>NW_025920188.1:70614-670614 GCF_902686445.1 Sciurus carolinensis | reverse complement strand
CTGCCAACAAGGGAGCAGATCGCTTCCAGCAAATAAATAGTTGTGGTCAACTTGGGTTACAGAGTAGAGTGCTCATCTGCCCTTGTATGGGTGGATTGTTCTCCAGCCATCCAAAAAGCTACCTGAGGCTGGGCGAGGTGGTGCACACCTGTAATTCTGGTGGCTTGGAAGGCTGAGGCAGGAAGATCACAAGTTCAAAGCCAAACTCTGCAACTTAGTGAGGCCCTGTCTCAAAATAAAAAGTAAAAAGGGCTGGTGATGTGGCTCTGTGGTCGAGGTCCCCTGGGTTCAATCCCTGGAAAAAAAAAAGAGATAAGAATTAACAGAAAGCAACCCAAGTGTGAAAATGGGGCATTCTGGCTTCAAGATAAAACCTGTATTTGCAGTTGGCCACTGGCTTTGTTTTTAGGGTTACTATCTCCACTGAGATGCAATGCAATGGGGAGAGGGTCAGAAGCAGAGAAGTGGTGAGATGACCCCTGGCAATCCAGTGCAGCAGAGAAGGTCAGGGTTGGCCTAGAGAGAAGCAGAGGAGACTCATGCGAAACAGGCTTCCTGCTCTGCACTGCCAGTTCCACCCTGTTCAAAAGCACCTTCTGATCCCTTTGGATTATTGGGTGGGATTCATAACACTCTGCTGTTGATATCCACCAGTTTGAAGACCAGTTTGACCTCCCCCTGCCCTACACTCAGAGCCAAGTAGTGGACAGGGCATTGAACACTCCTTGCCCAGGTTTCGCAGGGAGAAAGGGATGGCCAAGTAAAAGCTAATTGGACACTTCCCCAAACCACTCTGTTGGGCTGTTCATGGTACCTTTCAAGCAGCGACTTACCAGGTTGTCACTCAGCCGCTGTACATGGGGATTGGGTGGGAGCAAAGAGCAGTGGGGGCTTTCCTAAACTCTGGAATTCCACTCAGCACCCTCTTAAGCCTGGTTATTAAACCTGAGCACTCCCCTTTCCTGCTGAAGTTCTACATCACATGTCCCTTCATATTCAGACAAAAACTGTGACCCTTTCCCTAGAACAGTAGCTCACAGTCTTTGTCACTGGAATGCCCTTCTCTGGGAGCAGTGGTAGCTCCAGCTTTTCCCTAGTCTGCCAGGACTTAAAGAAGCTGAAATTGGGGGCTGTGGCCTGCTGTGGCCAGTATTTTGGTGAGCACCCCAGGGCTCAGGTGTGTGGGATCTTTTTGAGCATCTGCCCAGGGGTCCTCAGCCACAGGGCCTGGCAGGTGAGCTGGCCCCAGACTGTGGATGAGACTCCAGCCTCTTTCCTTCCTCTTCTGCAGGAGGGTGAATTGTGTGTGTGGGGAGGGGGTGTCCTGAAGGTGGGGGGTGGGGAGGAATGGAGGAACAACTGTAAAAAATGTTCATTTATTAATCACTGAATATATAGCAGTTTGTCTGAAATGCTGTTGCTATGCCAACACCCTGGGAGTTTATTTTCTTAATCTAAGAGAGGAGCCTTTGTCCCCTGATTCCCTGCTGTGCCATTTAAATTTGCTGCTGCCATCCTGCCACCCAGATGCTGTTGTGAGGCATGGGGGTGGGAGGCCACCAACCACCAAGGCAGTCAGAGGCAAAGCAGCAAGGGGCCTTTCTCATGCGACTTGGTAAAAATGACACAAATTAATATACTCTACTTAAACCAGACCAAGATTAATTGTTCTCTTTTAGTGCAGCTTAACCTAACTGTCACTCCACAGGCATTTGTCAGACAAAATCAACACAAATCAACATTTGTTCTCTCTTGCCCTGGGCCCAGGGAGTGTGGTGACTGTGCCTGCTCAGCCACTCTCGCCATGCTTTTCACCCTCCATCCAGCCTCACCATACATCACCCTTCCTCCCAGCACCTCTCCTCACACCATCCCCAGACTCAGTCATCAGGGCACATTATAGGCATGATAGACTTTCTGTTTTAATTTACATCTATTACATTACCACGTAGCCGATCTTGATTCAGTGGAGACCAGTATCTCCCATCAGCCAGGCTCCCTGGGCAGGTACTTGATTCACTTATTAAGGTTCCTTAGGTGCCACTCCTAGTAGACTCCCTGGGCCTCCCACCTCTCTTGGGCCTGCTCAGGGATGATGTCTGGGCACATCTATTCACAGCTCCCTCCTGTGTGCTTGACTTCCTGTGCACACCACCAGGAAGCAGGGTTCTCCATGGCTTCCTGATTGGACTCGCTGAGACTAGGAGCTGAGTTTTCTGGGTCTGGTTTAGGGATGGAATTGCAGGTCAGTCAGAGTACCCCTCCAGGCTGCAGGCCTCCCCTCTCCTTACTCTGTCCTGGGTCTTCCCATCTTCATCACAATGAGACTTGTGGAGAAATACAGAGTTGGGCAGAGGCCAAGCAGGCCAGTGGCCAGAGAGAGTCTGTGGGGGCCTGGCAGAGGCCTCCTGCTGTAGTACTGCCTCCTGGGGCAGGAGGAGGCACTGGGCATGTCTCACTTATGAAACTGGCCTTCTGCCCTTCTCTCCTCCTGCCTTCACCAGAGTTCCAGTGTCTGAGAACCTCTTTACTTGTTGACATAGAATGTGTTTCCTCCTGATCTTTGGTTGGACTGGGGTATTTTATTTTATTTCATTTATTCATTTATTTTTGTGTGTGGTGATGGGAATTGAGCCAGAGGTGTTCTACACTAAGCTACATCCCCATTCCTTTTTACTTTTTTTCAAAACAGGACCTTGCTAAGTTGCTGAAACCAGCCTCAAACTTGGAATCTTCCTGCTCAGCCTCCTGGGTCACTGGGATAACACCAGTGTGCACCAGCCTGCCTGGTTCTGGAGTGTTTATGACTACTGACTGAGACCTCATTAAACTTTGGATCCATGCAGAGAAGAAATTGCTAAGGGCACAGAAATCCCCCTTCTGCTTATGTCTTTTTACCCTGTGTCCCTTTCTGGGACATGGTGGCTATGGGATTCCCAGGGATACTGTGCCTCTGTTCTCAAATCACCACAGGTCTAACCTTAGACCTCCTGGCCTCTGAGAAGGCCCAGGCTCTTCATTTGTTGCAGTGAGCTATTGCTTCTAAACTGTAGTAAGACTGTAGCCAGAGTACAGAGAAACACCATGGCTGTGTTGGGATGAGTAGTGTGGTTGGTGTGTTTGCATGAGGCTGCCCAAGTGTGAGATGTGTTAGGAGGATAGCTCAGGACTTCCATTTTGGTTTCTTATTACACACCAGTAAAGTAAATGGCACTTAGTCTAACTGCAGTTACAGAACTGTAGCTCAATTTAAGAAACAGGACTCCACCAACAGGAGCGCATAGTATCTTGAGCTTGGGAAACTGACCTCATTAATTAAATGAGCAGAAACTTCCTCCACCTGGGTCTGAGGAGGAACGAAACACCAATGAGGTTCTCACTTGGGTTGATCTCACTGAACCCAGGGCTGTCATCGGAATGAAGCCCAGATAATATTCCAAGTCCTGTGGAGAGATGGAGAGGAGAGTGCTGTGCCCTTTACAGTACTGAGGTTCCCTTTCCTGGTAGGCACGGAGCTGTCTGTATGGTCCCTCCTCATGGGCTTACTGAGTTTACCCTGAAAAGTTGGGCCCAGAGAAGAGTGCACCTAAGGTGCTTTGGTGTGAATCCTGTGAGGGCAAGCAGGAAGGCAGAGAGCTGTCTGGGGCGACTGGCTGATTAGAAGTCAGAGCCCATGAGCTCCAGTGCCCAGTAGGACCCCAGTTTCCTGTGTTTCTTTATCACGGAAGGCAGGAGTTTAGTGGAGGGTGTCTTGGGATCCAGTAGGCAGCTATTTGATGTGAAAAGTAAGTTGTGACCTTGACCTGTTGCTGAGGGACTGACACACTGACCATGAGACAGTCAGCTGGGGAGACTCCTTGGTTCCACTGACACACACACTTTTGGAGGTATTGGGCCCATGGAACTTGCCTAGTCCACTACACACAGGCCCTGGGGGGACTGGGCACCTAGGGCTCCTTGGAGGTGTAGGTGGACAGCCCCACCTTTCCTCCAGGGTCCTGGCTTGCTGACCCAAGCTGCTTCCCTGTCTCTGGCAGGTCACAGTCCTCAGCAGACTTGTGCAGCCATGAAGTTCAGACTCTGGTTAAATGGGGCCAACACACTCTAGGGGCATCTGAGCATCAGTGGAGTGCCTGGGGATCCCCTGGTGCTCATGAGTTCCCTGATATTTAGCCCTTTTCTTCAAGAGCTCCAAGACAACAGTGAAGGGCACTTGTGCTATGGCTGTGGCTGTGTGTGATGGGAATGCCAGTTGCCAGGCAGCAGGGAATGGACAGATAGCACTGCCTAGCAACCAGGGCAGTGTGGTCACTTGCACAGGCTCTTGTGCCTCTTCCCTTTAGGTCTGCAGCAAAATGCAGATGGCTTCTGTGGGCAGCCCTCAGCCTGAGCCACCATGGGACACAGGAGGATGCTGAGCAGGGCCTAGGTGCATGGCAGGTGTTCTGATTGGCCACTTCCCAGGACTTTGCTGGTGGAGCAGGACTTCTGCATAGCACTGGTCACTTTCCCTGGCCAGGTGTTTGTGCACTGGTAGGTCAGCTTCAAGCCAGATCAGGGATCTGAGGAAAGTGCCATGTTCCTGGGTGCCATCCCACTGCCTGGCCAGCCTTTTGTCTGCATGTGTGGATACAAAATGACCAGTTTTCTGATAGGTGCATATACCCAAGTGCCCCAGGTGGAGAGTCTACTGGCAGTTCTTGGGGCTGAAGGAACAGAGTCCCATGACCCATCACCACAGTACCCACTGGCCTGCCTTTCCTCAGCTGACCATAAGAGTGACACTTCTCAGTGAGGTCACCTGCTCACTGTGGATTCTGAAGAAGTAGGCAGTGGAGTCCTCCTGGGTGAGGGAACTGGCCTTCACTCCATGGATGGGGGCTGGCACATGGAATGCCTAAGAGAGGGGCAAATCAGGAGCCAGGAAAAGGCGGTGGATATTGCCCTGCCCCATCCTCCTGGGGGCAAGTCAAGCCCCCAAGTGGGTGTGGCATCAGGTCAAGGCAGGCCCTCCCACTGCCTACCAGTGGTGTGGCTCCTTGAGAGCCCCAGTGAGGACAATGTCCTGCTGCTCAGAGTGAGGTGGGTCTGGGGCTGAACACAGTATCAGGGCTTTTCTCTGCAGACAGCTCCCTGCACCACAGGTTCCTTGGGAACAGCATGGCCACACTAACCGGAAGGGCACTGTGCACTTGCTTCCCATGGCTGAAATGGGCATAGTGCTCTGGACAAGCTACAGCACAGATGACCCTCTGTGAGGGGCATGTGGGCCCTTCTCCCCGGGGTTGTGCACTCTGGGACACCACAACCACACAGCTCCCTATCCCTGTCCAGCCCCTCTTTGCTCCCCCATAGCAGTGCTCTGGGGCTTTGAGCAGAAAATTTTGTCAGCAGGTTCCACCTCCAGGCCACTCTCCTGGGGTATGGCCTCTCTGACTTGCCTCTGACCCTCGTTCCCTGGCCGAAGCCACCACAGACTTGTGTGCTCATCCTTTTGCTTCCCCTGAGGTCAGGAGGGAGGAAGAGGGGCATAGGGAAGTGATGGAGATATGGGGGTATCGAGATCCCTCCCTGCATGCAGGGAATGTGCTCAGGCCAGGAGGCCGAGACTACAGCAGTACAGCGGGCCAGGCCTCCTCCTGGCCAGATACATCCCTGTGCCCCTGCACACTGCATCTGGATGAGGACTGCCTTCCTGGTCCTCCCCTTCCCTGTGTGACCATGGCAAAGGCACTCTTGCAACAGAGACCAGGTGTGGTGTGGCCTCAGATCTGGCCTTGGAGCCTTGCCTGCTCACTGGGAGGGCTGGGACCCCAGACCAGGACAAGTCCACATCCTCCCTGAGCTTCTGCCAACCTCTGCTGGAGGTTGGAGAGCACCTGAGGAAGCTGCACCCAGGAGTCTGGGCCCCCTCAAGACAGGCAGTCTTTCCATGGTAGGTTCTCCCAGCAGCTGGTCTCACCAGGCCAGGGCGACTTTTTTGTTTATTTTTATTTTTGTTTTCTAATGTTTTTGGTTACAGATGGACACAATAACTTTATTTATTTGTTTTTTTAAGTGGTGTAGAGGATAAAACCCAGTGCCTCACATGTGGTAAGCAAGCGTTTTACTGCTGAGCCACAACCCCAGGCCCAGGGTTGCTTTTGGTATTCAGTTCACACCATCCTTTAAGGTTTGAGTGCTTGGTACAGATCAGCACAGCTCTGCCTCTAGCTACAGCCCCCACCCCAGGTGTGTGTCCATCATGCCTGCTTCTCAGTGGCATTTCCCTGTGCTTTCATGTCGCCATCTCCTGTGTGTGCAAGGGAAGCTAGTTATGACCCACATCAGGCTGATCAGGGACTGGACCTGTCTGGCCAAGGGGTCATGGCCGTGAACAGGATGTGGGAATGAGGTTAGCCAGGTATGACCCCAGTCTTCTTACCTGGCCCTGGCCCACTGTTTCTCTCCTTTATGCCATAGACCAGGACAATCAACGTGCCTCTCCATTTTCATGTGGAGAGTATCCAAGCCTGGCTCAGAGGCCATGGAGACCCAACCTTTTGGGAATATTCTGAACCCTATCAGAGCAGCCCTCAGCTGCTGAGGCCTGGCCAAGCACATGTGCCCTTGTCCAAGGAGTCTTGGGTAGACAGCAAAGCTGTGCATGCATTTATTAACTAAACCAAGTGTGTCCATTTTGATGGGCACAGTCCCTGTGATTTGGCCACAGAAAACAGGCATGTGGGGTGTGGAGTGGGAACAGCAGCACCACCTGCCTTCCAGGAGCATGCAGTCAGCTGGTGATATGCACCTGAGAACCACCCACTGGGCAGGCCTCTGCCATGTGCCAGTTAAGGTGACAGGCATGCCTGAGCTATTCTCTTCTCCAGTCCAGAGCTTCAGGAGAGGACGGAGGGCAGGCAACTGCGGGGTGAAGGTGGTGTTTCATTTTAAGATGAAGCATGGAGGAAACTCACGGGTGGATGATGAACTGGGAAGTCTGTGATGAAGCTTCATTCCAGGGCATCAGTATATTTCCCTGGGAGCCTCCTGAGCATTAATTCTGCTGTTAATTTTGTTATTAGAGACCTAGCCAAACAAAGGGAGGTGGCTAACTGCAGGCTTTCTTAACCTTGATGAAACAGTGATTTCACTAGGATGAGGTTCCCCATCTATCTTCATTCATCAAGGCTCTGCTGAAATATGCTAATGAGACCCAAACATGGGCACACCAGCAGTGAAATGGGGCATTGCTGACACTCCCTGTGACCACCACAGGGTGATGCCACTTGCCATCCAGCTCCAATGTAGGAAGGAGAGCAGGCTGATGTGGTTTCAGGATGGTCGAGCTCATGTCAGCCAAGACCCTGCAGAAAGGAAGGGTGGAATGCAGAGACACATGCCCAGAACAGGACAGGCTGGCTTGCTCTTGGGCAGGGGTTGTGGCTCTCAGTTCTTTGGGACCCATTTTCTGGCCATTCATGTTGGAGCCAGGTGTATGGTGCACTGCAGGCAGGATGTGTTTTGTCTGTAGGTTCCAGCATGTGACCTCTCACTTGGTGCCAAATCAAGTTGTTTGTCAACATGTCAGTTTGTATCACTGTCTTTTTCCAATGGGTAAATGCGAGAAAACCTGGACTGGTACACTGCAGCCCATTGGGAACCAAAGACCTTCTGGGCATGCGGACATGTCGTGAAGCTGGCATGTTAGGCTTGCTTCATGTGCCTTGATTTTCACTCTCACACTACCCCTGAAGAAGTGACATTCACATGCATGCATTTACAGAGGGACTTGGGTAGCCACATCCACATCCAGATCACAGAACTGGTAGGTGCTATGATGGGGGATTAGACCCATGTTCCAAAGCTGCTGTGGGAACTCACCGTGGGCTGATGGTCCTGTGCAGGGCAGCTTGGACCAGCTTTAACTATGAGTTATATCCTCTTTGGATCCAGGTTGACATTCACTTTAGTGTTCTGGACACAGTTTTTTCCTAATTATAGTATCGTCTCAGGTCACGACAGGACCCCATCTCAACCCTCCAGTGCTGACTCCAGCTTCAATATGGAGCACCTAACTTTGAACACTGTGCTTCCAGTGGGTGCTTGGGAAAGCTGGCCAGCTGTCTCCTGGTTTCATACTTCAGGTGGAAGTCACTGGGATTCTGTTTGTTTTTGCAAGTCACTCATAAGGTACCACAATAAAATCCCGGCTGCTTGGAGTTTATTGTCAGATATCTTTAGTTTCCTGCTGGTCCCCTGGTGTCATCCTATGGAGTCTGTGTCTTGCCACACAGAGAAAAGGGCAAAAGCAATGGACTCTCCTTTCTATTTGCTAGCATCCTCCGGCCAGTTGCATTAGAGCCCTGGACACTGTGGGCTCCCCAAGGCTGCCCTTTCCACCTTCCTCCAAGACTCAGACTGTGGACTGCAGCCACTCTCAGGTGCAAAGCAAGCACAAAATTCCCAAATATGAAATATGTGTTTGCTTTTTTCTTAATGGAGAAGGGTGGAAAGTGGAATAAAACCATTTAAATAAGATGCTAATTTCCCTGAAATAAACTGAACCTGAATAAGAGCTGCAATTTGGCCTTTAAGTCTCTTCTGTCATTTATTAAATCCGGTGTTGACCTCGAGGACTACAGCCTGTGATTGAAGAGTTAATAAACAAAGTTCTGTCTGCCAGTCAGTGTAGCATCGGTCAGAGGGATTGGTTGGGTCTGCCGTCTGGCAGGTCTGTCTCCCTCAGTTGCTCCTCCCATTTCTCAACTTGGAGTTCATATACAGCAAGTCTTCCTCTAGAAGCTGTTTGTCAAATATAACTTTGAACTAGGGACTGCTTTTTCTCCAAATGCAATAGCTGTTAAACATGGTGCATCAGGCATGTGTGTATCTCTTTGTTTAATTTTTGCGTTTTCAATCTGAGCAGAGACATAATGAGTGGGAGGGCTCTACCAATTTCTTCCTAACCGAGAGGCAGCCACTGGCTTTGGGAATAAGGTTTCCAGCCTCTAATGGCTTGGGCTCCCTGGGCTTCTCACCCTTGAGAACAAAGTCTATTATCCCTGAACAGACAGTGCAGGGTCCCCCTCTTTTGGTGAGATAGAACTGTGGAGTCCAAGGTGTTAGGCAGCAAAGGTCAGACCTTTGGTCCTGTCTGTCCCCACTATGTGGGGAAGGCATTTCTGTGTCCTTCTCTCTGGCTCTTCTGTCACTGTGACTCTTCCCAGTGCTCTGGGAGCATTAACTCTCTACAGGGAAAAATGTTAACACAAAAAAAGAAATTAGGCATATGGAATTCATTTCCTTCACAAACATGGAATCCAACAAATTCCATGGCTGTTTGATCTTTGGGCTGAGGGGAGGGGGCTGGGCTGAGGAGGGCAGTGGGAGAGGGGCAATGGGAGAGGAAGGATGGCAGGACATGGAAAGGAGAAGTCAGGAATGTTGTGAGCTTGGGAAATACTTTATGGCCCATTGTGCTTGCCAGCACACATGTGCACATGCACACCATGCTGAAATCACATGCAAACTTGTCCTGGGGGAATTGGAAGGTGGTAAGATCATCCTGGGGAGAGAGGATAGCAGCTCAGGGGGCTGCCTCTCCTGCAGGGAAGTTCTGGGTGGATTCCTGATGAGGTGTGGTGGGAGCACACGGCCTTCAAAAATGGACAGCTTGGGTCCAGACCCCGGGACCCCAGTGCACTGGCCTTGGGGAGTGGCTGGCCAGTAGCCTCCATCTCCTCTGCCATGGGCATTATGTCAGCTGCATAGTGGAGGCACCACCAGGATCAAGCAGAAATGCTCTGAAAGTAGCACAGAATGGAGACCCTCAGGCATGCTTGCTCCCCATCCACATCCTCTCTTCTTCATGCCTGTGTGCGTGGTGACTTGGCCTTTGCAGCAAGTCAGGATTTCTCTGGAGCAGAAGCAAGAAGTTGATTAAAGAGAAATGAGATGGTTAAAGGAAACAAAATTCAGTCACAGCACTCACCTCTAGTGTGAAAACTGTTTGAAATGATCCATCGGATGTTTCTGGCACATGGAGCCACTGGGTCACTAGTGGCTGCTACAGTGTGGCCAGTGGGAGAACCTGCAGCTGGTGTCACTTGCACTGTGTAAGCACCGAGGTGACTCTGGGTTTCTGTGTGGGCTGTGACTGAGAAGAAGCAGGGTCTCCCAGCAGCTCTCAGCAAGTCTGGCCTCCACCCCAGACTGCCAGGGCTGCACAGGTCCAAGCCTCGCCAGACTACTACAAGGCATGTGGGTGTTCCAGAGGTGACTTTGTTTGCAGCCAGCCCTTTCCCAGGGTGACTATGTGCACTGGGGTATCTGCCCACCACAAGCAGGTACCCACATGTCCTGCAGGCCCCTATGAGGGCCACATCCGTGCAACTCTGGGACCCCCACCTCAACTTCCATCCCACACCTGGGCTTCACAGATTTTGTTTGGCTTTATGAGTAAGAATCTGCTTTTAAGAAATGTTTGAAACTCAGTGGTGCAGAAAAGAGACCAGTGCCTAGCACAATTTATTTATTTGTTTATTAGGATTTTCATGGCCCCTTCTCTCTCAAAGCCCAAGACAATATTTGCAGCACTTCAAACAGATAGCATTTCACATTAAAGATTAAAAATGGGGCCAGTCAACCAGTGGACAGTGGGATGGATGAGCAAAGAGGGCAGGGAATGAGCAGGGAGAGGGGTTGACCTTCCAGACCCCAGGCATCCTGTAGCCCAGGAGCAATCACAGAGACTACAGGCCTGGCTGCTTTCTGTGTGGCTGTGCTCACTGAGCCTGCTCCTGAAGGGAAGGCCACCAGCTTGACCTCAGGCCACTCCTAGTGTGATCCTTCAGGCAGGCTGCAAGTTTTCCTTTTAAGGTGAGCATCCTAGCCCTCCTGACAAGTCATTTTGGTAATAAAAGTGGTAATAAATTTTTTTAATGTTACACATAAACCTTTCAATAACAAGTGTATTTGGTACAGAGTGGTTTTCAATCCTGGCAGCACATTAAATTCACTTGGGGAACTTTTACAAAATACCACCAATGCTTGGGCTCTGTGCTGCAACAATGAGCCAGACCCTGTGGGGGCTGGTGCTGAGCATCCCGCTGCCCCACAGCCCAGCTTTTTGCATGGTCACCAGGGTGTGGGACACTGCCTGGTGGCTGGGGGCATCCAAAGGGGGGGAGAGTTCCAGATGTGGGTGTGCTGAGTGAGTCATGGGGATGGATCTAGGCCTTACCGCAGGGTCCTCAATCTGCAGGGTGTTCTTATGGAATGTCACCACCAGGTTGGCCTAGCTCATTGCCCATATTCTTCAGGCAGGGGACTTTGGAAGGTGGCAGTGTCCTCTGGCCCCATACTTCACACCTAGTTCCTGAAATAAATCAGGTGTGACCCAGGGTTGTCACACAGGATGTTCTCAGTGGCACATGGCCTTTCCCCCCACCCTGCAGAGGGTCAAGTTGAGGCCCAGAGAGGTTGACCCTTTTGTTGGGGTCCCTACCCTTGTCAGCAGTGGAGAAGGAATTGAGCTGGTTTCCTGCTCCAAAGCCATGCCTCTTTCCACTGCATCCAGAAGCACCTGGGACTGGTGGGTGTCCACACCTTCTTTCTGTGGGAAGGTCTTCAGCTGATAGGTGAGAAAATACAAGGAAAGAAATCTGCAGTGATGACCTCAGAGAATACCAAGAGAGCATGTACTCACATCAGGCTACATGTGGGCCTGCAGCCCTGGGGCAGGTAGTCATTAGGACTGCTCCTAGAGAAAGAGAGCTTGGGCCATGTGGGGGGCAGCTGGCCTGGCCTGGCCACTGCTCTCTGCCCCTCTCATTTTCATTCACAGACCCAGATGGAGCATTCTTACTCCCAAGGGCTCCTGGACCCAGCCATTCATGGCTATTCTGGAATGTGGAGCCCTAGCTGGTCCCCTCTGGATCCCTCTACCTCTGTGGTCCTGAACAAATGGGCAGTGTGTGTCTCCTGCCCTTGATCATATTTTCAAGCTTGAAACACAGTTAGTCTTTTAAATGTAAAATGCTCTGAAGCCCCTCCTGAATGGATCCCTCTCCTCTGTGTGATGGTGCTGTTGGGGGACCAGCTCACCTGCATTCCTGCCTCTAGGCAAGGAAAGCAGTGACTGTTTTTGAACAGACAAAACTTTTGGAGGAGTCTGTAGGCTTTAAACCCAATTCTTCCTTGACAAAATTGTCCTGGACTCTACGAAGGATGGCACCCGGTCTAGGAGCATTCTTCCAGTAGTAGGGACAGTGGGCAACCTGGTCCATGGGTGGTGCTAGGACTTAGTGTCTGTGCATGTGGTGGGCCTGGTTGTGCCCTGCTGGGCTCTGGCAGGAGGAGTCCCCACTCTGCTGCATGTGTCTACCCTGGTCTTCTGCCTGTTGGCAGGCTCTGTCCCACACCCAAGGTTGTTTTCCCCACTCCTGCCTGGGGTGTGGAAGGAAGATGTGAACTTGTGGCCTCTGTCCTGTTGTTTGGCTCTGATCCAGCCCCACACTCTGCCTTGGGAATGCTCTTCAGTGCTTGCCGATACCCAGACCATGACTTTCCTTTGCCTTCTTTTAATATTGCCAGCTTCGGGGGTTCTTTGCTGGAGAAGTCTGCAACCAAAGAAAATAGTGATGTGGCTATGGTGTATGACTTTGTTCTCCAGGGTCCTTTCTGTAAGGAAGGCTGAGCGAGAGTCCAGGGTTCCTGGGAAATCACAGAGGAGAAACTGTCACTCTGGGCATGTGCATCTGCAGAGTAGGCCAGGGAAAAGGCAGGGCCACTCACAGTAGCTGACCTCACCTGAGCCTGGCTGCAGGGAGCCAGCCCTCTCTGGAGATGGGCAGATGCAGAGCTGTGTTGGACAGAGCATTCCAAGTTCCTCCCCCACCCCCCTGACCTTCTGCACTGTGTGGGAAGAAGTCCCTCAGCATCTGGGACCTTCCTGCAGTGGCCTGTGGACACCTCTTTGTCTCTGGATAGCTGGTAATCGGAACAGGCCTCACCCCTGTTATACACACCACACCAAGTGAGTGTAGTCCAAGTGAGTGATTCCAGAACAAGAGCCTAAGAGTTCCTTGTCAGCCTCCTTGACTCGCAGCCTGGAGAGGAGCAGAGTGCACGTGTGGGATCCTTGCTGCTCCTTGCACACTGCTCTCCTTCGCTCCTCCTCCTGCATCTTTTTTCACAACAAGGAGAAATGGAGTCATGGTGGTTGAAGGTGCAGAGTAATGTTGCTCAGAGGAGAGAGATCGCATGCCAAGGAACATCCCAGAGAGCTCTGGAGTGGGCGCAGAGGACACTCCAGTGCCGCACTTGGCACCCCAGGCTCCTCACACCTCCTGGCTGCAAAGGAGGGTGATAAATTTAGTCTCCACCAACATTAAACTGATAAATGAAATTTGTATATTAAAACAATAATAATTTGATTGTGTTTTCTTTTCTTCTTTCCCATCTGCATGCACCCGGCTCAGCCTTTGGATTTTGGGAGGCAGGGAAGGCTGGGGGAGGCTTTGCAAGCTGTTGGTTTACATTGTGTGAACAGGGAAGGTCTCTTCCTGGCTCATTTTGTCCACTTTGTTAGGTTGTCACTGCTGCCAGTCCTCATGTTTATTTCATTGCATGTGGTGGCTGTCTCATTTCCCTACCCCCGATGTCATTATCACACAGAGAGTGGGACCTGCAGTGTTGCACCTAATGAATTCCACTGTGTCTGCTCTGCTCCCCACCTTGTTGCCAAAGCTGGAGGTGTCAAATTAAACCCAGCCTAGAGAGAGGGAGAAAGTGCAGGAGAGAGCCCAGAGCAGGAAAGTGGGAGGTGGAGACTCCTCAGTGGCCCTGCCCTCCGAGCAGTTGAGGTTCAGTGAGAAGGACTGGGAGCAGAGACTGGAGAGGTCCTGCAGGAGGTGACTGCTGTCTCTGGTGCACTTGGAGGGATACCCTGTGCCCTGCAGGACCTGATGCCATGCTCCTGGCCCTGTGGGCTTATCTCAGCCCTGGTTGTGGTGTGTCACCTTCCCTCATTGCCAGGCTGATTTACTATCATGGCTTATGCAGATTGGGCACCTTGCAAAGCAGACAGTAACTGGAGCATTGGGGCAGCCTGAACTTGTGGAAGGAAGGCAACCATGCACGGTGTGTGCAGGGAGTGTGGAGGCATGTGTGAGCTCCTGGCTCGGTGGCTCTGATCACCCACACAAATCCAGGTTCCAAGATGGTGGCAGAGGCACTCACCACATGGTCCAGTGTCTCAGTTGGTGCTCCCCAGATGCCCTCCCTTAGTGCATCCAGCATAGAATGTTGGTCCCTTCATCTCTGATTCACAATCTGATGTCACTGTACACAGTACTGGCATTTTGTCTTCAGAGCACTGTGATTGAGATGAGTCTTGGTATCGACCACTTCAGATGGGCAGGTGAGGATGGATGCCGTGTCTCAGTGCTCAAGATGCAGAGGCTGAAGGGGAAAGAGGATTACCTTTCAGGTTCTCTGTTTCCAAACTTGATAATTTTTTTCCCTTAGACCACTAAATTCTCTAGATTTTGTGAAGAAAGGGAAGATTGGTAGGGGGAAAAAAAGCTTGTAAAATCAAAAATGGAAATCAATCTATGCTCAGTAAAATGAATAGATCTGAAGCCTGCCACAGGTGTGTTCTGCAAGTGTAGCCAGAACTGTGGTTAAATGTGAGATTCCACCACCCTGGAACACTTCCTTCTTCCCTCTCTGCTTCAAACAACCCCAGGCACAAAGTAGCACTCACCTTCTACTCTATGGAGTTTGTCCAGTCTCACTTTTTATACCAGTTTGATGTTTAAGACATAAATGCTAGACAAAGCTTTGGGCCACACGGACAGCCAACTACCCCAGTGACTCAGTGACTGACCAGGCTGCCAGGCAGCAGGGAGGGGCTAACTCAATCTGTCAGGCAAGAAGGATGAATGGGCTAGCTCAGGCCACCAGCCAGGTGGGATGGATGGGCTAGCTCAGTCCACCAGGCAGGAGGGATGGATGGGATAGCTCAGGTCACCAGGCAGGAGGGATGGATGGGCTAGCTCAGGCCACCATGCAGGAGGGATGGGTGGGCTAGCTCAGGCTGCCAGGCAGGAGGGATGGATGGGCTAGCTCAGGCCACCATGCAGGAGGGATGGATGGTCTAGCTCAGGTCACCAGGGAGGTGGGATGGATGGACTAGCTCAGGCTGCCAGGCAGGAGGGATGGATGTGTTATCTCAGGCTGTCAGGCAGGAGGGAGGATCTATCTTAGGCTGACAGGTAGGAGGGAGGGGATAGCTCAGTCTGCCAGGCAGGAAGGAGGGTCTAGCTCAGACACAGGGTGCAGAGGTTCCCCATCCCTCGGTTCAGAGTGGCACTTGATGGTCTGGGCTTGTTTTCTCTTGACTAGAGTCCATGCCCTGAGGAACAGGGAGCATGGTGAGAGGGCAGCATTTTCCTTCCTCAGGGTTTTATTTCTAGATTATTTGATTTTAAAATTCTGGTCCTTCTTGGGATTAAAATAGGATTTTATTTTTGAGAAATTTAGATCCCTTTCTATCCAAACAGAAGAGTAAATTTAAGAGTAGAAATCTCTGGCCTTTGTGCTTAAACCCACTGCTCTGGGAAGAGGGCTGTGACACCCCATGGACAACACAGTCTGAGGAACTTGGTATTGAAGTAGGAGTGAAGCCCAGGTCCCTGACTTACAATCCAGTGTAGTCACTGAACCACGGGTGTGACGGGGTGCCACATGCATGCCTGTGGTGCCTGGGTCCCTCAGTGCTGTTTACAGGGACAGAGAAGAGCTGAGTCTGGGCCCTGGTTGGAGTTGACATCAGGATGAGGCCCCAGTCCTGGGTTAGGGTTGATCTAAGCTCTGCCATGAGTATGTCCTTGCTGGGTCTTCTTCATTCAGTTCTCTGTTGGTCACACTGGAATGCGAAGCAGATGGAAAAGGGTCTGTAAAGATCAAGTGAAGCAGAAATGCAGGAATTTAAATTCTCACACCCTCTGAGCTTTTCTGGTGGGTTTTGTGCTTTCTAGAGTCAAGACCCTAACCTCTGGGCATGGGGTGTGGGCAGTACCCCCATATGTCTCTGCTCCTCACCCCTAAAATTCACAAAGAGAAATGCAGGTATGTAGTAATTCAGGACCTTTTTAGGAAGGGCATGGTTGTCATCTGTTCATGGAAAAATCAAGGGAGTTAACTAACTCTAATGCATTCATGTGGTCATTTGGCACCATCAAACTGGATACAGAAAGTAAACAAAGCCACCTGATGTGCTTGTAATCAAGCCACTGAGGAAACTCAGGCAGGTGGACCTCAAGTTCTGGACCAGCCTGGACAGTGTGGCAAGACTCCTCTCATGACACATACTTATAGAGAGCTGGGCCATAACCAGAGGTAGAGGCAGGACCAGCTCCCTGAAGCCCTGGTTACAACCCCAGTACTGAAGAATAAAAAGACCAACCAGTCCTGCCTTTGAGCTCATGGTTGACATGAGGGGGGATGAGTAGAGCACCTCACAGAGAGGATCTCAGGGTATTGGTAAGTGGCCCTCATGGCCTGCTTGGGTCCAGGCATCATGTTTGGCAGGATAACTCAGTGAAGGAGCTGGTGTCATGGGTTGCAGCCAAAGGAGAAGATTAGTGGTTGAGCATGCCTCCCCTGTCAGGCTTCAACCTCCCTTTGAGCTCCTTCTGTGGGACTCCTGCTGTGGGTGTGCTCTGGTGTGGTAGTGGCAGAGTCCTGTGTTGAATGGACAGAGGTGCTGAATATCTGGCCTTGGGACCACTGAATCTCCCAGGCTGATCTGCTCTACCTGGTCCTAGTGCCACAGTCATAGCTTTTCCATGTTTCTGATGCCAACGAGCCTTCTTCTTGTGACAACGCAGGGCTCCCATCCATGTTGGGCACTCAGTGACTTGGACTGTGGTCATGTTTTGTCTGTTTGCAGTGGGCTCTGAGTCTGTGAACATTTTTATACAGTGGTGTCCTGTAGTTGCCCTGAGGTGCTGCGGCAAGCCCCTGTATTTTACATGGTTGGTTTTAGAGGAAGATGCTGCAGTTCACTAGAGTGCACATGGCATAGGACTTGGTGGTGGTTTCATGTGTCCAGTGAGTCCATGGCTGACTTCAGGTTCAGCAGGAATATGGGGCTGCTGACTGTGACCCTTAAGTCCTGGGACTCTGTTGCAGACAGGGAGCCATCTGTGGCAGGTGGGGGTGAAATGAACAATGTATGTTCTTAAGTACTTCAGAAGTCATACTTTTAAGAGAATCAAAATAAGACACTCTCTTTATCAGGCTAATTGAGCAGGAATTGAACTGCTTAGTATAACTAGATTATTCTTAGGATCCATCAGCATAGCCACTTGATGGTAGGACATGTCACATGGTCATTGGTTTAACACATATGCTGTTGTGCTGCTCTGACCAGGTATCCATGGCTTATCTTGGGTCTAACAGCAGAAGCACTGGGTCCTGATGACATCTCAGCTGTACTTGAATAGATACCAGAATTGGGGTCTTTCCCAGGCTGTGGTTCAAAATGCAGATGCTTAATCTGTCTCTTGAAAATGTTTGTCCCAGCTACATTTGCCCATTAGAACGTGGTTTCTTCTAATAACTTTAATTTCATATTCTACAGAGTCAGGAAGTTAAAGTAATAATAGGATTCATCTCATGTGAATTAGTTTAGATCAACCTCTGGTCATGTCAAGCCTTTCTTCTTCCTTGAAATGAAATTCCCTAAAAGACTTCTTCACATCATTTCAAGACCAGGTAGGCTCCCAAATCTGTACAGGACCGCATCATCACTGTTTCCTTCACCTTAAACAAATGATGAGAAGAAAACCACCTGGAATCTGGCTGAACCATGGCATGCCATTTGATCTCACTGGAGGTTTTGCAGTGTCAATTTAGGATTGAGTGGTGGACACAGAGGAAATGAAGGGACAAGCCTAATGTGAAATGGAAAGTATAAGGGATGATAAAATGCCACAAGGTCCAGGCAGTCCTTGCTGCTTGCCCAGCTGTGTGTGCAGCTTGCAGACATCAATTCTGACCTGGTGTCTTCCTGGTATGTATGTGACACCTGATTCAGCGCATCATGTAGAACACATGTAGTAAGTCCTGCCAAGATTGATGGTAAGAGCTATTGCCAACTGGTGCCTGGCATGCAAGTCATGAAGGGGAGAACTGGATTATGAGTAGGGTAGCAAGCTTGTGTTGAAATAAAACTCTTCTGTAGGTATTTGACTAAAGCAATAATATTAAAGCAATAAACTCCAGTCCAGATGAGTTGGTGATGTTCTCCTTGATGCAATGCAGTGCCACACAGGGTGTGCTGCTGGCATTTCCACAGAGCACTTGAGGAGATAGTGCATCTCTGCAAATCATGGCATCTTGGAGTCCTGGCATGACTAGGGTATTTGCACCCACTCCTCTTTTAGGACTTGGGAGTGGGTACCTGTCAGAGGTGAGGCACCTGCTGTCTGATGAGCTCTGACTGGATTAATCAAAGCGGTAAAGCCAAAGCAAAGCTGGTGCTCATGCCTCATGCTGCATGTGGGTAAGCTTCACTTCAGCATCAGTGTGCAGCCATGATTGTTCAGCTGTAGCACACTCCTCCGTTACTGCACTCATAATTGCCACAGAATGCTGGTGCCAGCTTGGCTGGTCCTGAAACTCAGAGTGTTTGCACTTGCTGATCTATGCTACTTGACCTGAGAGGTACTACTGGTTCTTTTTCTGGGATTTAATCCTCCTCAAGTAGAAAGAACTGCCCAGGAGCCTCTGCTTTGATAATGTGGTCCAGAAAGAACTGTTCTCCCTGCTGCCTAGCTGGGCTTGCTGACTTTCTGCCTCCATTTCTGATGGCCCCGTGTGGCTGTGTCCCATAACACCTGCAAGCCCAGGGAGAAGGCCAGGTGCTGGGCAGGTCTGCTGGTTTCACAGCTCCTGCAGTGCCACCACTGTGGCTGCCTGCAGGCCATCTCAGTGGTGGTTTTGGGGTGTCCTTCTAAGACACCTGGAGAGGCTTCTCCTTGCCACTCAGTGTGTATGCCATCACTGGCATGTGTACCCATCATCAGGCAGGTGCCAGGGAAAATGTGGGAAGGATTGCTGGTGGCAGGCTGTGGGCCGGAGACCCAAGGCTTGAAGTTGTGACCTTCCTCTCTCCCCTCCCAATGTCACTCAGAGTGGTCAGTTACAAAGAACAAGCAGAGGAGAGGAACAAGGAAGAAAGGCCATAAGGGTAGTGCCCAGGTTGCCAGGCCACTCTTCTAGATCATGTAGCCCTCACTTGGCTGGTGTATGAAGGTGGCCTGTGCCCAAGAGCAGTCAGCCTGACATGGAGATGCCTCCCCTGTTTGGCACAGAGTTTCTGGCCAGGTCAGTCCTGCCTCCCTAAGATCGACTTCAGGAAGTGCAGACAACTGCTGGACGAGAGGTGCTGAGCTCTGTTACCTGCCAAAGTCACTTTCCTCTGTTCACAGGGCAGAGTAGGCCTGCAGCGCAGTGTCCTGAAGGCAATGTCCATGTTTAGCTTCCAACCTGGGTGTGGCATGCTGGTTCTGCTAGGTAGCCACAGGGAAGGTCCCAGTTTCTGTCTTCAGACAGGTTCTCTCTTACTGTCCCCAAGCCTACACTGCACATCTGTAAGATGGAGTTTTGGCAGTCAGTATTTACTGAGCATGTTCACGCCTGACATCAGAGTGAGGGACACAGGAACCATGGGCACAGCATCTAGCGCAGAACGGTATTGAGCCCTTCACCAGTGCTTTGCCTTGTGAGGGACAACATGCCAAGG
This sequence comes from Sciurus carolinensis, assembly GCF_902686445.1. NCBI lineage: Eukaryota > Metazoa > Chordata > Mammalia > Rodentia > Sciuridae > Sciurus > Sciurus carolinensis. The sequence goes on along the minus strand of NW_025920188.1, from coordinate 650,813 downwards.
ACACAGAGAAGGAGCTTCTTTCCTAGATAAATGGGAGTTAGGTTTGCTCCAGAAGTCATGTCCTGGCACCATGCCATGTCCAGGTTTGAAGATGCATCTCAATTCACTCTGTCTCCCCTTGTGAATCTGCCTTATAACTTCCTGAGGAGGCAGGTTCAGGGCATTCACAGAGCTCTCCCAAGTCTTCAGCATGGAGCATGCATTTTGCTTCTGCCTTTGTGCCAGGGTGCAGCTGTCCTCCTTCTTCAATGTCCATTTTCTCTGAGAGCTGGGACAGCAGCATCTAGGTTTCTCTTGTGTCACCAAGTGCCTTGAAAAGTATCAGCATGCTGTGTATTCAGATGGTGCTCACTGAGCAAAGCAGGGTGCTGGAGTGAATAAAGGGAACTTGCAACTTGAACCGAGAAAGCCAGGGAGTAATCTGGGCAGGGCACCTTTGCCTGGGAGGGGTTCCCTCACTGTGGGACTTTTGGCAGCTGAGGCACATGCACCCCCATGGACCCCACCCCTCCATGACAGCTTGGGCACGATAAGCACTTAGCATTTGGCCAATTGGAAGTAAAGGCCCAGCCTTGAATTTTGGAGGAGTTAAGCAAAGAGACAGGAGGCTCCAGATGCTGCAGAGGTGGTGCAGGTGAGTCTCCACAGGGGGCAGTGCCAGTGCCTGTCCTGGGCAGACTTCCTGTGGCAGCGCCTGGCAGTGTTCTCAGATACAGTTCTTATTGTTTTGAGCTTGATCCCCAGGATTCCTGTTGACACTGGGAGGCCCTGCCTGTCTGTCCAATAAATTCCTTTCCTGGGTAGGTGAGACAGAGTCCACCTCTGTTGTGTGCAGCCAAACCCCTGGCTAACCGAAGATCTCAGGGACAGTGCCTGGCACCTTGACCCAGCTTCCCAGAGGGAAGTGAGGAGAGGACCAGGGGCCTTCCTGGGGACAGTTGATGGTAAGGACAGGTTTCCTGGGTGAGATAAATATTTCTGTTAGAAAAGAAGGTTTGAGAAACTGGAGATAGATTGCTTCTGGCATTGAAATATAGGGGAACATTGTCCTAACCTGAAATACTGGTTTGGGTTTGGAATGAAGTTCTTTGGGGTCCATGCCTGCCTGGGTCATGCTGGGGCCTGGTACTTTGGGGAACTTAATGCTGGTTTGAAAAGCAGCTTCAAGGAGTCTGAGGAGTCACCACTGCAGCTGCCAGGGCAGTACACAGGTACAGAACACTGACAGGGGAGGTTGACTGAAGGGCAGGGACACAGTGGGGTCTCCTCTGGGGTGAAGGGCAGGGTTGCTGCCATTAGGTGAACTTCCGTGCTGCTCTTCTTTGCCCTGTCTGCTAGATGAAGCCAAAGCAACACCAGCAGAGGAAGGAGGAATGGGCGCTGTCCAGAGGTAGCTGGGGCAGCTGTGCTGACACCTGCTGCCTTTGCCTGGATAGAAGTCAGGGCTGCATCAGGCACTTTATATTCCTTTTTTAAAAGATAATTAGAGGATAATTTTTAAAGATAATTTTAAGGATAATTAATAAAGTGTCTATTTGCAAGGTTTTGGCAGGACACAGGGAAAACATAAGGTTATGTGTAATACCCAAGAGACTAGTAATAGACTTTACCTCTCCTAGATCTGAAGGTACAGAGGAGAGAGACATTGTAGAACCCAGAAAGAAAGGGTTGTGTGGGAAGGGCAACTTTGAGAAGAAGGTCTTTTATCAAAAGACACAACCAACCTAAGATGATCTGGTGGGGAGGCAGTTGGGGGAAGAGATGCGTCAACCATATCCTCTTCCTGTCCTTGTCTCCTGCTGCTGTCTCCCCTCAGCTGTACCCAGCTGAAAACTAGAGGGAAAATCAGCAAGTTGGTGTAGTTCATACAGGTCAGCACTCCAGGGCAAAGGGCAATATGGGAAAGGGTAGACAAGCAGGTCTGGAGAGGCAAATGGAAAATATCCGGTACAGCAGGTTTCATTTACATGTTGAATAAAGACCTGATATTTCAATCTTGATATCTTAGTAAGGCAGGGAAACCTCTGGGAATAGAACAGGCAGCAGACTTGGGGTTTTTGTTTGTTTGTTTCTCAAATCTACTGCATACACTACACAAAGTATTTTCCAGAAGCCCAGAATGGCAGAGGGGTTCCAGAAAAGCATTGTATTCTCCTTCCTGCATGTATTTTTAAGACCACATCCCCACTCTATCAAAGTTCTTGTTTAGATCTCTGAATAGTAAAAATATCCCCATTGGTCTCAAAATTAGTTGCTGCTTCCTCGGAAGTACGAGGGTTCAGCCAAAGCACACAGGTTCTGGATCTTCTGGCTAGAGGCTGGCAATTATGTTCAGGCAATGTTGGTGCCCTTTAGGTAGCACCTCAATGGTCATTTTTCAAGCAGGGAGACCACAATAGGATCCATCCATGTGACTCTGGAAATTGGACCTGCTATTATGAATGGAGTGGATTGTGGTCTCTAATTTTCTGCATCTGGGAAATCATTCTCCTCTTTAATGAGGTCCTTCACAAGAGAAGGGAATGGGTCTCCTTCAGTGACATGACTTTGACAAGCAAATCAATTTGTTCCGTTTGTTTCCTCTTTGAAAACAGCAATCCTCAAGCATTACATAATCTAATCTTTATGCCTCACTGGTTTGTTCTGCCCTCTTGAGGAATTGGCAGATGGTGCCAATGTGGAGACCCACGCACACACCTTGCAAGCCTCATGGTAACAGAAGTGTTGCTCACAGTGTGTGTCTCTTTGCTATGGGGTCCCTTGCTGGCATTTTTTTCTCTGGATAGGCTTACTCTTTAGCATTCTTTGGGCACTGCTGGCTTCTTTCCTTGGGCTCTCATTCTAAGATTAATTGGAAATGCAAGGCCATCCAAGTCTCACCACATGGTATTGCGCCCCATGGTGTGAAGCCTTTCCTTTCAGTGTGTCCTTCCATGCCATTCTGGCTTCTGTGTTTGTACACAGTAGTGTCACAGGGTGCCTTCATCCTCCTTGGTTCTTTAGTTCCCTGCACCTCTTTCATCCTCTGGCCAAAGTTGCACCCTCTGAGGAGTGTATCCTGCCTACATTCTGGGGGGTTCGGGTGGTTCTGGGGCACTGTGGAAGCTTCCAGGTGTGGTAAAGAAAACTGCCAATGCTACTAGGGTCTTGGTCTCTTTGGGGCAGTTCCAAGCACTTTATTCTTGACACTGAGTTCAGAAAGCCAGTGTGGGTTTTTTGTGGGGGGAATATTGGGGTCTGTACCTACAATTGCACAATGCATTAACTGTTTATTCTAAAAATGTTTTTTCTGGGATTTATAGACTTCTTCCTTCAAACCTTCTTTTACTCTCCTTTGCCTACCTTACACGTGGAGCCAGGACCTTGATTAAAATCTGCTCTGTTCCCTGCTGGGGTGGTGCCCAGATAGCTGCTGGTCACAACAGCAGCGCTGTTGGAGGGGACACTTGGCTGGTCACCGTGGCTGCACACCTATCTGAGCAGACACAATCTGGTGGACTCAGGAGGAAACCTGTTTTGTGTTTACTCACTATTCCTCTCTGGGCAGCACATGCTGTAGGAGCTGGGACCTATGGTGGCCTTTGCCCTTTGCTTCTTCAGCAACAGAGTAGCAGAGAGAGAGAGTGCTGTGCATTGTATGTCTGTGAATGAGGCCCACAGAGACCCTCTCCTCTGGTGTTTGCAGGGCCTCCTGTCCCATGTCACCTGTAGGAGGAGAGCCCAGCCTGTGTCCCCTTGGTGTGGTATTGGGGCCACTAGTACTTTCACTGTAAGCCAAAGTAGATGTCATTTTACCTTGCAATAAGCAGCAGTGCATATTGATTATAGATTATGAAGAGAAGTGTGAAGACCTGAATATACCAGGACTGCCTTGCTTGCCTGAGAGTTTCTCCTCAAATGCTCTCCAAACCCTATCGAGTCAGTTCCTCCCAGACTTGAAGAGCCTTTGTAAAAAGCTTCTCCTTCATCTGCTTTTGGATGTTCGACCTGATCAGACATGAGGACTCCTGGGAGATAGTTTTAGGCAGCTCATTGGAGGCTAACAGACCCCCAGAGCCTGGAGCAGCTGGGGTTCCCTCTGCACTGTGTGGCTCCACGTCAGCCCTGAACCCCAGGGTCAGTGTGATGGGTGGACATCACTACGATGGCTCAGGGCCAGAAGGTGCATATGCAACTCCAGACAAACCCGGATCTGCTGGCCACAAGCATCCCTCATGAAATCCTTGGTGTGGGCCTCGGTACCCCTGGGTTGGGGCCTCTGGTGGGGTCTGGTGGTGGGGGTGCCACCTGGCTGGACTTGGCTGCGTGACCATCACAGTCAGCGTACTCCTGTGCCCACCCCTCTGGGTTCTGTCTGCACACTAGCATGAATGCCTAATGGTATTTTGGTAGTGGATGGTTAATGTGTAGAAATTCGATCAGAAAAAAAGTATTTTCCTCCTCTTGAACAAGAAGCACCTTCCTCCTTTAGTCTCTTGTTACTGAGTTACTACAGAGAGCTGCAGCTGTAAAACACGGGTGTTTTTAAATCCAGCATGACTCAGACACTTGCGGCAATCCCACAGTGGGCGTGCCCAGGCTGGCTTGCTTTTTGTGCATGCCCAGTTCTCAGGCTGCTGAAACAGGCGGGGCTGGACAGGCCGATGCACCTCGCAGGTCCAGACCCGCCCACTCTGCATGCTCCAGTGCTCTGGAGGCCTCGACTTCTTGTCTGGTGTTGGTGTCTGGCTGCTTCAGAGCTGGTGCAGACATATTGCCTGGACCACGTGCCTCTGTGGCTGCCTGACTGCCGCCCTGCCCTCGGGGAAGGCAGCCCTCAGGAAAGGCAGCCGCCTTCCAGTAAGGCTGCTGCCCCTGGGTAACGCTGCCTACCGTTGCACTCAGGTAAGGCCTCCGGGGTAACGCAGCTGCCCAAGAGGAACGGTGCCTCCCTTGGGTTGGGCTGCCCTCAGGGAAGGCCTCCACCCTCCTCGGAATCTCAGGTTGGTGTGTCCTGGGGCGGAGGTCGTGAAATCTCAGACCAACCCCAGGGATCTTGGCCTTGAGGTCTGGGATCTGGGACAGGGAGACCTCGGGAGCTGGGCACAGACAGACGGGAGGCCAGGGACTCCGCAAGCTCCACCCATCCTGTGGCAGCGACCGCCATTGGTGATGCACCCTTTCTTGGTAAGGTCTCTGCCCTCAGGTCAGGCCACCCTCCGGTCAGGGCAAGGCCAGGCAGGGCGGGGTGGAGCAAGGCAGGGCAACGAGTAGCAGGGCAGGGCAAAGTGGGTTGGGGGTTAGGGCGGGTCGGGGAGGGGCGGAGCAACTTCGGGCACTCAGGGTGGGTCAACTGTGTGCACAGTCGTGTGGCAGAACACTTAGCATGTGAGAAACCCTGGCTTGGTTCTCAGCAGCACAGGTGCATGCACGTGCACACACACACACACACACACACACACACACACACACCACAATAAATCTTCCTAATTCAGATGACTTTATTCTAAGAAAAAATTTCAATCCTTATTAGAAGATAGAAGCAGAATGGTGATATGTTTAATGTCAGCTATTATATGGCATGATATTTAAAACCACTGTATGAAATTTCCTCAGGACTCAAATCATTATATTATTTAAGAGACAAGACAGCAGTTACTTTTTGTAATTCAGATGTATTTATAAAGACAATCTTTTGAAAATCATTTTTTTTCTAATTTTCAAACTTAGAAAGTGTAACCATTTGTCTTCCTAAAGTTGTACATTTATCAGAAAGTTTTTCTCTTATTCCTTGCTGACAAGGGAATGGGCCTATTGTCACAGGAAGAGCCAGGTTTTATCATAAATTTTATCATAATACTAGTGCCCCTATGGCTTTCAGATCAAAGTCAGATATACCTCTCATATTTGTTGAATTTATTAACAAAGAACATACAATTTTCATTATATTTGAAAGGTCATCAAATTTGAGTCAGTAGAAGCAGGGATTTAACATGTTATATTATGAGCTGAACACAGTGCAATCTAGTTTGATCATTTTGGGAGATTGGCGTAATAACTTCTGCCCTGTTCTGTGATCAAATGTCTGGCCTGCACCAATTTTTGGCAGTGAGAATTGAACCAAGTGACCATTGTAGCATGTGCTAGGCAAGCACTGAGCTACATACATCCCCAGCCATTTAAATGTTTTAATTTGAGACAGGGTTTTGCCTAATTGCCCAGGTGGGTCCCAAATATGTCATCCCCTTTCCTTATCCTGCAAAGTGCTGGGATAACAGCACTTGGCATCAAAGTGCCTGGCTTGTCATGGAGGATTTGATGTGTTATATGCTTCTAACGTGTCCTTTCCTAAGCTAGAACACATCCATTTTCCCTTGTCAACAGTCAGTAAAGGCTTTTTTGTTGTTTTGATGTACATTTAAGATAAACATGCTTTATGATGAGGCACTACTGTTCATGATAGTCTAGGTGTGTGATCCACTCTGAGGAAATATTTTTATTTTGATAGTGTACACTAGTTCAGGTCTAACACATTTTGCTAGAAGAATTGATTATTCATTTTGTACTTGATTATGTAATTAAGATATAGTTCTTTTTCTTTTCTTTTCTTTTCTTTTCTTTTGTGGTGTTGGAGGTTGAACCCAGGGCCTCCTGCTAGAGAAGTGTTCTTCTGTTGAGCTGCATCCCCAGCAACTAGATCTTTTAGTTATCATAAATTTTATGACCAGATAGAGTGATAATAAAATCACTTAGAAGTTCAACTCAATTTAGAGCAATTCAAGATTTTGGAACTCCAATAATGGTTTGTGATTTATAAAAGGAAAAATAATTTTCCAAAACATATCAGCATCTAAGATCATCCATGGACAATGTTTCCCCAGTTTCTTCACTTCCTGCAGAGCATTGTGGAGGAAATGGACTCTGGTGTCCTTCTAACTTCCTCTTCTCACAAGGTATCATCCACTGTGGTTGCCAATCCTGTTTATCTTTTTCTTCGCTTTGACTATTAGTCAAATGAACATTTTGAATTTAATACTGCTGAAGAGTATGAACAGAAATAAAAATAGTACAAGGATTCTTTGGGATAACTGATCTAGTCACAGTGAAAGTCCCTCTGTTGAGGAAGTTCAGTCATGAGTTGAAATAGTCTCTAAAATGTCATTTTAGTGCAAAGTGGTCAAGTTTTTAGAAGCCACACCTAGTACCTAGTGACTGCATAAAAATATAAGTTGATGAATATGTGTTCTTATTTCAACATAAAACCTGTAAAAGTGGTGCTATTTTGAATCATATATTAGATTTAATGGTTTAATTTTCTGTTAAAATACTTTTTGAATTCATAGTAAAGTACAGAACTAGTTAGAATGTCAGTTATCAGCAATTATAATTGTATAAACAACCAAGTGTTTAAAAACATATAACCATGTCTTAAGGATTGACTTTTGAGTAGATTTTATCTTTATACAGAAATTGCAAAGAAAATGCAAAGATTTACCAGGTAGCCTCATCCTCATTTTTCTTCTGATATGATTATGTGCACTGTCTCAGATGGGTTGATGTCCTAGGAAAGGTGTCATGAAGAACAAACACTAGTGTGCTATCACTAAGTGCAGTTGCATTTCCTTTGGATTCTCAGTTCTACCTCTTCCTGTTCCAGTACTGCATCTTGGATCCCAAATCACATTCAGTTCCTGCCTCTATAGACTTCTCTTTGTGGCTGAACAGTTTCTCAGACATTCCTTGTTCTGATGACCTTAGCAAGGTTGAGAAGGATTTTTCAAGTACTTTTTACATAAAAGGAGTTTACCTTTTATCTTCATATTTATCCTGGGGATGTGAGTCTGGGGGAGGCAGGTCACAGAAGTGGACAGCATCTCTGTGTTCTTGGGCCCTGAAGGGGAATAACCTGTTAGTACTGACTGTGCTCACCTGGCTGAGGAAGGGCCTTTCAGGTTTCTCATTGGGAAGTTTCTGTCTCAGTGTGTCCACATTGTGACTTCTAGAGGAAGTCACCCTGCATGGCCTGCACATAAGGAACAGGGAGTTCGCTCCACCTCCTTGATGGCTGAGTGTGTGCCCTAATTATCTGAAATTCTTCTGCACAGGTGCTTTCCAGTCAACCCATTTGTTTATCTATTTAGTTACTTATTTATATCACTGTGGACATTGGAGAGTTACCTTAGGCTGTTATTTATTATCCAATTCTGTAGTTACTCATTCCTCAATTCATTCTTGGTTTAACCTTTGGGGTCTTTCCACTGGGATCTTTTTTCCATTATTTCCTGTTGTCCTTTAGCATATTTTCTTGCTTTATCCCAAAGTTCTTTCTGATACTTAAATGTTACCCTGGCTTTATACTTACTCTCTTGGTTCTAGTATCTGCCACTTCTTTAAAGAGCCCTGGCTCCTTGAATTAGAAAATGATATCAAAATATTATTTCTGGCTGGGTATGGTGGCACACACCTCTAATTCCAGTGGCTTAGTAGGCTGAGGCAGAAGGTTTACAAGTTCAAAGTGAGGCCCTAAACAACTTAGACCCTATCTCTAAATGAAGTAGCAAAAAGGGTTGGGGTGTGCTTAGTGGTTAAGCTCCCCTGGGTTCAATCCCTGGTACCAAATTTAATTAATTAATTAATAATGCACAAATTTCTATTAAAAACTTTCATCTGGCAATTAAATGTGCCCATTGCATTTTTTAGAATGATGTTTAATATATATACGTACACATGTATATATATATATATACACATATGTATATATATACATGTATACATTTATACATATATGTATTTTAGCTTTCTTATTTATTTATTTATTTATTTATTTATTTATTTTTAGCTGCAGACAGACATGATTTCCTTATTTTCATTTATTTATTTTCATGTGGTAGTGAGGATCAAACTCAGTGTGTCACAGGATCTAGGTTAGTTTTCTGCCACTGAGCTACACCCTCAGCTCCTGCCCATTGCATCTGTTTTTTTTTTTTTTTTTCTATTTCATCTCCTGGTTTTATTAAATAGCATGAGTCCACCAAGATGAGGGAGGTAGTCTCATTCCTCTGATATTTTAGCTTAAAATGTGTGATTGCCATAACCTAGCTCAAATACCAACTGCATATTTAAATTATATATTTCCAAAGATCTCTGTTCTCAGGTTACCTGAAGTATAACATCAAAAGGATTACCATTAGCTATAGATTTTGATATCAGAAAATGCTTTCCCTTACAAGCTATGTCCAATCACTGTCAATACACATGTGGTAAACCGGTTTGCTTTTACAAGAGAATTTTGCTTTCATAACCAGTCACAACACTGTCAATATCCTGGTTTAGTATTATTTATATAAAACAATGCCACTTATGGAAACTGGGTGAAGAATATACAAAATGTATTATTTTATCAACTTCCTGGGAGACTGTAATTATTTTAAAATGGTGTTTAACTTTATTTTGTGGTGATGGGGTTTGACCCCAGGTCCTCCCTCACACTGCCAGTGCTCCACCACTGAGCAACATCCCCAGCCCTTTTACTTTGAGACTTGTCATTAAGCTGCAGAGGTGGGTTTCCCAAACATGTGCCCCTCCTGCCTTAACCTCCCAGAGTAGTTCATATTAGAGGTGTGTACCACCACACCTGGCTCAAAATGTTTTAAAAATTTAAACAAAAATGTTACTCATAGAAAAGAACAAGAGGAGGCAAACACACAAAATTAAAAAAAGATAATAAAAGTGGCCATAGAAGAGAGTTTGGGAGTCACCAGACCAATGGAGGACATCTGTCAAGGGGATTGTTTCACCCAGTAAAAAGGATGAAGGGCTTTTTTTTTTGTGATAGTGAGGAGAGAACCCAGGGTCTTAGGCATGCAGGGGAAGGTGTTACTCTCTTCAACTGCACAGCCTTCCAGGGCTCCAACCTGGATTGCACCAGCCAACTGCATAGTCTGCCAGGGACTGGACCTGAACTGCATCAACCAGTTGCACAGTGTTCCAGGGCTTGACCTGGAGTACACCAGCCAACTGCACAGTGTTCCATGGCCCAGACCTGGACTGTTCCAGTCAACTGCACAGTTCATCATGGCTCAAACCTGGATTACACTGATGCACTGCACAGTCTGCCAGAGCGAAGACTTGTGACTGCACCGGCCAGTTAACCAGGCTCAGGAGAACCTTTTGTTTTTCTCCTTTTGCAACACCTGCTCCTCTGACAGCACCTGGTCCACCTGATCTTTGGTGTGAATTTCAACAGGCTTGTACTTCTCATCCTAGAGTCACTTGTTGGCCTCAGGGTATGGCTGGTGAGGTCAAATGGTGTGCACACAGGTGGGCAAGGCACAGGTACTGATCATCCTTGGTGTAGCAGTCACACTCTGGGCCATGCAGCACCCATCTGTGGCCCACAGAGCCTGAATCCAGGATTCAGTCAGGGAGGTCAACCCAGCGGAACAGTAGGAAGAGGCAGTGGACCTGGTAGAGTCTGGCCTGGGCATCAATACTGCCTCATACAGGAGCCAGCAGAACCCCAAATCCACATGGCACAGTTAACTGCAGTAACAGCCAGGGGAGTCTCTGCATCAAGCCTTCACATTTGCGGTTGCTCACAGACAGTGCTAGCAGCAGGACAGCCATGGATGCATCCAGCAGCGCCCCCTACAAGTCTACCTTACTCCACTGAGTCACACAGCAGAGACCACAGGCTTGGATTCACTTCTGGCCCCATTTCCAGCCTTAATGCCTGCTTCTCCATGGCCTCAGGACCAAGAATCTTCCCATTGCATCATGTTCCTCAAAATGGATAATGCAAGGTAGTATTTATGTGTTCTAATCTCTAACTTCTCCTATGTTGATTTGAGACCATCTGTGTGTATCTTAAGTTAAATGTGAGTTTATAATGATGTGTAGTTGGTAGATTCTGATCCATTATAGCACAGATCACTCTACTTTCTCCCCTTGCTATTGTGTGACTTCACTTCCCATCAGGGGGAGACCTAGCTCCTATTTTCTACCATGTCATTAATTAATTGTTCCATTATGAGAAATAAATTAATTTCTGTTCCAGATTACATTTTGTGACAAAATAAGAAATACCCATTGGTCTCCACCCCAATTCCTGGCCCAGCATTTCTATAGTCTTCATATCCTTGAGTGATCAGGGTGTTAGGATCATTGTTTGTTCCAGTGTGGGTTCTTTGTCTTGGTTACTTGTACAGAGTTCCTAAATCCTGCAAAATCTCTGGGGTGGTAGGAGGGTCTTTTGCTCTAAGAGGGACTTTTGGTGGGCTCTAGGGCAGCTTCAGGATGGATGATGGTCGTGAGAAAGACCAAGTGATGACTTCGTATTACAACTTCCAGTCCCCTGCCCATCATGTGGGGAAAGGTGCTAGAGATTGAGGTAATAATCCGTCATGTCTACAGGATTCACTCTTCACAGAAGTCTCTGAAAGAAGAAGTTTGGGGAGTTCTTGAGTTTCTGAACACAACCATGCACAGGGAAGGTGGTGATCCCAGACTCCATGTGGATGGAGGTTTCTGAACTGGGTACACTCCTGGGCTTCATGAACCTTCTCACCTGACTGCAAGTTCAACTTTTCTAGAATGTTATGAAAGTTGTACCATGAAGTCTCTTTGGCTCATCTTATTTCACTTGCAGCACACCAGGTAGGATGCACCTGTGTCTTTGTGTAGGTTGGTAGTTCAATTGTGCATTTGGCTATGGATGAACATCCCAACTTATGATCTGATCAGCATCAGCAGAGCTCTGTTGCATAATTACATGCTGGTTTTGTTCTTACATGCTCTTCAAAGCACTTGTCTAAATGCAGTTAATTTATAGGCACACCGTTGGCTCACACATTAGACTTATTTTGCTTTGAGAAGAACTGGCACACTGTCCTCCAAGGTGGCTGTGCCATGTGTTCTCTCAGCAATGTCTGAGGGTGCTGGGGTCCCACATCTTGGAGCCGTTGGTGCAGTGCCTGTTTTTAGAGTCCAGCAGTCCCTAATAACTGTGCCATGCTACCTCAGTACTGATTTATTTGTGATTCCCTGATGATATGAAATTTTGAACATCATTTTGTGTAACTCTTTGCCGTCTTTGTATTTTCTTTGGTCATGCATCTGTTCAGATATTTACCAATTTACTTTGGGATTTTAATTGTTGGTTTTTAAGAATTTTCTGTGTATTTTGCATAAAACTTTCTTTTTGAAATGTGTTTTATAAATATTTTATCTTGGTGTTTGGCTTGTCATTTTGTTCTCTCTCACAGTATAACTTTTTTTTTTTTTTTGTAAGGTTTTGGGGATGGAATCCAGGGCCTAACACATGCCAGGCTTTGCTCAACCACTGAGCCACATCCCACATTTTTTTGAATCTCCCCATCTGACCTTGAATTTGCAATCCTCCTGTCTCAGTCTTTTGAGCAATTGGGATTGTCATGCAATAAAACACTTGGTAAAAATTTAATCTTCTAAAGTTCATCTTATCAATATTTTTCTTCTGTCAATTGTCTTTTGGTAGTGTGAATTAAAATTAATCGCCAAGGGCTGGGGAGGTAGCTCATTTTTAGAGAGGTTTTCCAGCATGTGTGTGGACTTGCTTTCACTCCCAATACTAGAATACACACACAACCATACACACATGCCCTTATCACTGACACTAAGATTATATAGATTTTCTTCTGTCTCCTAGAAATTTTTAGTTGCCTCAAATTTTAATTATGGACTATTATAAGTTAATTTCATTAAGAGTTTCAGTCTGTGTATATTTTAATGTAGTTAAATATTAATATAGTTAATATGGTCAGTATAGTTTTCTAAAACTTGTTCAATCATCACTTTTTGAAAAAATCATGTGTAATGGATTTCATTTATATTTGAATTTCTAAAATCATGGCCTTGAATAATCTGGACATAGTACTGAATTTTGTCCATTTGTCAGGAACATCAAGAAATGCACCTGTGTCCTTCTGAACTCTGGCACCCAGTGGCCACCTGAGGGCCAGCTGCCTTCCAGGACCCGGTAGTGTCCTGACACTGATGTGGTGGTATGATGATGCTCATGTGCTATCCATGTGCAGCCTCTAATGCTAATCCATCATCCATAGTGATGTTTGTTGCTAATGAGTCCATACGTGGCTTCTTGACACTAATTCAGCATCCACAGAGTGGCCTTTCCCACTAATACAACAGAAGTCATAGGACCTTCAATATTAATATGATGTGTACACTGTGACCTCTGATATCAATATATTATCCATACTGTGGCCTCAACACTAATATATTATCCACAGTGCAGACTCTAATACTAATAGAATATCCACACTGTGACCTCTGATACTAATAGAATATCCATTCTGAATCATCTAACACTCATAGACCCCCTTGTGGACTTCAATATTAATGTAATGTCCACCTTTTGGCCACCAATACTAATATAATAACCACACTGTGAACTGTAATACTAATAAAATATCCATGCAGTTGGATCTAACATTAATATAGTAGGTACTCTGTGCCTCCTCTAGCAATAATAAAATAGCTGCACTGTGCCCTTTAATGTTGATATAGGGTCTACACTGTAGTTGAAATACCAATATAATATCTATATTGTTGCATCTAGCACTAATTTAATAGCTGCCCTATGGCATTTAATATGAATATATTTGCCATACTGTCTCTATTAAAATAAATATGATATCCATATGGTTTCATCTAAAACATATATAAGAGCTATATTGTGTTTTCTAATGCTAATATAGACTCTTGTGACATTGAAGTAAATATAACCACATTATGGCCCATAACATGAATATAAAATTTCCCTGTGATGTTTTATACTAATATATCCATACTGTAGCTCCTAAAACCAATATAAGAGCTGAGCCCTGGACAGCCAATATTACATCCATACTGAACTATCTGAAATTAATAAAATAGATGTGCTGAGGCTGGGGTTGTAGCTCAGTGGTAGAGCTCTTGGCTAGCACATGTGAGGCACTGGGTTTGATCCTCAGCAGTACATATAAAAAATAAATAAAATAAAGTCTTTATTTCCATCCACAATTTAAAAATTTCAAATACTCAGGTATTTCATACTAATATATTCACAATATACCATCTAAAACTAACAAATTAGCTGCCCTCTGGTCTTTAACTTTAACATATTATTCATAATCTACCAAATAACAACTGCTCTGGGACTTCAATAGACTTTGTTATGTGGATGCTCTCCCATGGAAATAACTTCCTCTGAAATATATGTGATGGGTTTCATCTTTTAACCCTCACATGGTGCTGATCACTCTCAATCTGGTTATCTGTGTAGCACACTGAAGGACATTTGTGTGAGTTGAGCCACTTTTTCAGCAATGGGGGTTTTCCCTGGAGGAGGGGCTTCAAAGGACAGTGCCCCCCTTCCTGAATATACCAAGTCCTTTGAATTTTGGGCACTGCCTTATTTGCCATAAACTCATGCAGTTTTAAAAGGAAAATCAACAGGAAAAATTACCTCTGTTGTATTTTTATTTTCTGTTGTGTAGTTTTAAAATATTCACAACAATGAACCATTTTATTTAGATGAAAACAACTGCTTTTCAAAGTTGTGAGCACATTCCGTTTGCTAATTTAAAAAGCAGTTCAGCAACTGCTATGGTGTTTATTATGAAGCAATGACAGAAGGGTTCTGGTGGTTTTAATGGTTCTAGCTTATGAGAGCTGTCATTAATTTCATCTGTCATGTTCCAGGTATAAATAATCTATACTTGTTTGGCCAGACATGATACATAGTGTGTTCTGGAGTCATTTGTCTCAACTACAGTAATCAAAAGTAATGGACCTACTATGTGTAGTACTCGGAGAGCATGAAACAGCAGAAGTGTGGCACATGAAACACTCATCAGTGGAAGTTAGAGTCCATCATTGCTGCCACACCTGCTCTGTGTCACTGGACTGTGCAGGTCATCACCTTCAGTCACAGCCTTACCTGGGAGCAAGGATGAGCTCCCATTTCCAGGGAAACCACTGCCTCTCTGCTCCTCAGGATGCAAGGAGTGAGCCACAGAGTGGGCCTTCCACCTGCCTCTTATTTTCAACAGACAAAACAACTTATTTATATTTAAAAATTCTTTCTGAGATTGTGCAGAAGTGAATTAAACTAAGAGAGGGAACAGCTGATCCTCTTGAAATGGATATATGTCTTCAAGTCAGAGTCTATGGAAACAAAAGTCCTTGAAAGTGTTTGCATCCTTTTGATTAATTATTTGATGGCATTTAAAATTCTTAGTACTGATGGGAATTTGATACTGCCACAGAACTCAGACTTCACCTTATTTTTACATTCAGATGATTTTAACTTTTTTTTCTGGAATTTTGAAAGTAAATGTAGGTTATTATTGATAAAATTTTTTTATGGTATCTTCTGGGAGCATTGCATGAATTTGGGTTTCAGGTTGCTTGTTTAGGCTGACATTTATTTTCCCTTAGAAAGAAGTATGTATTGGAAAGTATTTAGAAATGTAAAAGAATCAGATTTTAGTAAATCCATTGGAAATCTTTTGGTTTAAATTTTGAGATTTTATCCCTTTCACAAACACAGCTGATCAATTCTTATTTTTTTTTAAATCACTGTAATGTCTGATACATGTGAAACTCAAAACACTTGTGGACAAGGATATCAGGCTTCTTGTTGCTTTTCTCTCTGGTTTTCAGCATCTGTAGATGTGTCTCTTAAAACCCCTGGTATGGAGGGCAATCACTGTGAGGTCCTCATAGAGTCAGAATGGGATTCAAGGGCGAAGAAGGGTACTCTGTTTCTCACAGTGAACTTCTAATTGTATGTTTTCATGTTTTGATTAACATCAAAGGCATGACCTCGGGACTTGTGTTCATGTTACAGATGGATGCCGAGGCTGAAGACAAAATGCTGTGGACATACTCTGAAGGAATGGATGGTGTGTTAGCACACAGGTTTCCTGATGCTCTGCCCACCATACCTTGAAATATGGGAGTGCCAGAGTCCTGTTCCTAGCACTTAGTCAAAATAATCACACATTCCTCAGGCTTTTTTGTTCCAATCAAGCCAGAACACTGACCCTTGGCATTGAGAGAAAAAGTATTTTGAACCAAGAGTTAAAGGACTCTAGAAAGTCCAAATGATATATGGCACTAATATTTACAAAATAAAATCATGAGTAGATTTCAACATCATGCAAAACTTCCTAAGGTTCAGCAAGGGAGGAATGTATCATGGTCACTTCAGATTAAAAAAGCAACCTCAAATGACCGAGGGAAAAACTGAATCATAAATTTATTTCTAAAACTGATTTTGATTTTCATATTAGCTGGTTTAGTAGCTCCAGGTTTGTGCTTTGTTCAAGTAAAATGATGATGTTTGTTTTTTACCTATCTCTTTTGTGAATTTTCAGGAGCTCTGCAAAGTAGGTTTGGAAGGTTTAATTGTTGTTTATCCCTCTCTTTCTGTAAGCAATGGATCGTAATGTAATATTGAAATATAGACAGGCCATTTATGACCTCAACATCTGGAAAACAGGACTGATTGACAATAACACCCTCTAAAAATAATTTTTAAAATAATTAACTATTTATTTGTGACCCTCAATTCTAAGTGGGAGATTGTAGATTCACCATGGCCCTGACAGCACTCTGGATGACTGCTTTCCCCACCCCACCTTGCTTAAGAAGAGCTGAACCCGGCTGTCACCCTACACTTATCTGGAAGGATGTTGATATTTGCAGTTGAAAATGGCCTGTAAAATTCCACTTCATTAACTGTATGTTTACGTATGTCTAGGTAGTTCATTGCTGTCCAAGTGAAGTCTGAAATCCCAAATATTTTTCACACATGCAAGGCTAGTTCTTCTTTTAGTCAAAATGTGACCGGTGGTCATCATTGGCATTGACACACAAACTTCAGAATAATTGTAGGTATCATAGAACACTTTTCTCTAACCAAACACATTATACTGTCTTGTTTTCAATTTTAGTTTAAATCAGTATTAAAGTAACCATATTTTTTATACCCTCATATTTGAAATGTATTTCTAGACACTAAATTTCCATGAGGTAAATGTCTCAATATTAAACAAATTTCAGAGTTTACTGTCATTATTTAAGATAAGCTCATGCCTGCCATATATACCAGCATTTTAGAGATTGTACTGGGAATCTTTTGATCTCTCAATTTGATGTCTCAAAGCACACTACTCTCTCATACTTTCTAAAGGCAGGTCTTTAAATTTGCGGTTCATTTTTGGACTTTGAATTCCTTCGGCACAAACACACATGTCCTTAAATAAAGCTTGTAACCTTTAATAACACCTGTTGCTGGCCTTCATGTATTGCCTGTCTTGGGTGTAGTTAGGTATTTATAAACATGAATTCCAGTAGTTCCAAGCATCTCAGTCAGAAAAAAACAAAGCCATTTTTTCTATAAGTTTCTCACTCTTAAAAGGTCATTGGTGGGGCTGGGGTTGTGGCTCAGCGGTAGAGTGCTTGCCTAGCATGTGTGAAGCATTTGGTACAATTCTGAGTGCCACATACAAATAAATGAATAAAATAAAATATCTGCCAGCATCTGAAAAAAGTATTTTTTTTAAAAAAAGGTCATTGGTATTAACATTTCTGATGCTTATAAGCATATCCCTTTATTCCTTAGGTAGAAAGCTTATGAGATAAAATCTTCTGACATATTCATTTATTAAAGCCTTGCCACTTTTCTTGAATACATGTTTAATGTCATTAAGTATGTCATCTGGAGACTGGGCATAACTCAGTGATTGAATATTTGCTTAGCATGCATAAGGCATTGGGTTCAATACCCAGGATCACCCAAACACACACACCTGCACAGAGAGAGAGAGAGAGAATAAAACAAAATCTTGTGATAATCTCTTTTTAAAATAAATTTTATTAAAAAAATGGAAATCTTATATTTTCTTGTAATTTTTCAATGAACGTCTAAAGACACGTACATCAAAAGTCCAAACTGTGACAAGGAAGTCCAACAGTAAGTAATCCTAGGATGTCCCTGCCTGTCCTTGCATTTCCAGAGGACCAGAACAAGATAAAAATCAACCCACCCATTGAGAGACACTGACCATTTCTGGTTATCACCTGTAGGTGGGTGAAAAGGTTCAGACATCCACTGATTTACTCCTTTCCTTCTATTTTTCAGTAGTTCCAATGGATTCTATAATCAAGGAGCTCAAGATCTTCCCTAAATTTAAATTATTTTTTCTCATACTGATTGACTTTAATTATCAGAATTATTTGTACATTTCAAGCCTCACAATATTTGTTTTAGGGTAAAAAATGAGCCAGAGGACTTCCTTCACCTAGACTCTGTACACCAAATAAGCCAAGAATGGGACAGCTGTATGATAATGACCCAGAACAGTTGATCTAATATTCCATTAACAAAGAATAAAAAGATGTTGCTGTAATGCAAGTAATTTTCCACTGTAGTTCATGGAATGTGGGCTGCCATACATTTTCTAAACATCAAATTGTTGAATTTTATACCAAAGGTCAGTGACCTGAACTGCCATCTGTGAACCTGAATAGTGGATCACCCAGATCCCAAATTATACACATTTTATTTTAACAATTAGATAATTTCATCCAGTAGCCACAATTGGTTCTTTTCAACCTACATGTTAGAAGGTAATGTGACAAATAGGTTTTTTGAAAGGGTCCATATATTTCTACCTTAGGTATCATAACTCACCTCAGAGCTAATGTATTTTGAAAGTTCTACCTGGTTTTGCAGTATAGATTCCCGTTAGATTTTCTTTCACAGAGTCTTGGTTGAGGTATAGTAAAGAAGAAGAAAATGATAAAAAATGTACATAAGAAAAAAATAAAACGTGCTGATGATTCATTTTCTCTCAGAAACAAGATGATCCCCTTTCCTGTTTTCAGGGTTTGCTATGGCAATTTCAGAAAGTCCTAAATTCACATTTAGTCCACCTTAATTTTAAATTTTTATGTGTTTTAATTAGTTTATGCATGACAGTAAGAATGTACTTTGCTACATCATATATACAGGATATGATTCTCATTCTTCTGGTTATACATGATGTAGAAGACCACCAATTGTACAGTTACATATGTACATGAGTTAATAATGTCTGAGTCACTCCACTGTCCTTACTACCCCATACCCCCTCCACTCCCTTCACTCCCCTCTACCTAAAGTGACTCTGTTATTCCATAGCCACCCCATTGTAAATTAGCATCTGCATATCAGAGAAAGCATGCAGCTTAATTTTTTTTGATTGGCTTATTTCACTTAGCATGATATTCTCCAGCTCCATGGATTTATTGTCATAATTTCATTATTTTCTGAGGTTGAGCAATATTCCATCATGTACATTCATACATATATATGTATATCACATTTTTTAATCCATTCATCTGTTGAGGGGAACCTAGGTTGGTTCTATAGTTTAGCTGTTGTGAATTGAACTGCTATAAACATTAACATGGCTGTGTCACTGTAGTATGCTGATTTTAAGTCCTTTGGGTATAAACCAAGGAGTAGGATAGCTGGATAAAATATTGGTTCCATTCCAAGTTTTCTGAGTAATCTACATGCTGCTTTCCAGAGTGGTTGTACCAATTTGCAGTCTCATTGGGAATGTACCTTTTCCCCCACATCCTTGCCAACATTTTATTGTCACTTGTATTCTTGGTAATTGCCATTCTGACTGGAGTGAAATGAAATCTTACAGTAGCTTTGATTTGCATTTCTCTAGTTGCTAAAGATCTTGAACATTTTTTTATATATTAGTTGACCATTAATATTTCTTCTTCTGTGAGGTGTCTGTTCGATTTCTTTGTCCATTTATTGATTGGGTTATTTTGTTTTTTGGTGTTAAGTTTTTTGTGTTTTTTTATGTGTCCTGGAGATTAGTGCTCTATCTGAGGTGCATATGGTAAAGATTTTCTCCCAATCTGTGGGCTCTCTCTTCATGTTATTGATTTTTTGTTTGCTGAAAAGAAGCTTTTTAGTTTGAATACATCCCATTTATTGATTCTTGAATTTACTTCTTATGCTTTCAGAGTTAGTCCCCCTTTTTAAAAACAGGAATGATCTATATATGTTCCTTGGGGTTGTGTTTGAAAAATACAGGATGTGTTACAGTATGTGACATGCTTGTAATTGAGAAGGTATGCATTAAAATTTACATAGCTCTTTTTCCAGGCATCCATGCTCTGTTGTTCCCTGGAGCACAGGTTGCCTTAGCAACTTCCCTGTTGCATATGACTCATTCTGTCCCAGCCTTGGTCCACCTGCTTAGAGGAACATATACCTATTAAAACTAACCCTGATGCTCTTCTCTGAAGAAGTTTACTAGTAGGAAATTTTTATGGGCCTACCTGTGTTATTCTTATCATTAAAATTTTGTTTTGTAAACTGTTTTAAATAAAAACAGGACATGTAGTATATCCACACAATAGGGAAGGATTAAACTGTTGAACTACTTGGCTCCTTTAGAATCTTGCTTTTAAAATCTACTCTCATCTAAAATTCCTTTGTAGAGACTTTTATGTCTCCTGCAAAGAGTTAAAAGAAATTTAAAACAATCAAGAGCTCAAAGTTTGGGAAATGTCTGCAGCACTGTGGGTGGTTTCCTGGTAGTCTACCACAGAAACAGTGCCCGTGACCAGAAGAATAGCACCCCAGTGAACATATCTGTCAGCCCTTTAGGAAATCAGACCATTTGGAGGGCAAAAATGAACTTTTTTTGTCATGTATCTTGAAAATAATTTAAAAAAATAATTTTTAGGGAATTGTTAGCTGCATCACATAAGAAGAAACACATAATTCAGAGAGGAAAAGAAAGAAATTAACAGAGAAGCAAATTTATGGGGAAAAATGTTTAATCTAACCTTTGTAGAGAAATAGAAATCACTCTTTAAGCATGTCATTATTATTAGTGATCATAATGGTAATATTATTGATGATCATAATAAAATAATATTCATCAAGATCTTATGTGACATACACTCAAGTTACCTTTTTCATCCAGTTATCTCATTTAATCCTCAACAGTAATCTTACAAGTTAGAAAATATGACTATGCAAATTTTTAGAAAAAAAATAAAGTGAAAATAAGCAGTATATATAAATAACCCAAGGCTGCACACTTGTTAGTAATCCAGAGTTCAGATCATAGGCCAGCTTCCATATCAACAGGCTATGTTTTCTCTAATCCACAGTTAGTACTACTCACAACATGAAATCAAGAAGTAAATCACTGCTTATGTTTTTTTCAAAGTTTCACATTTTAACTTTCAGAGTTATCATTAAACAATGTAGTTTTCTAAAATTTGGACATAAAATATATTTTGTATAGAAATGACAATGCTTCCTGTTCTCCCAATAACTTAGAAATCATTTTTTTTTGCCTAAATTCCATTTGATATAATTTTTTTCATGTTTTAAATTTTGATTCATAGTACAGAAATGGGGTACAACTTCCATTTCTCTGTCAAGAAGTAGATTCACACCATTTGCGTAATCAAACATGTACATAGGGTAATGATGTTTGCCTCATTCTATTATTTTCCTTCCCCTGCTCCCACTCCACCCCTCATTTTCCTCTACCCAATTTATTCTTCCTCCATTTTTGCCTTCCGCTTACCCATTATGTATCATCATCCACTTACCAGAGAAATTATATGAACTTTGGTATTTTAGCATTGGCCTATTTCACTTAGCATGATATTCTCCAACTCCATCCATTTACCTTCAAATGCCATAATTTTATTCTTCTTTTTGGCTGAATAATATTCCATTGTGTATATATGTCACAGATTCTTTATCCATTCTTCTACTGAAGGGCATCTAGATTGGTTCCACAATCTAGCTATTGTGAATTGAGCTGCTATAAACATTGATGTAGCTGCATCACTATAGTGTACTGATTTTAACTCATCTGGGTATAGGCCAAGGAGTGGGATAGCTGGGTCAAATGGTTCCATTCCACATTTTCTAAGAACTCTTCAGAGAGATTCTGCTTTCTAGAGAGGCTGCACCAATTTCCAACCCAACCAGCAATGTATGAGTGTACCTTATCCCACATCCTTGCCAACACCTCTTATTGCTTACATTCTTTATAATAGCCATTCAAATTAGGGTAAGATAAAATCTTAGGGTAGTTTTGATTTGCATTTCTCTTATTACTAGAGATATTGAAAATTTTTTTATATATCTGATGATTGCTTGTAGATGTACTTCTGTGGAGTGTCTACTCATTGCCTTAGCCCATTTATTGATTGGGTTATTTGTATTCTTGGTGTCAAGTTTTTTGAGTTCTTAATAGATTCTGGATACTAATGCTCTATCTGAAGTGCATGTGGCAAAGATTTTCTCCCACTTTGTAGGCTCTTTCTTCACATTGTTGATTGTTTCCTTTGCTGAGAATTAGCTTTTTAGTTTTAATCTATCCAAATTATTGATTCCTGCTTTTATTTGTTATGCTTTGGGAGTCACATTAAGGAAGTCTGGTCCTAAACCAACATGATGAAGATTTGGATTTATTTTCTTTTTTTTGATGAAGGGTCTGTGGTCTAATTTTTAGGTCCTTGATCCATTTTGAGTTGAGCTTTGTGCAGGGTGAGAAATAGGCATTTAATTTCATTTCACTGTGTATGTTTTTCCAGTTTTCCCAGCACCATGATCTAATTTGTTATTAGACTAATTCAGAAAAATGTTGGAAATTTCTGGGAAGATTCAGATATGAAACAGATTCTCTTATTTTTATTTAATAATAATCAATTAATAGAAATTGCTAACCGATCATTTTAAATTTTACTATAATTTATGTTTAATGGAATGATCTTGTTTTGGCTGAAGAACTGCCAAGCCATTCTTTAAATGGCTTACATTAACCTAGACATAATCAATTCCTCAATATTATTCTATCCATTTTGGAGAGGAAGAGTGGTGATTTACTGTTTAAACACTTTATTTTTAGTTCCTCTTTAATTTTCATGCAACTTTTGTAAAACCTAATCCATCCTCTATAATGTTCTTCTAACTTATTCTACAGTTTTGTTGGAATTCAGAATTACAATTTTGTTCCTGAATTTCTGAGTACCCTTGGGTAATGTGGCATGTTTTCCCCTGTATAAAATTATGGTTGTTTTTTAGAGAACACTGGCAAGTTATTTAGTCCTTCTTTTTAACATACATTGGATATGTTATTGTTTCCAGAGAGACTACTTACAAAAATACTAATGCAAATGAAGCTAATTTAAATACAGTGTATCTTGTTCATGGAACTAATAAAAATTGATGTTGACATTCTCATTGTGTTATTATAATCTTTCAGCTACTACCAGCACCATTAAAATGCTATTTATTGGGGCTGGGGATATAGCTCAGTTGGTATAGTGCTTGCCTCACATGCACAAGACCCTGGGTTCAAATCCCCAACACCACAAAAAAAATGCAATTTATTGCCACAGACCCACCTTTCATCAAATTCCTTGTTAGCATTTCCAGTCTTTTCTCTAACACAATTCAGCTTACAGGTGGTTTCAAGAAGGCTTTCTTGCTTCTTTCTAAATCATGTCCATTACAGGTCCAAAATAGAGTAATATGATCAAAGACTATCAGAGGAACTGTACAGACTCCCCAAGGTATCCTGTCTTTGTTAGCAGAGGTCAAGAGCAAGCTCCATGGTCACAAGCATACCCAGTCTCACCACCAGTTCTTGCCTTGAGCTGACTGGAACTTATCTCAACATGCCCTTGTTATGAGTTAAGATCCCCAGGAGACAGACCCTGGAATAGGAGTTTCTGTGCACATTGTTTTGGTCTGATCTTGAGAACATTATCTTGAACTACAAGGGAGGTAGGTTTGGGCAGAGGCAGAAGTAAAACTTCAGGGCAATAATACAGTTGAATTGCAAATGTAACTGATGCTGCAGCCCATCCTGCAGAGAGCTTGGTGCTAGATTGTCCTCCAGTTTGTCCTGCCTTCAGGCTGGGTGAATATGAGCTGTGCCTTGGAGTATGATTTTGGGTTGAATGACTCTGAGGGAAAATTTGAGAAATGGATTCTTCTGAGGCCTGTCAGATCCCAGTGCTCTCAGCAGAGAATAAAGTGAATACCCTCATCCTCCAAGGAGGAAAGGGAGTAGCATACCATGATATTTGCTGTAATCTGTACTCCCACAGCTTGAATCAACTTGCTGTGTGCCTTAAGTTTAGTGGCTACCTACTCTCACACCTGTTCTCTCCATCCCTGCCCAGTACTCTTGTTTACTTGGTGGCATGATTCACATCTTCATCACTGAAGCATCTGAACTCCTGACCTCCATGGCCTTCAGACACTCTGGGTGGTGACCTAATAATTTGCCGTCAAATTTTGTCCAGGAACATCTAGAAGACACCTTAGTGTGCCACTTGGGTGCCAAATATATACTTTCTTGTCCCCAGAATCTAGTAACAACCTTACTGTTTCTAGTGATCAGTGTCAGTGATTTCCTCAGGGAAGATATCTCAGCATGAGGAGCCCAAGTGAAAGATAGTCAGAGCTTAAAGTTTAAGAGGAGTCTTACAGTTTCTCTTGATGGAAGCCTTCTCACTTTGGAAATCAGACTTTCTAGACTCACAGAATTTAAATTGGGTGTTAAGAAATGTACAAATTATAAAAGTCAGTCACTGGGAGTCATGGTAAAAGAAATTACTTCTAATTCAAACTTTTAGTTCCATGTATTCATACTGTTGAGGACAAGGCATTATATAATGTTGCCTATGTTGCCTTCCAGGAAGGCACTTGATCTTGAGAGGGTATCACCTCCAAGCTAGTGTTCCAGTTATGTCCCTCTATCCCTCCATCAGGGTATCAGTTTATGAACTGTATGCTGTTCCATCCTCTTCATGGGGTTTGTGATTGTGTTCCCATAGTTATTTTCATAAGCGGGTTCCTGGGTCCAATGAGTTGAATGAGGACTTGTTTGTACAGAAAATATTCTAGATGCCCTCATACAGTTCTGGCTGAGGATCTGAAGGCAAGGAAGGCAAACTCATACCTTGAATATGTTGATTCCAGCCAAATTGAATTGCTTCCCCTCCTAGAGTGGTCTATGACTGGTTAGTTTCCTTGACAAATGTATTATATTAGAGGAATCAAGATATGTTTCTTTTGGCAGTGAATTAGACATGGGCTGTGGGACTAACATATCAGTTTTAATGGGAGTTTGTTCTGTTGGTTGTAACCAATGCCTCAACCCCTCCATTAATGCTACTCCATTAATGACTATTTTGTCAGTCCTGGGAAGGTGGAATACAGGCTGGTCATCATGTCTGGATGAAAATTCAATGCATTTTCCATGGTGTGTTTGTGTGTGTGTACTCTTTGGCAGGTGTTACCATGCAAGATTAAGACCTTCAAACTCCATACTAACTCTCGCCAATCTAATAACCTGCTTCTGCCTCAGACCTCCCTGTCCCAGACCTTCAAGATATTCCACTCATCTCCTTGTTCCTGACTGACAAGAAGCTATTGATTTTCCCCAGGGACCCATATATTTTATTCCCTTGGCCAATTTTTTCTCCATACAAAGTGGAGAACCACATGCACTCCTTCCCTGCAGCTCTGCCTATCTGAATTTCTTTACTGTGCACCTTCAGAGCCCTCTGTAATTGTTGTCCTACAAACCACTTGCAGATTCTACTGGACACTGAGGCAACTATTTATAAACTAAGATGAACATTTCCTTCCTGGGTAGCTGGTAGGGAGAACCCCACACATACCTCATCTGTGGCATTTGAGGGTGGTTGAGGGTGAGGTACTATTCCCCACCCCCACCAATCAAGAAGTCATGGAGCTCCTGGAGTTTCTGGCTGCTTGCTTGAATGACTCACTTGTTCCCTCTAGACTGACTCTTGGACCCTCCATCTTAGGATGGATTTCTTCAGTTCTGCTTGATATTATGACCTGAGGACTTCATAGGATTTGATCCATGGTGGTCAGCTCTGACTTCATAGGGAGGGATTCCATCTCTACTAGGACTTTGTTTCTGTTTGTATTATTTTCTGCTGCAGATGACAGGGCTTGATCCAGTACCCTATAAGCCTTCATTGTTGTTCTGCTGCCCAATGCTATCTTATCCATCTCCCTTGTCTCTCAATGCACAGATCAGAGAAGCATTCTCAATTGTGGAATATGCAACTCCCATAACCTAAAAAAGCCAATTTGGCAATGGGTTCCTTGTCAGTGTTGGGAAATGAAAGATGCCATGATTTGTCCTTTTTTGTAAATGGGGTCTTGTTAGATTTTTGGGTCCATAAGTACTTCATCAACTGAATCTTTGCTAGATATATATTATACCTCTCAAATGCAGATGTCTTTCCAAGCCTCCAAAATATTTGTCACTTCTTATTTCTCTGTTCTCATCATGGTAATTCCATCAACATAAATTTTTTTCTTTATTTTTTATTTTCATTCCTTTTAGTTATAATGACAGTAGAGTAAAATTTGACTTATTTATACAAAACTGGAGTACATTTTATTCTATAAGGATCCCCATCTTGTGGTTGTCCATGATGTACAAATTCACAGTGGGATATTCACACATGTACACAGGAGAGTATGTCAGAATCGCTCCTTGGTCTTCCCTTTTCCCATCCCCTCTCCTTTCCTCTCATGTCCCTTTATCTAATCTCCTGAACTTCTCCCACCCCTACACTTGTGTGTTAGCATCCACGTATCAGAGAGCACATTTGACCTTTGGTTTTTGGGATTGGCTTATTTTGCCTAGGATAATAGTCTTCATATCCATTTTTCAGAAGATGTCAAAAACATTCTTATTTTATGACTGAGAAACATTCCATTATATATGTATGCCACATTTTATTTATCCATTCATCTGCATGAACATGCATTATTAATGTGATGATTTGAGAGAGGTCCAATTATACAGGTCCCTTCAGAGTGCATGAAAATGGACAACTTGGTTAACACAGCAAGAATGTAGATCAACTATCTCTTCCTTATCACTGGAAAGTTAACTGTTCCAGATTATGCTTCTGCTAGGGATGGAGAACACCTGTGCCATGTCAGGGACTTCAAACCATGTGAAAGTTATCCAAAAAGCTTGAGACCAGAATTGTTTTGGAATTTTGGGTATATTGGAATATTTACATATTCTAAGAGATATGCAGTATTTGGGTATGGGACCTAATTCTAAACACAGAATTCATTTGTTTTATAAATAGCTTATACAGACAGCCTGAAGGTGATTTTGTACTAATGTTTAGTGCACTTACATTTTGATTATGACCTGTCACATGAGGTCAGATGTGAAATTTTCCATTTCTAGTGAGACATTGATCCTCAAAATGTTTTTGATTTGGGAGAATTTCAGGTCTCATATTTGAGATTCTCTACCTGTATTTGAGTCTGTGTTAATCTCCTAATGCCAGAATCCTGTATTGTGGAATAGAAAATACAGTTGGAAACATTGCTTGTTTTGAGTTTGTGATTGTCCACTGTCAACCTCCTGAGTCACTTATAGGGTCCATGCTGGTGAATTAAATGGAAAATTATATAGACAAACAGTCTCACATTCTCTGATTTTTAAGAGTGGTATTCATCTTTACCATTCCCTCCAGAATACCATGTTTTGTATTTACTACTTGGATCATTGGAAGGAAGAAGTTTTAGAAAATTCCATTTATGTTCCCCACTTTATGAACTCTTATGCTGCTAGCTAAGAAGCCAGAACATTTCTGTTCCCATTATACCTACAGATATTTGGCATGTAACTGAGATGTGGGTGTGTAGAACCAAGAGAGCCTCTGGGATGGGGCTCCATTTGTGACCTCCATTATCCTCAGTCACTCAAACAGTCTGCTATGGAGCTTCAGTCCTTTGGAATCAAATCAGATACTATAGAACCATCTCAAAATGCTTTTCCAATCTTTTCTAGCCAGGGCAGTTGTTCTCCAAGTACATGGGCATAGATCTTTAGGTGAAAGGATTAGCAGGGATGATTGCTGCATAGATTTGACTTGCTGTTGGAGGAAAGTCCCTTGAGGTGAACTGGTTACTCTTTTTGTCCTTGCTTCTGAGACTGAGAACTGCATCAGGCCCAGAGAGTTGGCAAGAGATCATGCCTTTTTATGGTGTGAGTGCCCTGGCCCTTGTAAGAGCACCATTCCAAGTATTCCTAGTTCTGTTCTTACTTCTTTCCTACTGTCTGCAAAGGCAGTTCTGGAAATCCTACACTAGAATGAACCATTGTTTCTCTAGGCTTTGAAAAACCAATCTGCCACTTGCCACCACTTGCCACTTGCCACTGACCAGCGGGACAAATGACACATACTCTTCAGAAGTTCATGAAGCAGCTTCTGCTTTATTTGGATAACACCCTCAATTTATAAGCAGTCTCATGCATATGCAATTGTAACCAGATATGTCCATCCAATCCTATTAAAGGTCAAGCTATCATGAGCTCAAGCATACATGTTAGATATATATCTGTCCATGCGCTAGGCAGCTGAACTAATTATCTTACAGTCAATGGTAAACGCTTCCTGTTTTTCTCAAGGTGCATTCAGCATGCCCTTTGGCTCTCTGCCAGTCGCCATCTTGGATGCATGTGGTGTAACTCTGGGCCCCGGGTCTTGCCCGCCACATTTCCCCCTGTCTGTTTATAAACGAGACCGTGTCTGTCTTAGATTGTCCACGGCAGAGCAACACCCTTACCCATCATTGAACAATGAGACTCTAGGCCTCATTTCCTGTCTTAGGTCTGTATGAGCTCCCCATGAATCTTACCCGTCTTTGACTACCGGTCTAACATATTTAACCAAACTAGGGGCGATGAGCCAGCATCAATTGCAATGAGAGCTTGGTGAATAATGGTTGTTTCTCTGCGCTGATATATACGCATTTTGTATAAACACTATATGCACAGAACAGATACAACACACAATAAACCTCCTATGGACAAAAACCCAAACCATTCTTTTCCCCATTGAACAGCAGACTGGAGAAATGTGGCCAATTATTGTAAAAATAGGAGGACATAGAATAGAGGAATTAAGGGGTACAGGATAAGGCCACATCTTTACTATCCCCCATAGTTTATGCGAGTCTCCATTAACTTGGTGAGAAATTGCCAACACCATCAGTGGGAGAAGCCTCCTCATCTTCTTCCTGTTTTTGGGTCTCTCTTGAGGCCTTGACCAATCTCTCCGGCATCCAAATTGGTGATTGTGCATCCTGTGGGAAAACACAAACAGACCCTCAGTTCCAGATTAATACCGGATCCAGGCCTTTCCATTGTCCTGATAGAATGTCCTTCCAGAGCACTTGAGGTAGATGTTTTTTATTAGGCTCTGCATGACAGTCAGCAGCCGAGCAGCCCTCAGAATTGAGATTTTAAAAATTTAAGATGAACAAGGTAACAGATAATTTGTCTTTTGGGGATCTGTATGATGCCCCTATTCCCCCTTTTTGTTTATAAAGCATGTTTTTAAGAGTTAAATGTGCATGCTCAACAATGCTTTGTCCAGAAGGATTATAGGGAATTCCTGTGACATGTTGAATACCAAAGGCGGAAAGGGATACTTTTAATACCTTAAGGATTAATTCTGCCACAGATTCAGTAAACAAGGATAAGACCTTGTTAGGGGCATAATTCATGTAAACCCATAGAATAGGACCCTTTTGCTAAAACTCTCCTGTGGGTAATTTAATTGTGGCCAAGATGATGAATGATAAAGGCTGAGCTAGGTCAATACGATCAAGATGAACCTTTTCCATAGCTGTTTCAACAAGCTTGAGAACTGTTCGAGCCTTAGGGTTAAGCACACTCTTAGAAATGGGGTCAGAATCACCTTTAAGAATATCAAACAGGGGGCCCAAACTTAAGGTGGATAAATGAAGGTAAGGTCTAATCCAATTAATATCACCCAAAAGTTTTTGAAAATTATTTGAAGTTCTAAGTTTGTCCACCTGAAAGGTAATTTTTATGGGTTTAGCCATAGTTGCAGTTATGATAGATCCCAGGAAGTTTTTGGTGTCTGTCATTTGTGCTTTATCAATAGCAATATGTAAGCCCCATCTTTCCAGTGACTTTAGTAAGGATTTATAACATTGCTCTAAGACAGGTTTTTCCTTATGAGCTAGCAAAATATCATTCATATAATGATAGATTAAAAATTGAGTGTTAATTTGTTGATACACACCAGGGTGGAAATTAATCTGATTACCTTGCCCTTCATATGGACCTTGGTCTGTCAGCATGTTTAGATTCCATTGAGGATTGCCCACAACTGCATTATGTCAGGCAGTATCAGAACATAACTACTGGTTAGCCACCTTCCACATGAGATATTGTCCCCCAGATAAACATGCCTTTGCTAAATTACCCCAATCAGTTGGAGTAAGATTTTGACTTGCTACATTCTCTAATAAAGAAATGTAAATGCAGCTTGTACTCCATAGGACATAACTGCCTCTTTTAATTGTTTTACTAATTTTTTATCTAATATTTGATGATATCTCTGATTGTTTTGATCTTTAAATACCGGGAATATTGGGAACACTGATCGAGATTCTACATCAGCCCACTGTCTGAGGGCCACCCCTGTGCAGCAGGTACATGTGCCCCTACAACTTGGAAAAGAGTGGTGATCTGGATTATACACTGGAGGGTGCAGCACAGTAGAGGTTAAGTGTCACTGAGGGAACTTCTTTTCTAGCTCTGTCTCAGATAACTCCTTTTCTTCAGAGCTACATCCCTGTTCTGAGTCTGAACATCTACTTTCTCTTTTAGAAGCTCAACTTGATTGTTCTTCTTTTACAGTTTCTATTATCTTTTCCCCTTCTCTTAACTGTTCTTTAAATTTTGGTTTCTTGGAAGTCAGACAGAAACGAACTAATGCCCATATTGCCACAACAACAACAAACAGAAATGAAACAAGAAAAGGTAACACAAATAACACCTTACACATATTCATTTACTACAGGACATCACTGTCTCTTGGGACAGCCTTTCATTACATACCCTCTCTAGGGAAATTTTCCATTACATTCCCTCTCTAGGGGAATCTTCCGTTAAAACCTTAAGGCAACTGTTTCCTCAAATAGGGAAACCTTCTCATTAATTACGCTAGCGAAACTCTATTTTACTTACCTGAGTGCTCACCGTTCCCCGAACGGGCCACCACTTGCTGCTTGCCACCGCTTGCCGCTGATCAGCGGGACAAATGACATGTACTCTTCAGAAGATCATGAAGCAGCTTCCGTTTTCTTCAGATAACACCCTCAATATATAAGCAGTCTCATACATATGCAATTGTAACCAGATATGTCCATCCAATCCTATTAAAGGTCAAGCAATCACAAGCTCAAATATACATGTAAGATATATCTGTCCACGTGCTAGGCTGCTGAACTATTTATCATACAGCCAATGGTAAACGCTTCCTGTTTTTCTCAAGGCGCATTCAGCATACCCTTTGGCTCTCTGCCAGTCACCATCTTGGATGCATGTGGTTTAACCCTGGGCCCTGGGTCTCGCCCGCCACACCAATCTAGCAACATGGTAGTACATCTCTCAGGTCCTTGGTGGAGTGTTAACTCCTATGACATGAGAGATGTCTTCTGTACCAGCTTTCTCTTATCCAGCCTGATGCTACATGCCTTGATTCAGCATTCCTGGGATTCAGCCCATATGTCTTCTCTCAGCTCCTGTTATGAATATCAGCTAGAACCTGCAGGTGTATAGACTATTTCTTCCCTTAGCAAGCCAAACGATGTTGTGTTGACCTTGGATTTTGTTCAGCAGACAAGGAGGGGAGTTGGAAGTACTTATTATTTGCAAAATAGAAATTTTGGTATCCTCAGTGTGATATGAGGAGAAAAGGCCACTTCTGGGGTTCAGAAGATCCAGGTCACTCTTAGGATTCAGTATTTTTGAGTGTGTCAACCAAAATGTCCCTATCCTGCTTCTTTTCACAGTGTTCATGTATATTCAGCATGTTCCATAAAAAACATCTGACCTCCAACCCTCCCAAATCTTGTGTCTTTGAGTTTTTACTCAGCAGAGTAAACCACACAGTTTCAACTCTAGACCTTGCAGTCATTTCATTTTCTTTTATGACCCACCTCTCACCTGTCAATAATTCTATTTCTCTTCATTTTTCAAATATATTCAGTCTAGCCACTCTCATCACCCTAATGGCCTCCACCATAGAAAGGGTCACCCATCACCTCTCAACTCGATTATTGGGATATCCCCTCATCACTTACCCCTCCTCTGCCTCCTTGTGGTCTATGGCCTGCTCCCAATACAGAAGCCAGTGTCACCCTACTAACATGTAAACCAGTATTTATCACTCTCAAAATGATACAAAGCCTTCCCATATCATTCATCTTAATAATGTATAATCTGAAGTCATTTTCTGACATTTCTTCTAACATACTGTCATTGGATTCTATTACTATAGAATCTAGATTTGTTTGGATCCTTTTCTTCCCTTGTTTTTTCATGTTGTTCATGTATCTTTCCCTCTAGGAGTGCAGATCTGGGGTATTGAAGATTTCCCCCTATAGGTTTATAGTGGCCCTATAGGTTTCTAAAACCCTTTCTTTAAGGGGAGATCAATATTAGCAGTGTCCAAATCAGACACTATGCAATTTTAGACCAAATAGCCCCTATGGAAATAATAACAAAATTGTTATAATAAACAAAATGAGTTCAAATATTATCTTCAGTAAAACAAACAGGTTTGCAATAAGGTCTGCAGTTTCTAATTGAGGACAAGGAGGAGGCAGAGGGATGTAGAATGTGGCTGTTAATGGGATAAGAAAAGAATATACAGAAGTTTTAGAAAATAGAAAGGGTGAGAGTGTAATCAAAAGAAATCGGATGTTAGCATGCAAAAAAGGGAGAAATAGACTCTGAAGGAACAGGTAAACAAAAGGAAAAGAAAGCAAGAAAAGTAAACAAATAAAAACTTAAATTTTTTTAAAAAGGAGAAAAAAGAAAATCTACTGTATAACAGTCATATACTAATAAAACCTCCCAGTTTTCAGTAGCCTCATGCAGGAGAGGTACCTGACAATGAGCTTCAAGCCTCCAGCAGGCATTTCATGATGGGATTTGCCCCACCCAAAGATCAGAGCTACGGTAAATGGGGAGCTGCAGCTCAGGGTTGGCCATGGTCAGCAGGAGGTCCTGGAGGCGGAATGTGGTTGGTCATGCAGGGGTCTTGGAAGTCGGGTGTGTTTGGTGTGGTTGTGGGATCATGGAGGCCGGGTGCAATCAGTCGGTCTGGAGTCCCAGTGATAGGGCGCAGTCAGTTGGTCTGGGGGTCCTGGTGGCAGGGAACAGTCAGTCGATGTGAGGGCCCCAGAGGCAGGGAGTGATAGGTAGGACTGAGGGATCCTGGAGATGGGGCTCAGTCAGTCCGACTAGGAGTCCTATGGGGCCTGGTTGTTGTCTCAAAATGGTGGCAGCCATGTGTAATTGAACCTGCAGGTACTGTAACAGTGAACTTCCAGGCAGCAGCAGGCAGCTGGTGCTCCACTGGCAGTTGGCAATCAGTTTGCTGACTGTTGTTGGACGATCAGGAGGTGAACCTCGAACGTTGGGTGATGGACAGGAGTAAGGCAGGTGATGGACAGGTGAGAGGCAGGCAAATGGCGGATGATAGCTGCCTGAAAGTGAGCAATCTGCTCTCAAAAAAGGTGTCGATATGCTGACTGACTGCAGGTCATCACAGTAGACAAATGGGTAAACACCAGGGGATCAATAAGCAGCAAAAACTGCCCCACTGAGAAACAGATATCCTCTGCTTGAAACCGGCATAAAGGAGTGAAAAGGAACACAGCCTCCCTCTAGTCTGCCATCTTGGATCTCCCAATATTGCTCTCTTTTGACTCTGCATGATTTTTTTCTATCAAAAATACTTAGAAAATAATTATAGTTGTACCAAATCTGTACAAACTGTTTTTCTTACTAATATTCCCTAAACAATGGAGTCTGAAAACTGTTTACATAGCATTTTTATTAGGTATTATAAGTAATCTAGAAATGATTTTAAATATTCTGAAGAATGTAGAGAGTTTATATGTAAATTACATATAACTTTCTATAAGACTTCAGAATATTGGTATTTGGAAGGGGAGGGTTCCTTAAACCCATCTCCCAGAAATACCAAAGAGAACTGTGCTCACTAATTCTTACCTGAGGACCATCAGCTCCATGGGATTACACACCCACACTTGATGTCTGGTCCTTTGACTTTGATTCTGTAAGTGCTACTTGCAGTCAAAGGAACTTTCAGTTCACATTATCCAATGCTGCAAACTGACCTCTTAATTATTTTTCAGTAGCTATTTTGTTGAAATAAAACCCACATGCATAGAAATACACAAATTACATGTGTATAGTTTTATGAATTTTTGCAATATGAGCACAACCATGAAATCACCACCAAAAACAAAGCCATGGACCTTTCAGCAACCCAGGGGGTCCTTCATGATAACCCTGGTCACACATTACTGAAGTAGTTGGTCTCCTGTCTTTTCCACAGAGATTAATTGTGCTGGCATGCTGCTTTTAGACTCATGTATTGTTCTTCTGTTGTCCAGATTCTTTCATTCAACTGTAAGTTTGTGAAATTAATTGGTGATATTCAGTTGGCTTTTTCTCATGCCTAAGAATCAGGGGTTCTAATCGTTCACAAAATTTCACTCATTTTCCTGTCAAAGAACTATGTGATAGTTCCCATTTAGGACCACATGTTCACATGATTCAGCCCAGAGCCCCCCTGCACTGGGCGAGGCTTTCGGATTCCTGCACCCCACCCCCTAAAAATTGATCTGCTAAATGCAGAGCTTCCCTCTGGCCCAGCCCGGCCAGCAGCTGCACCTGCCCAGGCCCAGGGGACCCAGCAAGCACTGGCACAGGTGGTGGAGGAGGGGCTCTCAGGTGGACCCTCCAGACTGGGGGGCATGGAGGGAGTGTGGAGGGAGCTCCCAGATGGATCCCTGCTGGTAGAGCACGGTGTAGGGGTGGAGGAGGCTTGCAGATAGACCCCCGCTGGCCCAGCATGGTGCGGGGGTGTGCAGGCAGCTCCTAGGAGCGCACATCCTGAGAGGATCAAGGTCCAAGGTCCGCTAGCTGCCTAACTGTGGGTAGGGGAGTTCAGCCTGGCAGGCAGTGCAGCACTTGTCCTCTAAGGGGACACTTTAAAATGATCCCATAATGGGAAATTCCAGAACATTTTAGACCCTTTAGCTATGACCCTATGACTTTCCTCTCGAAAGTCCCCCTGCCAGGCATTGTCCCCAACCTAGAAAAGCAAGCTGACAACGCCCAGTACCAGAAGGCCCAGTCCCTGGGGTGTGGTGGGGATCTTGAAGCACCTGCATCCCCAGGACCTCCTCAGGGATTCACCCTGCACCATGCAGTGCCAGTGTGGTTGCAGGCAACCCCTCAGGGGCAGGAGGGCGGGAGGAAGGGCCTTGCTCTTGAGGGATCTCTTCCCCGCAGGCTCCTGGAGCCCTAGAGCAGGACTCAAGTGGTTTGGGGTTCCAGACACGGCGAGTTCACAGTGGGTGGAGCCAGCTGGGGCCATGCCCAACCTACCACTGCCTTCTGCGCATGCCCAGCTCTCAGGCAGTGCCCGGGCAGGGACCGTATGCCCCCTGATCACTTCGCTAGTGCCAGAGCTGTTGGGACGTTGGCATTGTGTCTGCAGCTGCGTTGGCGTCTGGCTGCTTCACAGCTGGAGGAGACCCAGTGCCTGGACCAGGAGCCTGACAGTCCTTCGCCTTTGTGTCAGGCAGACACCTTGCTCTCAGGGAAGGCTGCAGGGGTAACACCACCGCCCTCGGGTAAGGTCGCTGCCCTCTGATAAATCTGCCCTCGGTAATGCCGCCTCCCTTGAGTCAGGCCGCCCCGGGGTAAGGCCTCCACTCTGTGTGGGGTCTTGGTTGGTGTGTGCTGGGGCAGTGAGAGTGCTTTTGGAGACAGACCCCAAGGGTCTGGGCCTTGAGGTCGGGGATCCTAGACAGAGAGGCCTCAGCGGCTGGACATAGCTGGACGGGATGCCAGGGACTCCGGGTGTGAGGACCATCCTGTGCCTGGGTCTAGGCTGGGGACATAGAGGCCAGGCACCTTGCAAAGGCCAGGCTGCGCGTGCTCGGCAGGTCCTTCGTCTCGGGTCTGGAGTGGAGACCGGAGAGGCTGACGCTGTCACGACAGACCCTGCACCCCAGCTTTTTCAGATCCTCCAGTGACTCTTATTTTTGTTTTGTTTAGTTTTTAATGTTTTCAGCTGTCAATGCACCTTTGTTTTTTTAACTAATTTATATGCGGTGCTGAGAATCCAACACATGACCTCGCACATGCTATGCAAGTGCTCTACTCCTGAGTCACTACCCAGTCCTACTCCTTTGGTTTTGAAGGAAAAGAATCCAAACGACCTAGGGCTCTGGATGCCTGGGGCTGAGAAGGGACTGAAAACATTGAGAGCAGGGCTGATGTTTTCTTCCTTTTTCTGGCTGTGTGAGTGAGTGTACTCCTGTTGGTGGTCAGTGCTGTGCCTTTCCTTTTGCTTGGGATGCTTTAAACACCAGTTTAGGGAGGACTCAGGATTAGAACTCATTTTTCCTTTCAGTTATTACTTGTTCCCATATTTCCTGTCTTTATTTTTGAGAAATCATAACTATGTTTTGAACAAATTAGAAGAATTTGGGGAAGGAAGGAATGCATTTTTAAGAATAGTTGTTTTTTTCAAAGTACTGTTAGCTCTTTAAGAAAAAAATGAAGCTGCCAAAAAAGGAATCAACTACCCTCTCCTCTGTCCCCCCATATTTCCTTTTTATTGGGTAACCACACTTCAAGTGCTTTAGTCATTCAGCGTTTTTTCTTTCCATGTATAGTATATTTTTTTCATATATTCTTTTATTGGCCAATTATAAACCACAAATATCCCTCACTTTTATTAACATGCCTCATTGTTTTTAAAAGCTCCACAACTTTGAAGTTATTTTTTTTTATTGCTGAACTTGGATTATAAATTTTCTATTATCAATTGCTTTTCAAAGGCTAGTATTTTGGGATGCTTTAAACACCAGTTTAGGTGTTTAACATGGCAAAATTTCAGAATGTCCAAGGTCAGATGTGATACTTTTATATGAAACAGGCTGAGTAATCTGTTTACACAAGCTTAATGGTTAGATTACATGTGGCTGAATGACTTCATAAAGAAGGTTGCTAAAGAGTTTACATTTTTTTGAGTGCATTTTTTCTAATTTACCATATGGTCAGATGAAAACATTTAATTCCTTAAGTATAACATGGCCAATTTTTGAAAGAAAGGTAAAGCAGAAAACCAGCAGTTGTGTGGGAGAAGCACCTGGTTTAAATATTTTTAAAAGCAAGCCATAGAGAGTAAACCCAGAAGTGGAAGGATGTTACTATACTGCTTACTATTAAAAAAGGAACCAAATCCCTGTTGCATTTTGTATTTTGTGTGCAGAGATCTGAAGGCTTTGTTGGTTTCATTGCTACATTGTGCTTTTTAAAGATGTGCTGTTGTGTTCATGTTGGTGCTAGTTTCCTGAAATTTGAAGAGAAACAGAACTGAGAAAAACATAAACAGTCTACATCTAAGCATGTACAGTCTGAAATCTTACTCTAAATTGTGTAGCATTTTATGTGGGAACTGCACTTGAAAAGATTCGAAAACATCCATAGCATTTTAGTTCTTGTTCTTGATAAGAGTAGTTTTCCCATAACACCAAAAGAAGTAGCATTTTCCCAATTCTATAGATTAATAAGCATGCTCACAGAGATTAAATTGTTCAAGATTCCATTGCTTTTTGAATAATGATGTCTGCATATAATCACATGTACTTAATGCAAGAACTTGGATATTTTTTGCTCTTCCTTTTAAGAAGATATGACAATTTATACAAATTAAATTACAAAATTGTTCATCTTACTTTTTTTCTTTAAAGTGGCAAAATAGTGATGCAAATAATAATGTGCACTGAAAATTGTCTAAAGGATAATTAGCCAGAAACTAAAATAGTATCTTTTTATATGAAGTTTCTGGAAATGTATTATTAAAATATTATACTTGTTTTTATGCTGTTAACCATAAAGGTGAGGGATTGTGTTGCTTTAGTCACTGTTCTGTGCTATGATAAATTTGCAGTTGGAGCTCTCATGACTGTTTTTTACAAACTTGAATAATCTCCTTAAGCATTTTTTAATGGATCTATTTGAACTTATAATATGCTAATATGTTCAAAAGATCACAAAGAGGGCCATAAAAAGTATAGAAAGACTGAAATTGCTTATTTAATTTTTGGTCTTCTAACAGTTTCTTAAAATGCATCAATA
Organism: Sciurus carolinensis; assembly: GCF_902686445.1. NCBI lineage: Eukaryota > Metazoa > Chordata > Mammalia > Rodentia > Sciuridae > Sciurus > Sciurus carolinensis. The sequence continues at coordinate 612,426 of NW_025920188.1, read as the reverse complement.
AGATGTGTGTCATGATATATTATTTTAATTTGTTTTAGGTTTTTAGCAGATGTGACAATCATGTAGTGTAAAAAAAATAAGGAAAATACTAAAGTTGATAAAGTATGACCAATATGTACTTGAGAAGAAACCCACAGAGAGTAAAAGATTTAAGCTTTTATTGGCAGTTCATGATGACAATTAGTCATATCTAAGTAGCATATCTACTACTGATTATCTCTTAGCTTATGTTGGTTTTTAGTGGGTTTTATAGTTGTTTCAGGCATAGCAAAATCACTATACAGTATTTTAAGACTGCTGACTTTTAGCTATGGAGGGGGATGAGGCCAGCAAAATATTGCTTTTTTGTGTATTTTCACAAATTAAGAGCTGTCTTATTGCTGGTAAAAAGGAATTGAATGTTTATTTTCCACTTTGATCTCATTTTCCTTTTGGGGGCTGGTATTCATGAGCAGCAGAATAAAATCAACTATTTTTAGTCATATGAATAATTTAAAAAAGCATCAGAGTTGCTCTCTAGAGTTTAAAATCTACTGGAATTTTTTCTTTGTTAGAGAAATGAATGCAAAATTTATTAAGTTCCTAAGGTACAGTATTAGACTCCTATTTAAAAGCTGATATGTATTAAGTAGCTATCATGCAGTGGCATAAAGAATCTGTTCCCTGATAATTCTATTTTTTTAAGATTAAAAAAAGTAACAGAAAGGGTGGTGGTAGAAGGGGGAGGGTCTGGGAATTGGTTGTCAGAGAATGGGAAAGTGGTTTCTACCAAGAGGAGTAATTGGTAGAATCAGATGTACCAATGGATAGCAAAGAACAGGAGAACTTTCTTGAGTTACAGTTCCTTGAGCTTCTAGATACTGAAAAAATAGGTAATTAAAATCATTATCATGTATTAGCTCTGTTCTGCTGGGGATTGAGTTGGAATAAATAATACTTTTGTAAATTGAAAGCTCTTACAAGCTTCCTGCAATAATCATGTTACTATAGGTCCATTCATTTTGTAATCTGAAGTGATAAAGAGTATTGAAGAGCTGTGGAATGTGCAGTGCTGTGAAGTCCTATCTCCTCCATGCCTTCTAGAAGCCAGCACCTTCAAATCATCCTCCTGGGGCCTTTGTTCATGTTCTCTTTCCCTTCCAAATTTTACCTGTTATCTAGGGTTTGGTTGTCATCTTTCATTTTAGAGTTGAGTTTTCTCTTCTGGTGATTCCACAGCCCCATGGTTTCTGCTATTCCTCTATTTCCACTTGCCAAGACTCCCCATTCTGCATGACCAGTCTCATTTTATTTTCTAATCTTCAGATTTTTCTTTTTTATTATCCTTCTTGATAAAAACTGGATGGCTGTCATTTCATTATTTTGAATCAGTAACTTTGCAAATTTAATATTTTTCCTCTAATTTCCTCAATTATATTAATTAAATTTATATTTTATTAGTCATTCAAGTTTAAAATCAAAAAGTCATCTTTTTTCTTCTGTATTTTTTATTGGTGCATTATTGCTACATATGGTGGTGGGGTTTGTTGTTACTCAAAAGGTCACCTTGGATTTTTCACTCTCTCTTCAAGAATATGTTGTTGCCATCTTATTGTATTGTGCTTTCTGATTTTTCTTGCTTCTTTCTATTCTTCCAGCAATCATGTACAAATCAGAGATTCCTAATCTCTAGGCTTTTTTCACTCCACTCATTGTGCATACTGCTATTAAAGAGTCTACATGCGTCCTTGATCATCATAGTCTCTGCCTGATGACAGAACAAAAATCCTGAAATAATTACTGGCTGCTTATTAATGTCAGTCATAATCTGAGTGCTTTATTCTCTTTTGACCATCCTAATTTATGTTAGTATTTGCTGTGATCCCCACTTTATAGGTGAAGAGTTGGAGACTTCATGAGCTTGACAGATTTGCTAATGGTAGAAGAACTCAGAATTGAATTTTAAGCCTGTCTTTCTTGAAAGTCTGTGTTCTTGATCACTATGTGTTTGTTTTTCTACATTAATTATCCCCAGTCCACTTTTGAAACTTAGTTCTTCTTATGATTAAACTTAGGTTTTGACATATGTCCTCAAAAGAAAGTAAACTTTAACTTTTACTTTACATTTTTTGTTTTTATGTCCATTTTTATTTCTTAGAATTTTTTCTTGTCTCTCTCTTCCATGTGAAAATTAGCTCATACATAGTCAAGCTCCACTACTGCCTTTCCTATCTGTGTAATAGTAAAGTTTGTTTTTGTTCCTATAGTTACTTGATCTTTGATACTTTCTATTCTTAATTTCATTTTGAGTGTTCTAACAGTTATAATTGGAGTATAACATTCTGGAAAGCAGACAATGTTTTATTGTTTCTCTGTGTCTCAGTAGATGCTCAGGAAATAAGGGTAAATGGGTATGGAAATGATCACTGGTAAATTAAACTTTTCTTTGACATTTAAGTAGTGTTTGAGTTTAGCTGCTGGATGTCTCCCTGTTTCTTTTACTTACTTGACACCAATTCCCCACCACAAGTTTATTGGAGTTTTGTGTCTGTAGCAACCGGTTTTCTTTTTGTGAACTGCCGTATGAGTTCTTTATTTTTCAGATTGCTGAGTGAAAATTAGTATCAATTGTTTATTCAAAAAGCCAGTTTATGCATATGATTTCTTGGTATTGTATATAAAAATGCTTAAAATTAACAGTTTGCATTTGATTAATTTTCCATGTTCTTCAGTTGGGCAAGCTTCCTAATGAACTACAATATTCTAATAAGTTGACTTCACAGTTTCTTTTGTGTTTATATAGATATGAAAGATGGAATAAAACTATTTCCTGTGCAGTTTTATTCCTTTTGGTGGTAACAGGAAGGTCCAACAAATATACATCACTTTTAGATACCTGAAGAATTCATATACAATTTTAGATTTATTTTGATCATCTATCATGGTTATCATGCAGAAGTTAGTTTTTTTCTCTTATTTGCCTTTGAGGTCAATATTCTGTTAATTTAGATTCTTAATTCTTGCTTTGGTGATAAAAATATATTGCTGTTAAGAATCATAAACTTAGTATAGGTTGTGATAGTGATGGGGGAGATGTTTGCTTTTTGGAATGCTAAAAGGCATGACTGTAAAGTGAGGTTGTGAGGCTAATCAGTTTGTCACTCTACCTTCACTCAACTTTATACAGGTAATCACAAACACTACTTTTAGGTTTTAAGCACATTTAAATTATTCATTGATTTAAAAAAACAGATGAAATAGTTACATGCTTCAAATTGTAAGTGGTATAGAAATATGTAGTTTGAAGATGTCTCTTCCTTAATATCCTGATTTTTCTATTGGGAAGTGGCCACTCATCTCTGAAATAATCTAATAGAAACTCTTACTTTGTATACATACAAGTAAATGTGAATTAATTTTCTTTTCATGTGAGTAGAGATGAGGCACACTGCAGATTTTTACTTGCATTTTAACCTGAATGTGTATCTCTTAAATTCCATATCAAAACATAAAGAACCACTCCATTCTTTTAAAAACACTTGCAGTCTCAAAGTATGCTGTATATAACTACAGTTTTAGATTGTGCATTTTATTTAAGAATATTTTCTACTAATGGGCATTTTGGTTGTTTCTGTTTTTTTACTATTATAGCTATTGAGGCAATGCACTGAAGGAAAAGAAGAAAAAAATTAAAGGTAGGTGATCCTTCCCTGTAGGGAAGAATAAAGTTTGAACTGAAATTATTATGTAGGGGTGAAAATGTATGATTTTTTTTTTCATTTATTTTAAGAGTCCAAACTTTAAGACTATGTAGCTGCCTACTGTTATTGTTTTAAATTATTTTAAATAGACTTTACAGTACAATCTTCTATAGTTAAGAAATAGTACAACTGTGTTGAAGTGTGACTAGACAAAAAGTATGACATGATTTGATAGACTGAAGGCTGAAACAACAAAACTTGTTTGTTCAGGTTTGTCTTTTATGTCCCTGTTACAGTCCTTCCATGTTATACGGTAAGACCCCTTCTGGATTGAGGGTTTTACTGTCTTCTATCAGACAGGTGGGACTGAGAACTTCTTTATGACCAGCCTTAACCCAGAATGGCAAAGGGAGGTTAAAGTAAAATATCTAGGTTGTTATTACTGACATAGGAGAGGAGATTTACTTTCTATGACCCACCTTGGGGGAGAGGAATTCTAGTTTCTGTGGCCTGCCTTGGGAGTAATAAAAGGAGTAGGAGAAAGAACAGAAGTCAGAAAGAGAATTTGCTTTTGAGGCTAGCTGGTGTCCTCAAGTTCAAAGTGCTCATCATGCAGAAGTATCATTCTTTGCTGTAGGTTTTTATGAGCCCCACAACATGTTTCTTGGTTATCCCTTTTGTGTATGTGTGTGTGATTGTGAGAGAGAGAAAGAGAGAGGAGGGCTGAAGCAAGTGATGTCCTAGTGAGCTTCATCCCTAGCCCCCTGCTTTTAAATTATTTTTTTTTGATACAGGGTCATGCTAATTTGCTCAGGGTGTTCCTGAACTTGTCTTCCTCCTGCTTCAGCCTCTGAGTAACAGGGATCATATGCCTGTGTTACTCCAACTGAGTTTTCATTTTCTTTCTGGCATGATGATTAGTGACCTGGCTGGAGAGAAATATGGGATCATGCAAAGACACTTCTTAGAATCTGTTGATTGAAAAGGTGCCACTGGTGATGGGTAGCAGCTTCCATGATCAATTGTTTATTCCTCAAGGGTCAACCCTCCATGCATTTAGAAGTTCAGCACTTTGAAATGATAATGACCTGGAAGGTAATGTGTGAGACTATCACCTATGTTATGGTTTCCATGGGTTTTGCTCCTCAGATGTCCATGTGTTGGAAGCTTGGTCTCCTTGGGGAGATCTGTGAGGTGATAGTACTTTGAAGGGGTGGGATGTAATGGGAGGTTCATAGGTCATATAGGGACTTGCCCTAAAGATACTGAGTTAGTTTTCATGTGATCCCTTGGTAAGATCTTAAAAGTGTTAATTCTTGAAATGCGTTGTTATTATTAGTGAGTGATTATAAGAACCTTAGCCTGACCCCTGCCAGCTCTTTGACTTTCTGTTTGGGGATGTAATATCTTTTCCTAAACAGGGTACTACTGTTGCCATCTGCCATGATGTGATGCATCATGAAAGAAAGAAAAGCTTTCACTAAGTGAACTGATGCCAGCACTATGCAGTTGAATATCAAAAACTGTGGGCTAAATAAAGGTCTTTTCTTTATAAAGTTAGCCTATCTAAGGCATTTTGTTATGGTATATAAACCTGAGTAATTCAGCTGGTAAAAGTGCATTTAAAATGGAATACCTGTTTGGAGATGAGCTAAAATTCCCAAGTATCTTCTAAAAGAAAATATCAAGGCCTCCAATGCAACATATTTTATTTTATATGGTCATTAGCTTTTTTAAAATATAAAATTATATGTCTAAGATGAGATTTAAACTACTAAAATAAGTGAAGTTAAATTCCTCCTGCAGGGCTTTCCATCCATGTCTGTTCTTTATGGGTTACCAAAGTAATGATTTCTCAGTTTGGTGCAACTCCTTTCAGCTGTTTATGTATAAACAAAGACAGTATGTTTGCCCGGTCTTAAGAACTCCAGAATTCTCTTGAAAATAACCAAAGGGAATGATAAAAGTCAGAATCTTATTGAATAAAGAAGTGAAATGAAATGATGGGACAAAGAGTAAATGAACAGTTTATGTTCTTTGACTCCTTCTGATCATGGATACTATAAATACAGAGTATTGCTTTGTCATCTGTATCAACTACTTAGCTTCTGTTAGATTGTTGATCAGGTTATGTCTGACTGTCATTTTCCCAAGTGTTGTACTTTTCAAACAATAGGGAATTTGAATATTTTTCTGATAGGCCTCAAAAATTAGTTTTTAGGTGTTTATGTTCTATGCTACTTCTTTTGAGAGTGGTGTTTATGTGTTGTCTAGATTTGACCCAGTGTGACTTAGATATATTTTATAAGAGGTCTTGTTCTTACCCATTTATGAACCACTGTGATTATCTTTTGATACATTTTATTGTAGTAGATGTTGTAAGCCTAGTAAATATAAGGTCATTTATTTAGTTTTTGATTTTTTTCCCTACAATAGCAGTAGGAATTCACTGTAGAAAGACTTTAAACAATGAGGAAGAGACAGATTATCAGCAATGCTCACCCAGTGGTGGTATATCCTTTAATTCTAACTGCTTTAATGAAATCATCAACATGAAAAAACCAGGCTTTAAGTCCTGCTGCCATAGAAAAGTAGATTTAGTGATAAAACTATGAAAAATATGACTGACTGGATTTTGTAGTTCTAGGAACTTGCACTTTAGTAACCCAGGTTGTGATAAAGCCTTGACTTAACATAAAGCCTTGACTTAACATGTCAGGGAATTTCTGCACATAAACAACTGACCACTTTGTGCTTAAAATGTTAGTTAAGGAAACCTCAGTTGGATCACTAGTGTATCTCTATAAATGCCAGTGGGTAAATTGTGTAGAACTTTTGCTGTGGTAAGTGTCAGTGTATCTTGGTAGTCCATCATTAAAATACTAAACTTTATGGGTAAAACTGTTGTAAAGTCTTGATTAGAATGGTCAAGGCCCTGAGTTCAATTCCAATACTGAAAAAAACAAAAGAAAGGTCTTAAGTTAGTAGAAGAAAATATTTAGAATGCCACAGCTCAAAAGACTAGTACAAAGCAGTCTTTTTTTTGCAATGTTTAGAATGATTATTTATTTTATTCTTGTGACACCTGAAAGTATTTTTACTGTGAACTCTCAAGTTTTCATTCTTTGTCTTTTGATAACTAGAGTGGATTTTAAAATCCTGTTTCATATTCATACTCAAATAAAAGAGTAAATTTTGGAACACGTAAAGGAAGTCACTACAATTCTTGTTTCAAGAAAAAGACTACAGGGTTCATAGTGAGTTAAAATGCATTATAAATCCCATCCTGAGAAATATTCCTTAAATACTTTTAAAATATTTTAATAGACTTGACTTTTCCCTTTGAAAAGAGTGATTTGAACCGTTTCTTCTTTCATGAACCAAAGATAACTAGAAATGGATATAGAAATTCTGCAGTAATTTATAGCTGCATTATACTTTGCTGTACTATTCTATCATCTATTTCTTTATTATGCTTTTCATGCCATTGATTTGGCCTTCAAGGAAAAGAAGGGAAGAAGTAAGCATGAATTTTTAATAGTTGAACAACCTCATTGTTTATGATGAACAGTAAGCTTGCTTTTTATTGACAGGGATTTATCATCATCACTGATTTTAATGCATCTGTGTAGCACTTAATAAAATGAATATCAGTTATACTGATATCATAAGTCATATATTTCTAGACACATACATCTGGATATCTGGTCACAGCTCAGAAGGCACCATTTATTTAGAATACTATGTAAATGAATAGCTTCTATTGCTTCAGGAGAACTCCTGATATTTCTTAGAGTTGTTTTAGTCAGCTTTTTCTGCTGTTGTGATCTTGCTTGTGGACAAGAGCAAATTTAGAGGAGAAAAAGTTTATTTGGGCTCCCAACTTCAGAGTTCTCAGTCTGTTGATGGCTGACTCTATTGCTCTGGGCTCAAAGAGAGGCAGGACATCATGGCAGAAGGACATGGAGGAGGAAAGTAGCCAGGGCCCTACACCAGGAAGCAGAGGGAGACCATTTCCCTCACCACAGACAGATATAGACCCCAAAGTCATGGCCAAGGACCCACTTCTTGGCATACATAACCTACCTTCCTACAGTATCACCCAGTTAGCCCCTGTCAGGAGATTGACACACTGATAAAGTTAAGGTTCTCATAACCTGGTAATTTCACCCCTAAACTTCCTTGCATGATTCATACATGAGCTTTTTAGTGGGGTCACTTAATATCTACACAACAGTAATTCTTCCTGGATTTTTCAGGCAATATGTTTAGACCCTTATAACTTTGGTGTTACAACATTTTCATGTTTTTAAAGTGGCAGGCTAGTATTATTCCTATTTTATACATGATGGGATACATGATCTCAGATACAAAATGACTGAATTTTTATAAATCTGTTGTGTTTTCTGTAAAATAATGGTGATATTGTACTCAATGATCCACAGTGCTTAAGGTCATAGAGTTTGGTGTGAGATACACTAAACCTCAACCTTTTTTTGTTACTTGTAGCTATAAAGGTTTGAGCAAGTTAATTTAATACCTTTTTTTGTAAATTTCCACCATTGAAAATAATACTGTGCACATAACATTTTTTGAAGATTTAGATGCATTAACATACTGGAAACATCCCAAAGCTTTATATACTTTTTTTATAGTTGCTTTAATAATCAGTAATAAAGGCAATGTTATTTTGTGTGCTGTTTTTTCAGAGATTATGAGATCACTTACTTGACAGCAGAAAGTGAGGAACCTCATACAGCAGACATATTTATTTAAGCAGAGGCCAGTGTAGATCAGTCATACCTCATTTATCAGTATTGTAAACAGTGAGTGGGAGGAGTTAAAAAAATAAGAAGAGGAATCTCAAATAACAATGAAAATAGTTGTTCTCTAGTCCAGAATAGGATGATCCATATAAGGCTTCATACAGTATAGATAAAATAAAGGAGGAGATTTGAATCATCTGGCCACACAAAGAAGAAATGAGAAATGACTAAAGTTTGGAGTTTTAACCCTTGGAGTATTAATACTGGGTCTATGATCTCTGAAGTGTTCCTTTCTTTTTTGGTGGTCCTAGGGAGTGAACCCATGATGACACTCATCCCAGGCGAATGCTCTACCACTCAGCCCCAGCCCATGAGTTGTTCCTGACATACCATCATCGCTACTGTTCTTCATAGTAACTTAGAGCCACCAAGCAGTGTTTGAATTAGAACCAATGTACTATAGAAAGACTTTGATTAGTTGGTTTTAATCTTTGGAATTTGAACACCAGTTTCCTGTCCATTCATTCCTTTCACTCCTTTTTTTTTTTTTTTGAGGGGGTCATTCTGAGGATAGATCTCAGGGGCAATTAACCATTGAGTCACATTCCCAACCTTATTTTGTATTTTTTTAAAGGCAGAATCTCACTGAATTGCTTATTAGCACCTCACTTTTGCTGAGGGTGCCTTTGAACTATGATCCTCCTGTCTCAGCCTCCAGAACCACTGGGAATACAGGTGTGTGCCACCATGCCCAGCTGACATTTTACTCTTAATTGTACTTGATTGTAAAAATACTAAATTTGAATATGTTTATTATTTAATTTGATTAATAAAATTGAGGTAAGTCAATAGAAAGCTTTCTGGTCTGTGGTGTGGTAAATGTTATAAATTCAGATCTCAATAAATATGTTTGATTTTGAGTCTTTTTCTCATTGTTATTTTAAAGTTTATCTGTGAAGGTCAGTGTCTGCTTGTTTTCTAACCATTTGTTACCTTCTTTTAATAGGGAACATTATTAAAATCAAGTCCTTCTCCTAAATATTTGTGTGTGTGTGTGTGTGTGTGTGTGTGTGTGTGTGTGTGTGTTGTGTGTGTATTTGGTCTAGTATATATTCTCATTTGTTTTAAGTGATACAAAAAATACCATTTACCTCCAGGGAGATTTCTTATTTAAAAAAAAATGTTTCCTTTTGAGGTGAACTGGAATCTCAATACATTAACATTTTGAAAAGTTTGTATCTGCTACATATATCCTAGTGACTACCTACAGCTAAGGAAATATGTAAAGATCTTTTACAGGATCTTTACTCATGTAGAACTGGATTTTGTTAAACACACTAAATAAACTCTTTTGGTAGCTTTTCACTATCACAAAAGTAAGTTCAGTAATTAGAATGAGCCCTAAGCAGTTTCAAGCTTGAAGCTTAGGTTTAGGCACAATTTCTCACAGTGGTCTAAGATATCAGAAATGCAGATTTTTAAAAAAATGAGAACAGTATGTTTGCATGACTTCACCATTACTATACCAAAAGGTGATGTTTTGTTGTGTTTCAAGTTGGTGCTTAAGTAAAATTGAGAGTCAGGGCTTTCATGTTCTTATAGAGTTTATCTCTGGTAGTTGTTATTTCAGTTAGAGGGCTTTAGTGCATTTTGAGTATGACAATGCATTATGTATAATCAAAAATGAATTCCAGGTTTCTTTAAGCAATAATAAAAGCATCTTTATTATTACATATGCTTGTAGGATATTTAATTTTTCTCTATCCTGAAAGAGAAATGGGAGATATATGGATGAATTTAGTCAGCTAGTGTACATATTTAAGATGAATTGTGTTTGTTTCCCCATGCAGAGCAGTGTTCCACTCAAGAGTAGAGGACAAATACAGTTTGGGTAGTCTGGTAGGTAAACAATGTCCCTTCCTTCCCCCAATAGGTCCATGTCCTAATCCCCAAAAGTGAATGTGTGACCTTTTGGCAAAGAGGAATTAAGGATGCAGATGAAGTATGGTTGCTAACCAGCTAACTGTAAGGTAGGAAGATTATTGTGGATTATCCTGATGAGTCCAGTGTATCCTTACATGTGTCCTTAAAAGAGGAAGGGGAAACAAAGTTGACAGACACAGAGAGAGCGCAGAATGAGAAGGACTCATTTCTACTTTTCTGTCATTGGAGTTGGAGGAAGACTATAAGCCAGAGTAAGCAGAGCCAGACACTGCAGTACACAGGAACAGTCTTCCCTGGAGCCTCCAGAAAGGAAAAGTCCTGCTGTGACACCCTTACTTTCAGCAGCCCAGCAAGACCTGTGTCAGACATCTGACCTCCATAACTGTAAGATAATATACTGTGGTTTTAAGCCAGTAATCAATTTGTTAAGTCAGAGATAAAAGGTGCACAGGTATTTAGTCAGCTAGTGTACATAGTGTACATACATCAAAGGATGTTGATACCTTGATTGTTTAGGCATTCAGTATCCTATTAAGGTGTGAGAAGTAGGATCATCTTGAAGTTCATTACAGTAATCTAGGAAAAAATGTTAAGGGTAGTGACAGATAGGGATTTTTCACAAAGGCCAGTGAAAGTAACAAAAGGTGGTTTGAAAGTAGAGGGAGGTCATGTTGACTGTTTTGGTTTCAGATATACTAAACCTGTGTGTGTGTGTGTTTTAGTATTAGGGAATTGAACCCAGTGGGATTGTACCCTGAACTACATCCCCAGCTATTTTTTTTTTTTAATTTTGAGACAGGATCTGGCTCCATTGCCCAGGCTGGCCTTAAACACGTGATCCTACTGCTTCAGCCTCAGTTGCTGGGATAACAGACCCGCACCATCAAACCCAGCATCAGATACCTGATTTGAAGTGATGGTGAGGACCTGCTCCTCTATGAAGTTAATTTAGATACCTATTAAAACTTCACTGTACACACTAGATGATTTGTGCTACAAGGATAATGTTTCAACCAGTAAAGCAGGAAACACACACACACACACAAACCTGCCTTAAAATCTCAGAGGTAGCATGTTGAGGGAGGAAAGGACAAAATTAACATCCATGTAAGTAGCTCTGTGGCAAACCAAAACTGGGGTTCTTATCAATTTCTTTCCAGTTTGGTAGAGAAAAAGCCTAGTACTTGAAGAAGTTGTATATATTCATTTTTCTTAGTAGGACTGTGTCTGAGTTCATTCTAAGAATATAAAAATGCATTTTCATTCTAGGCTCAGGTGAGAGAGAAGATGAGAATGTCATTGAGCATTAGTCATTATTAAAACTTCTGCTGTCTTTAAAAGTACTTTTGGGATGTGGGACTGACCAGCTGCCCCACACTGGCCTCTTCCTGGGAAGTGGCGAGTGGGGCCCTGACCCAGAGCCTCCTCCTCACCCAGGCTGATGTTGGTGCCCAGGACCTCAACTGGGAGGAGTTGCTGGCACCACCTACTCTGGGCCAGGACCTGGTGCACTTGAGCAGGACCCCTGAACTCCAAGGCAGAGCCCCTGCTTCCTCGACCTGAGCTGTGGCCCCAAGGGAGGTGAAGAGGTCCTCGCAGTGGGCATCCTGAACTCAGCGAGAAACATATAGATGTACATGGGAGAGGAGTACTGAGACACTGGCAGGGGCAAGGTTGTCTGCCAAGGGCATCTGCTCTCTCCCTGACAGCAGTTGCTGTCCTTTGGAGAAAAGCAGTGTGTGTTCATCACTAATTTCGTAGTATATATGAGACCAACATCAGCAAATTCTTCACCAAGCTCTCCTGCTCTAAGATCAAGAATAGACCTTGACAAGGTCCAAACCATAATGGAATCATGGGGTCAAAATTATCACCTGGAACTCAGCAGTTGATGAATATGGTTAGGTTTCAGCAACAGAATCATATTCCCATTGGAGAGCAACTTTAGTCCATTTTGGGAACTGTCAGATACAAGCACATGATTGCACTCCAGCCATCGTCCACTTCAGTAGTCCTGGACAAGACATCCTCCACACCTTTCCCTTTTAGAACTGCATTGACATCTGCAAACGGGATTGAAAACTTACAGACTTTCATCAATAAAAGCACAAGACCACCTGGGGTGGTAAATAACACAAACCATGACAGGTGTAAGACTGTGCCACAGGACCATTCCCTTCTTGAAAATGATCTTAAAAATGCAGTATCTTCTTTCTCACCAAAGAAAACAAGTGACAAGCTCACTTCCCAGTTCTGAGTTGCTGCCCTTTCTCTAGAATTTATGCAGTCAAGTCAACCATCTTCAAGTGGGACATAATGCCAAGTGTCAGGAAAACATCCCCAAGCCCAGTGAAGGCATTGTTGGTGTTGCAATGGAAGAATAGCTTATTTGATCCTACTTGTAGCAGATTCTCTCTAAAAATATGGAACTACTGGAAAAGAAACTTGTGGAATGCATTGATCAGCAATACATCAATTCCAGGAGCACGTAGATGACAAGGTGGCCTTGTTGATGGACTTCCTGCAAAATCCCAACTCCCCACCCACTGGGCTGCCTCTGAGCCATTGTGACACTGGAGAAAGAATTTCCAGTGGAGAAAGATAAGTGCTCAGCCTATAGTGGCCTGCAGATATTCATTACCTATTTATTACAAAACCCAAACCTAAAAACATTTATGAAAGCCAAGTATTTGATGTCCTGTGAAGGCTCAACAGCTGACATGAAGTGACCTAGGTGTTTTTACTGCCCTTGTTACTGTGAATCCAGTACTATACACTAAGAGGTAACACCAAAATTAGAAGTTATTCTTGTTTATAATGTTTTCCATGTGCTGAAATTTTTGTATGCTTGTATTGCTTAAAGGTTTTAATATTTAAGGATTTTTTTTGTGTGGTGCTGGGGATAGAACCCAGGGCCTTGTGCTTGACAGGCAATCACTCTAGCAACTGAGCTATATCCCCAGCCCATATTTAAGGATTTCTAATATAGTTCATTAGTTTTGTATTGTATGTGTTTGAAGTAGTTTTAATTTTTACAAATACCTTATTTAATATTTGTGAGGTATGAAAAAATGCTTACTTGGATTTATTTTTCTAATTGATCGTTCTTGGAAAACTGAGTGTTTTGTTTTGAATCACTTAATTTCAGATCACCAACTTATATTTTATATTGTTTACTACAGATTTCAAAAATGGATGTCATGTTTGGTATATGTAAAAGTAGTTCTCATTATGGTCATCAATTTTATGCTTTGTCACATCATAGCAGCAAATAGGAAAGTGAAAAATCAAAACTGGCCCATTCCTTTTTAGGACTGTTACTTTGGATTTAGTGTTTGATGTAAAATTGGAGAAGTTGTCTTGTTTTACCTCAGTAACCAAGAATACATAATGAAATTTCCTTTTTAGGCTGATACATGATTTTTCCCAGCCCTTCCTGGCTCTTGTCCAGTGTGAACTGCTGAGGGTCTGTCCGCATTGAAGCATTTCAGCATATGATTCCAGGATGCTGCAGTTCTGTCTAGTAGACTTCACTTTTAGATATGAGCTGGGCACAGTGGTGTATGCCTGTAATCTCAGTGACTCTGGAGGCTGAGGCAGGAGGATTACAAGTTTAAAGCCAGCTTCAGCAATTTAATGAGGCCCTAAACAATTTAGCGAGGACCTTGTCTCAAAATAAAAGATAAATGATAAAAAAAAAATTGTGGGGATGTGGCTTAGTGGTAAAGCACCCCTGGGTTAAATCTAATACCAAAAAACAAAACAAAACAGAAACAAATGTATATGTGTTGAAGGATGATGTATTTGTGTCTAAAAATAAATGGATCTTCTGGAAGCTAAAAAAAAAAGTGTTTTTTTTCCTCTACAACATTACCTTCCTGCTCAACACCAAAATAAAGCACATCTTCTTGAGTGACATAGTCTGGCTTTGTGGCAGTTACCACTGTTCCATGGTGTTCATTGTATTATATTTTATCACAGTAACAAAAGTGTATGGTTTATTTAGTGTCATTTACTGTTACTTTATTCCAAAATTGATTTTTTCTGCTGAATGGGAGATATAACAATTAAATCAATCCCTTAATGCCTGCTTATATATTTGGTTTTCATCCTGTGCTTCTACAACCCTGGGATTACTTTTTTTCCCCAAAAATCTTTTTAATTGTCTCATTTTCTTCAACTTGAAATGTTACTGACAAGAAAAAATAATGTTTACTAATTTTGACCCTTGAATTTTTTTTTTTAGGAATTTCCCTGACCATTTGGATTTCTGTACGCAGCCTGCCTATCATGCTTATTTGATTAAGTTTAAGGAATTTGTTAACAGATTTTTTAAAATCATTTTCTATGTGTGTTAACAATTGTAGAGGTTTATAGGGGAGAAACAGGAACACTGGAAAGATCATGTGCTTCAGTTAACAAACTATTCAAGCTGCTTGCAGTAAATGAAATCCCTGAAGCATCCTCCTTCTAAAACTTTGACTGTGGAGTGAGTTTCCAGGTCAAGAACATAAGGATGGCAGTTTTGGTAGCTGTTTCCCTCAGTAGTGTTAGTCACTGTTGGCATGTGACTTATTTGAGATCAGAATGAATATTTTTTTAAAAGAGGATACCTGTTGATAATTGTTTAAAATTTTTCCAAGAAACTAAGATAAACTCCCCTTTTCTCTCCAAAAGGAAGGAAGTATATGTGTAATGTAGCAGTTAAAGTCAAATTCAGGGGTGCATGGGTGCTTTGGCTTAGCAAAGATCATATTGTATTTTCAGATCTTTTTATTTCAACCACTGTCTTGTGGTGTTCAGGATTCTGCTACTCTGGGTCCAGTGAGGAAAAGGAAGTCACACAGTAATGAGAATGGAGAATGTTTAAAGAATTACACTCACAGACTGTTGCCTAATAAGAATTAAAGAGAGCTGTAAAAAATAATCATAATTGATGCAAGAGCACCCTGTGCTTGTAGGGCTGTGATTGAGTAACCAAGCAAGCAGCCCACACAGGGTTTGAGATGAAAGCCTCATGGGAGAGGGCTTGTCTATGACTACCAGACAGCAGGGAAAGGGTGTTGATGGAATTTGCTAGAATATCACTCTCTTGGGTACCAGGGCCACATGTTTATATGTGGTATTTCAGCAGGACCTGTGTTCTACAGACTTGTGGGCTCGGGAGGGAGGGTGCAGAGGAAGCTGTGGGCTGTGGTGCAGAGCAGGAGCCTGGTGCTGGGGACACCTGCCAAGCAGTGCCCTAGACAGAAGCAGAACTCTTCTCTCCTGCAGTGTCTCTGGTGCCATCTGCTGAACATTATCCATGAATTGATGTTGGTACAGAAATTAGAATAGTTCTTCTTTGTATCTATTCCCTGGTTTAATCACAGCAGCAAATTGCTGTTGTAGGCTTTTCCTGGAGTACAGTTTCATAGCTTTTGTACCCTCTTCCATCCAGAAACTTCTTGGAAGTGAAGTGTTGGTAGACTACTTTGGTCTTAGAGTCCACTCCTCCCTTTGTTGTTCCCATTTAGCTGATAATGGTCATTTCTCTGCTCTGTACCCTGTCACATTTTTAAATGTACAAAGGGAGTCATAGTCCTGAACCCAATTTTGGGGTATTTTATTTCTTATAAATATAGTGATAAGATTAATGGCTCCTTTTTATTAACCTTAGGAAGTATTACACAGTTCCTTTGGCTTATTTTACCATAAGGATTTTGTTCTTGTTTTATAAACAGCAGACTAAAATAATTACTTTTTATAGTTTTTTTTTATTGTAAACAAATAGGATACATGTTCTTTCTCTGTTTGTACATAGAGTAAAGGCATACCATTTGTGTAATCATAAATTTACATAGGGTGATGTTGGTTGATTCATTCTGTTATTTTCCCCTTCCCCCCACCCTCCCATCACTCTTTTCCCTCTATACAGTCCTTCCTTCCCCCATTCTTGCCCCCCTCCCTAACCCTCACTCTAACCCTAAAACTAACCCCTCCCACACCCCATTATGTATCATCATCCACTTATCAGTGAGATCATTCTTCCTTTGGTTTTTTGAGATTGGCTTATCTCACTTAGCATGATAATCTCCAATTTCATCCATTTGCCTGCAAATGCCATAATTTTATCATTCTTTATGACTGAGTAATATTCCATTGTGTATATATATATATATATATATCACAGTTTCTTTATCCATTCATCAACTGAAGGGCATCTAGGTTGGTTCCACAATCTGGCTATGGTGAATTGAGCAGCAATGAACATTGATGTGGCTGTATCTCTCTAGTATGCTGATTGTAAGTCCTTTGGGTATAGGCCAAGGAGTGGGATAGCTGGGTCAAATGGTAGTTCCATTCCAAGTTTTCTAAGGAATCTCCATACTGCCTTCCAGAGTGGCTGCACTAATTTGCAACCCCATCAGTAATGTATGAGTGTACCTTTCTCCCCACATCCTCACCAACACCTATTGTTGCTTGTATTCTTGATAATCGCCATTCTGATTGGGGTGAGATGGAATCTTAGGGTGGTTTTGATTTGCATTTCTCTTATTAGCTTTTGTTTTATGACATGTTTAAAATCAGCCAGGATACTACAGCCATGGACTCTGTAAGTATGTCCTTCAGTGAGTTTTTCTGTCTAATGAAAACATAAACTAGGTAATTTTAGGGTTTTCTTCTTTGTAATTATTTTTCTTGACTTCCTCTACACAAATACTAAAGTACTGTATTTTGTTTGTATTTATAATCACAGGAAAATCCATGTATGCAGATGTTTTCAAAGTTTTATGATAGGGTTCAAGTGTCAGGAATATAGTGTGATGTTTTTGACTAGCTCTCATTTTGTTGCTACTTCCACCATAATATAACAATAAGAATTCAGAAACAAAAATAGTTCATGTAACTTAATGCCAGCTGGGTTTTATAGGTCAAGAAAATGATTTAGACAAGATAAAGTGTACATTCCTCAGTTATCTTCAGGTTGATACTCTGAAGACATTTTTAAAATCTCTTAGGCATTTTACCAGTATTTTTATATTCTTTATATTTACAGTACTTAGAAAAATTGTTCAAGATATTTGGTATTCTCTGAAATTTACTGTGGTTTATCACTGTATGAATAATTCAGAAGAGAATCTGTTGAGTCTCTTTCCTTCTGCTCTGTGTTTCTGTACCTATCTATATATTTTCATGTTAATAATCTCACTGGTTAGCCTGAGGACACTGAAATGTCAACTCTTCCAAATGTATTGGGAACTCAGATATTTCTACCAAGTTCTTCTTTGCTTCCCAATTTACAGTGCTATTGAAACCATTGAAAATTATAAGTTTCACTACTTTGTAATTTGGTAATATCTTTGTATAAGAAGTTTATCCTGTCTGACTATTGTATTCCTTATTGACATCTTCTGATTTTGAACCCTTGAAGCATTTAGATTACCAGTTTTCACCTTCCATTCCTTCTTACTTTTCAGTGTGATATCATTAATTAAATTGTAAACCCTTTAATACTGTTTTTTCTCTGCATCAATGAAATATGTTCTTTTTTATATTTAATTTAATTAATTGATTTTGCTCTACTGAGAAATGAACCTAGGGGTGTTGTGCCACTGGGTATATCCTTAGCCTTTTTAACTTATTTTTTAAATTAAAGACATTGTCTTATATAAGGCAGGTTCTTCCAAAATATCCATTAGTCTGTGAACTTGTGATTGCCCTGCCTCAACCTTCCAAGTCACAGGATTACAGGCATGTGCCATACTGCCCCCCAAACTATTCATAATTTTAAATGACTTGGAAACCAAATTGTTCATTAGCAGGGTCCTTGAATAATCTCAGTTTTAAGGCATTCTGCTAAGTGAAAGAAAGAAGCAAGTGAATAGTATTTACAGGTTTACCTTGAAATAAATTTTTGTGCTGGGAATTGTACCCAGCAGTGCTCTACCAGTGAGTTAAACCCTCTTTTTAAAATTTGGTGTCAAGTTCTTGTTAAATTGCCCAGACTGGCCTCCAACTTGAGACCCTCCTTCCTCAGTCTCTCAAGTAATTGAGATTGTGTTGGTGTAATCACTCCCAGAATGTCCAAAGGATGATGTAATTATCCTGGGGAAAGAAGCTGACCATATAACTGAAAACATCTCATTAGTTCCATAGACACTAAGACCTAAGATTAAAATTTACTATAAACATTAAAGAAATAGGATATACATAGACTTTTTTTTTTTTTTTTTTTTTTTGGTTATGGCATTGAGCCCAAGGGCCCTTTACCACTGAACTCCATACCTAGCCCATTTAATTTTTTTAAATTTTAAGACAGGATCTCATGAAGTTGCTGAGGATGGCCTTAAACTTGTTCCTCCTGCCTCAGGCTCCTAAGGTACTAGGGTTATCGGCTTGTGCCGTCAAATGCGTACCTGGAAAAGACCAGTGAGTGGGAATCTGAAAAATCACTTTTTGAACAGGTGATAGAAGATAAACTCAAAGTTTTATGAGCCTTCAGGGGACTCAAATTATATTTTAAAACCCTGACTCCTCATGTGACATTTTTTCGAGATAGGGTTTCTGAAGAAGTAGGAAAGTAAAATAAGGTCAGAAAGCTGGAACCCTGACCCAATGGTATTATTAAGTGTCCTTTCATAAAGAGACATCAGAGAGCTCAGGCAAGCTTTGAGGTGCTTGTGTACAAACAAGGTCAGTTGAGGACACAGCAAGATGGTGGTCATTTTCAAGCTGTGGAGGAAGACCTCACCAGAAAGTGATCCTGTTGGCTTCTTAATTTGGACTTATATAAGAACTGTAAGAAAATACATTAGTTAAGCCCCACCCCCAGACTGTGATATTTTGTTATGGCAATCTACATAGACTAAGACAAGTTTATAAGTATTCTGGAGTTGGTTCTAGAGAAATTTCCTAGCAGTAAAGGACTCATTAATGGTAGGTGTGTTAGCAAGGTATTTCCAGGTAAAGGTTTACTGTGGATGAGAAGGCATGGAAGCATGAGGAAGTATGTGGAAAAGGGGATAAGGGAACCTCAGTGAAGAGATGTTTGGAGGTGCCTTTGAAATGGGATGGAGGGTCACATCAGACAGTACACTGCTGGAAATGTGGGAAAATGGAGCAAAGATATGCATGCAGTTGTGTGAACATAAGCCAAAATTTTAAGCCAAGTTTGAATTTTTTCATGAAATGTGGATGTAGTTTTTTTTTTCTCTTTTTCTTTTGCAGTGCTGGTTATTAAATGCAAAGATCTTGTGCAGGGTGGGCACACACTCAACACTGAACTATATTCCCCAACTGTCTTGTGGATCTTTTGTGAATAATCAATACATTTTTTGTGAAATATATAGTTGCATACCAGGCATCTAGTAAATATAGCAGTGAAATATGAATAAAATAAGGTCTGTTGGAATCAAACCAAACATTGAAATCATCACACTCTGCCTGGTGGAGATTAATGGAGATTAGTTGTACATTGTTTTCAGGTGGAGTTAGGGCACAGAATAGGAAGTTGCTTTTGTTTACTCATGTGGCTCTAGAGGATAAAGCAGGACCTTTGCTAAATTGGAGAGATCCATCTTGAGCGAGTGGAGAAGATGGTAATGAGTTTGTTGTAGAGAAGGGAGCCAGAACTGAATAAGAGCACAAAGATGGCTGAGCACATTGTCACACACCCGTAATCCTAGCAATTTAGTTGGCCACAGTGGGAAGATCTCAAGGTCAAAGTCAGGTTCTACAACTTAGACCCTGTCTTAAAAAGAACTGGGAATGTAGCTCAGTGGCAAAGCATATCTGTGTTTAGTTCCTAATACCAAAAGAAAGAAAAAAAGAAAAAAGAAGACAATAAGGAACAGGAATCTTGAGGGGTGCCAATCTAAACAGTAGATTTCTTTCTTATCTAACATTTCACAGAGATGAGAGATCTTTGCCTTGGTCCAGGATCAGGAGTTTTGAAGGTTGAGTGAGACAGAAATAATGAGAAGTTGAGACTAATGGAAGAGCTGGCAGCTGAAATCAGTGTTCATCAGATGTTTGGTTTGGGAAGAAAGTGATATGAGCAAGTGTCTGCCAGTTTTGACCCACAAGTCACACACAGCCTGGTGCCTGTTTTTATACAGCCTGTGAACTAAGGATGGTAGTTGTGTTTTTCAGTGGTTGGAAAAAACATCAATATAAAGATATTTTATGATATGGAAATTACATGACTGCCAATTTCAGTATCCATAAATAAAATTCCATTGGACTACAGCCTTGCTCTTTCATTTACATATTGTCTGTGGCTACTTTTGCCTTAAAGCTGTAGTAAATTTCAGTAGTTGTGACAGAATATCTATTCTCTGCAAATTCTAAATTATCATCATCTGACTTTTGTAGGAAGAGTTTTCTAACTGTTATGCTAGAATATTAGCAACATTGAATTCAAAGACAAGAAAAATTTATTTGGGTCTTTCTTCTTTATTTAATAAGGGGTTATTAATTTTGTTTACATTTTCAAATAACCAGCTCCTTATTTCATTGATTTTCATTTTGTTCTTTAGTTTCCACTTTGTTTATTTCTGCCATGATCTTTTATTATTTCTTTAATTCTACTGATTTTAATTATTTTTTATATTTTTCTAAGACCTTAATGTGTGCATCACTAGGTTATTCTCTTTTTTCCTTTTAAATTTTATTGAGTTATCTGCTTTTATAAATGTAGAAACTCATACCTGTGAGCTTTCCTCTTATCACTCTTTTGTTATATTTTTAAGTTCTGATATGTGATATTTTAATTTTCATTTGATTTTAGAATTTTTTTGAAATTTCCTCTTTGATTTCTTCATTGACACCCACTGTTCTTTGAAGATATTTTTCAGTCTCTGTGTGTTTGTATAATTTCTATAGTTACTCTTGCAGTTGGCTTCTAGTTTTATTCCATTATCTTATCACAAGCAAGAAATTGTTTGCACTTTTTTTATAAATTACCACTTGCTGGGCAGGATGGCATGAGCTTGTAATCACAGTGACTCAGGAGTCTGAAGCAGGAGGATCATGAGTTCAAAACCAGCCTCAGCAATGTTGAGGCACTAGACAATGTTGTGAGATCCTATCTCTAAATAAAATACAAAGTGGGACTGGGGTTGTAACTCAGTGGTTGAGTGTCCCTGAGTTCACTCCACAGTACCTCTCCCCAAAAACATTAAGACTTGCTTTGTGGCCTATATATAATCTATTTTGGAGGATGTTTCTTGCGCTGATAAAAAGACTGATTATGTTGCTGTTGGTGGGAATACTTTGCATATGGTCAGTACATATGTAATGCTGTTTCCTTCTTGATTTTTTTTTTTTGGTTCTGGGAAGAGTGAGTATTTTAGTCACCCACTGTTGGCAGTTGCAGTGTTGTGCAGCTGTTCTATCAGCAACTTGGGAGACTGAGGGAGGGAGCAATTTTGATTTAATTTTAAATCAATTTAATCATTAAGAGATGTATCTTATGCACCACTATATCCTCAGGAGCTGGTACAAGTTCTAGAATAATAAATGTTTCTCTAAAGAATGAGGAAGTAGAAAAATTTAGTTGTGGTCACAAATTCAAAAGTTTTGCAACTAAGATGGAGGTAAGCACTACATACAAAGCATAAAAGGCTTATTCTTCATGCTTTTATTTTTTAAATAAAGCATAATGGCAAATATTTTTTATATTAAGTCTATTGTATGCATGTCAAAAGTATTTTATCTGATACTAGGGAATAAAGCATTCCACAGAAGTCAATCTTAGAGATAAAAACATTTTAATTATTTCAATAATTTTAGCTGTTGGATAATATTGTAGAATGCAATTAATATTTTTTCTTTTGTTACTAAAAAGTTTTCCTTCTGACTTTATGCCAACTATCATCCCTACAAACATCCAGTGAATATTATAAAAAATCAAGTTACTGAAGAATTAAGGAGGCAAGTAGGTAAGCTGTGAGAAAAAAAAAGGGAGAGAAGAAAAATATTACAAAATATGCTTTTGATTCTTTTGGTCTTGTAAGCCATTCAAATGAGCATATATAAAAGTACACAGAGAACTGTCATTCTATTTTCTGCCTGGAGTAATTTGGAAGGAAAAAAATACATTTCACAATGAAAGGAAAAGCAGGAAGAAAAATATGTTTTTTTTTTCTTGTGTCATGACAGGAAAATAAGTTGAGATAAGCTCAATAGAAATCTTGTAATCACTGAAGAATAAATATGATGTAGGTGTCCTGCTCACTTAAGTATTCAGATTGTGAGTGCAGCTCACAAGGTTTACATTCAAAACCCATAAAAAATACCCATAACTCAATAATTCTTTAAGTAAAACCCAATTAAAATGACCTAGGCACAGTGGAACATACCTGTAATCTCAGCAACCCTTGAGGATGAGGCAAGATGACCTTTCTCAGCAGGAGCTAGCTGGCAGGTGCTGGAGAACTGAGGAATAGGATAATCATGCACTCCAAGGCTGGTTAGACATGCCATGAACACTGAACTTCAGTTGAAACTTGCCAGAGCAAGAAATATACTGGATTGAGGTCAGCAACTTACATTTTTAAAAATAGCAGCTTTTTCTACTCATGCCTACTACTTTCCTTTTGATTTGGAGGTTATCATAAACCCTAGATATTGTGGTGATGAAAGTGACAGATATGTAGAAGTTTCAAACTGCTAAAAAGTTCATATCTCAGAATGAGGAAGGACATCAAATTTTAATATGAGATTATAACTTTCTCTTTATTGTTAGAAATTAATAATTTGCTACCTTCTTGAGCAATGATTAAATATCAAGAACTAACTCAGGTAGAAGCTGTGGCACATGCTTGTAATCCCAACCTGTTGGGAAGGTGAGACAGGAGAATAACAAATTCAAGACCAGCCTCAGCATCTAAGAAAGTAATTTAGCAATCTCCTGTCCTGAAATGAAATATAATAGAGGTGGGGCTGTGGCTCAGGGGTTAAGTAAACTAAATACATAAATAAATAAACAAATAAACAGATAAATAAATGAAACACGTTGTGAAATGAAAGTACACCCTCACTTTTTTTTAATGACATAGATAAATAAAATAAATCACATGTTCCATGACTAAAAGAGTAAGAAACTAGATACTATATAGGAAAATGGGATTTGGGGCTCAAAAATGTCTTCAAAGTGACAAAATGTGACCCCACAATCTATCATCCATACTGGGACAGTGTCCCTACTAGAGTATACATCATTCTGTGTAAAAAAACCTTCTGTGTAGTCCCAACACTCTAGAATAAATTTCACACCATTCTTCTTTTGATAACTAGAGCACATAACCTCAGTTGTCACACTGCCATGCTAAAAAAGGGATGCTTACATCTCCCTAATTTCTCCCCACAATGACAAGAGTCTTATGTGTCTTAATGTTTCTAACTGAATGTCTGCCCCACAGAAGAGTCAGTGAAAGTAATGGCTGTTCTCAATGACTTTCTAAACTTCATGTTCTTTCTCTGTCTAAAACAATGTCCTACACAGTACATTCCTCCATCCGTGCCCCACAAAAGAGTCAGTGGAAGTGATGACTTCCTAAACTCATGTACATTCTCATCTAAAATGATGACTTCCTCCACCTATGCTCTTCCCACCTACATTCCAGAGACTTATCTGTCACTTCATAGGAGCTCTACACCTCAAATTTCTCATCTTTATAAAAGCATGTACTTATGAGGATTATTAGAAATACTCAGTGAGGTACTACACAGAGTGCCTTAAACAATGTCCAGCTTTCTTCCTAAACACCTAGTGTGCTCCTTGAAGGCAGAGCTCTCTGTCACCTTTGATCATGGCTGTACAATCACACTAGAAACAATTTCTGGCAGAACAGACATTGAGTAAGTTTGATAATATCTTAGTGAATATATCAAAGTCTGTGTTTTTCTTCAATCTCCTGTTTTGGTTCACCAGTGCCACACCCTCCATATTCCACATACTCCTCTTTCTCCAACAAAAAAGGGACAAAATTCTCTTTCCTTATAAAATGGGATACCAACAAAACTATCAAATTCCAAATGTTAGTAAGCATAAAACTTTACCTGAAGTATACAAAATAACACTTGAGTTTCCTACTCAATTTTATGTACAATGACTACAAGTTGGAAAATATTTCCAAGAGCTAGCTATTGGAATTCTAGTTTTGTGCAAAAACTGGGTCAGGGCTGGGAATGAGATTTCTACCACTGTGTTCCCAAATTTGAGGTAGGCAGATAACTACTTTCAGTACACAGATTCCACCACACTGTAGACAAAGTTATAAAGCCTTGAAATTACAAACTGTGATGCAAACTCAATTTATTAAAGTAGAATTTTACAAAAATAGCATTACCTAAAATTAGGCCTACCATTGCACTCAAATATCTAGTTCTACCTCCCAGGATAAGAAAAGATAACTCTGGTTCAAGTTCCAATGATTCCATATCTTTAGAATAAATGCAAGATGCTGAAAAGTGTAAGCTTCCAGGTGAAGTCTTTGTAGGCACCATCTCTGTAGACTTCCAAGTAGTAATCTGCATGATCAATTGCTCTGAAGGCTTGCTCCACTCTTTAGGTGCAGATATATGGAGCTTCTTTAAGTTTTTCAACTAAATCATTATCTTCACCAGCACTCACAGCTTCTCCCACGATAGTATTCAAATCAAATTATAAGTTTAAAAATGCAATAGAATCAGTAGAAATGGTTTCCAATGATGTAGTAATTTGTTTTCTTTTTAATACTGCACTTGATACTAAAAAATAAACTTATGCTGGATGAAAAGAATAAAAACAAATAAATTACTACTCAAGAGGAAAATAACTCCATTTTATCAAATATATGCCATTATAATTAACCATCCTTTCTCAGGAAAACATTCTGCTCCAGGTATAGTGTTAAGTGTCTTAAATATACTATTTTTTATACTTCTTTAAAAACCCAAATGGTGACTTATGTATTATCAGTACAATGGGAAAATGGGGGAAAATAGAAGTCACTATTACTATGGCCCACTAAAGTAGCCACTTCCTACAATTGCCTATCTACATCTCAATTAAAAGCAATTTAAAATTCAATTACTCAACCTACTTACATCTCAAGTGTAATAGTTATATGTGGTCAGTGGCCGCCACACTGTACAGTGCTGCTCTGGAAAGTGGCACTGCCAGACCTTAGTTCCAGGTCTTTTAGATTCAGAAACTCTGCTCTCAAACACTAAAACATATGGTTTCTTTTTGGTATAGTGATCCTGGTTTATTAATAGTTTGTTGACTGATTAAAAATTCCTGAGCTGAAAGAGTTAATAACTGTAAAATGCACATGTGAATTTTAAATATTAAGACAATAATACATTGCCTAAACAATAAATATAAAATGCAAATAAATAACATCAGACTCAAGTTTTATATATACACACTCACAGAAATAAAGTTTTTGGTAAATCTTGTGATAAACAATGAGAACAAAAACTATATTAACAAATCTAATTGTCTAACTACTAGCACAAATGTGTTATATATATGTGTATATATATATATATACACACACACACACTATATAAACAATAAAATAAACTTTTTAAAGAAATACAAATGAGCATCTTTCAATGGAATTGTAAGTGGGCTCGATAAACTAATGAGTTTCAATACATAATACTGACTATGAAATTTAAAACTTATACTGTTAATAATTAAATTCATGTATGAATTTCTGCATTAAAATCAGGAGAAAATGAAAGTGAGAAATGAAATACCCATGGAAAAACACAAGAGTTTTAACAGTCAACTCTGCAAGACTGCATCCCTCCTCTTGACTTTAGATAAGAAAACAATCAGAGCTTTGAGTGAGCCTGTCACACCAAGTTTTCCTGTGTTACCTTTGCTTTTTCTTATGATCTCCTTAAGAACTTTTCAAGCTAGAGAAAATGTGGTATATACACACAATGGGGTTTTATTTAACCATAAAGAAAAATGGTTTAGTGTTTGCAGGAAAATCATTGGAACTTGAGAACATGATGTTCAGCAAAATGAGCAAAACTCAGAAAGTCAAGGGTCATGCTAGGTACACATGAAAAGGAAAAGAAAGGTGTGAATGGGAATTTCATGAACCTAGAGTGATACCAGCAGGACAGAGGGACAGGACCAGGGGAGGATGCAGAGAGGGAGTGCACATACTGGGGAATGGTGTTGGCCAGATTACACTGCTATATTGTGTGCATGTATGAACATGTAAAAACCCAACCATTAAGTCAAACTTCAATGCACCAATAAAATAAATGGGAAGAAAGTGTTAAAGAGCTTTCTAGGAGGAGGGGCACTGACACACATTTCTTTCAAATTTAATTTATTCAAGCTTACTTTTAAAAAAGTTGATAGCTCCACTCCCTACCTCCAACCCGCAAATAATAATTTTAAAACTACAGGGGTTTATAGGACCCTTGGATGCCAGTAAGCTCATTCTGCAGCATGTGATGCAATGGAGAGATGCTAATCTGCTATTCCTTCAGTGACCTTTTACAGTTGAATCATCCAGACATGCTGAGAGCAACTTTAGCATTTCAATATTTGTTTTAATGGCATGACCTCTAAGCACCAGTCAATTTTTTTCATCTGATAACACAGAGTGACTCTTCCAAAGTGAAAATAAAAATGACTACACTAGACCAGAAGAGAGCTCTGTGTGTACCCAGGATGGCAATTGCCAATGACTTTAAAAAAGTAATTCTGACTACACGTAGAAATTAACATACTGTTCTACTAATGTAAATGCCAGAGTTTATTAGTTTGAAAAATTATTTCCTTCATGTTGGTTCCAGGGGCTTAAGAACCTGAAACTTTTTAGTTCCTCCTGAACTCCATTCTGTTCAGAAATATCACAGAAAAACAAACAAATGTTGCCTTTGTTACGTAGCTCACAACCTTAGTGAGATAGAGGTAAAAGTTGTAATCATTCAAAAACTGTCTCCATTTGCCAACAGACAGTATTCTAGACATGTTACCTGCATATTATGTCACTTAAAACTCACAATAAGTCTTCAAAGACAGTATCGGCATGTCACTTTTGCTTAAAACCACTTGTGTAAAGGGGTGGAATACTATAAAGCACAGGAAGACAAAGTGGAACCTGGAACCAGCGATCAAGAACAGCTTCCTTAAAAGCATGCACTGTGTGAACATTTAAAGAATCAAGGGAATTGTAGACTGAGGTAAAGTTGGTACTGACTCAAGATAGCAATTGATGATTCTGAGAAATTACCTGCAGCTGGGTCTTTTGTAAGCATCCTAAGAGTTCTGGTAGGCCAGTGGTTTTTCTTTCTCTGTGTTTTTGTTTGTTTTGTTCTGTTGTTTGTTTTTTTTGTTTGGGATTGTTTTGGAGAGTCTCACCAAATTTACTCACGCTCTCCCTCTTTAAAACTGATCAAATCAGAAACTATCCATACAACTTCATGCTCATGAGCTCCTCAGGACACAGGATTTTACTCAAGATTATCTACTAGTGAGGTGGAGTAGCACATGCCTGTAAATAAAACTGGATCTCAAGTTGGAGACCAGACTCAGCAACTTAGCAAGACCCTAAGAAGCTTTGTGAGAACCTATCTCAAAAAAAAAAAAAAAGGGTTGGAGGAGTAGCTCAGTGATAAAGTGCTTCTGGATTAAATCCCCAGTGCACACACACACACACACAAAGAATAGAACAAAACATCTATTATAGACAAGAGTGTCAATCAGAGATATTGGTGAGGGGCAATTTCATATTCATTTTATGAGATTCATCAAATGTGATGCAACCTGTTTCCAGAAAGACCTGTTTCATTTATATCTTCAACAACAGAATTGAAACCAAGTACCTTGAGACTGGAAAGACCATTACACAATAAAGAAGGAGGGCAAGGATGTAAAACCTAATATGCCAGACTCTTTCTCTAAAGTCTAGTAGTAAAGACAGATAAGCAAATCTGAACAGAAAGCTGTAAGAATATCCAAGAGGGAATCAATGAGAAAAAGTTTCCAGGAACTGAAAATATAGTCAGCCCCCAGCATCTGTGGGTTCATTTTCCCTGATTTCATTTACCCAGTCAACAATGATGTAAAAACACTGAATGGAAAAGTAAACAAATGAACACTTTCTATATCTTCACAACATGCTTTTTCATCATGGATGATGAAATCTCATGCCATCAGGCTCCATCCCACCCAGAAAGTAAATCATCCCCTTCCCTAGCACATCCACACTGTGCATGCCATGGGCTCATTAGTCACTCGGTGGCATCTTGGTTAACATAAGACTGTGTCACAATGCCTGTGCCATTCCTCTCAAGGCATCTCATCCCTCAGATACATCATCTCACATCAAGATGAGTACAGTATATTCTAACAAAAAGTCCATATTAATATAACTTTGTAGTATAACTGTTCTAATATATTATTATTTATTGCTGCTAACCTCTTATTCCTAACTTATAAACTTTATCATATATATATACATATGTAGGAGAAAACAGAAACAGGTAAAGAATTCTTATCTGAAATACCTGGAACCATGTGTTTCAGATTTTGGAATACATTGCATATACATAATGAAATCCCTCAGCAATGAGACCCAAGTTTGAATAAATAATAAATACACCAATGATCTGAACACATAAACATTCATTAGTGCTTCATATATTTATGTTTCACACACTCTAAGTATGTAATTGTATATAATATTTTAGTGCACGTGTCTTTTAACTGTTCCCCTCAAGTGAAGTGAGGAATTTTCCACTAGGCAATATATTGACACTCAGAAAAACTTCAGATTTTGGAGCATTTTGAATTTTAGATTTTCAGTGCACAAATTCTTAATTATAGGTTGCAGCACTATCCAAGGTTTTAGGTATTCTCCTGAGAGTCTGGGAACCCATCTCTGGAGGGTATGACCTAAAATGTATATTTCTTTATGTAAATTAGTTCATAAATGTAGTATGGGTAAAATCTGTAAATATATTAAGAAAGTGTGGCTCACACTGCATGTTTATAATTTGAAGTGATCAGGAAGTAGTAAGATTCTTCATACTGAAGAGATAACCTTTGCAATTTAAGTAGACTTTAAGCAAGAAGCTGTATCCATACATAGCACTTTTCTAGAAGGCAATTGTATGCTGGTTTAGTGGTTTCAAGTGATCTGGGGAAGCTGTGATTATAAATAAGAAAGTGCTAATACATTTTTCCCTGGTAGATTAATGAAAAAGATATATCCAGGCTTGGACTTTTAAATTCTGATAAAACGTATATTTACATGAAGCAAATTACCCACCAGGGTCTAAACTTGAGGGAGAAAGATGAATGGTAGGGTCTTTTACTGCAAATACTGACTGTGATGTTAAATGCAAAGGTTAAAAATCATTTTATTAATGCTCCCTTTTTTCTTTCTGTATGCAGAACTTGAAATTATGTGAGATTTAAAGTTATACTACACCATAGAAATAGTGAATTTATGAAGCTGCTTTGGTCAGGTGAACAGAGAGTAGGTTTCCTACGTGTGAGGTTGCTTTGTTGTTTCTATAATATAAACATCAGATAAAATGATGGGTTATAATAGATACTCTTTAACAGAGAAAAAAGATGACTTTATAAGACAATGACATCATACCTCCATGTAAGAGACTGAAACATCCTGGAAGAAAAAATAACACTAATTTTACATAAGGAGAGAGGACATTTTTCAATGCTGCACAAGTGACTCTGAATTAAGATATTGTCTATTTTTGATTGTTACTCAAATTCCATTTCTCGTTGAATCTTTAAGTTTCACCTACATGAACATCACAGCTGTTCTCCTTCATGGTCAGTGTTGTGGATTTATCTTCATAACTTTTGTACCTAATTCATGCCATCTTTTAGACATTTTTATTTTTTTAGTTTTAATGTGTAGTTCAATTTTTTTCCTAATAGAAGTATATTGTATTTTTTGGAAGTGTATATTGTATTTTATTGGTTTGGTGGTTTTTCCTTAATTTTAAATTTTATGTATAACAATGTATAAAAATAGATTCTATGAGATCAGAAAGAAGTTTCAAAATGTGTATATGTTATATAAACTAGTCAATATTTAGCATCTTTCACCTTGTATCTTTATTGTTATGGTGAGAACATAAAGAATCCTTTAATCTACTTACCTTGGAACACAGCAATTGTTAACAAGTACAGTTATCCTACTATATTCTAGGACCATAGAAATTCTTTTTTCCTGTGTACTTTAACCTCTCTGAAGTTCATTTCTCCACTCCCCATACTTGGGTAACCATTATTTTACTCTTTTGTTTTAGTGATATGAACTTATAAAAAAATTTTACACTTAAGAACATGCAGTGCTTGTTATTTACTATCTAGCTATTTAACTTTATTTAATGTTTTACAAAAATATGCTTCTGCAATTGACAGAATTTAAATATATTTGTGGTAAAATTGAGTACCTTTTCATTTGCTTGTTTGCTATTTTTCTAATTTTTGAGAAATATATATTTAAATTCTTTGCTTGCTTTTTATAAATTTTGCTATTTTTTTCACTCATGAATGAAAACATCTTCAACTATATTTTGATATTAGGCATTTCTAAGATATATGATTAGTATATATTTTATTCCACTCCCTATATTAACTATAACATTTAAATCAAATAAACCTTTGACATTTGATAAAATTCAACTTCTCTTGCATGCATAAATATAATTTCTAAGAAACTTGACTCACAAAATTTACAGTTCTATTTTCTGCTTAAGATTTCATAATTTGAGTTTTGATAGTCCCATCTGATGTTCATTTTTAGTTCACTCTTGTTTTGGGCAGTGTTTTTTTCTTCCCTTGTTTTTAGTGCTGGGGATTGAACCCAGGGTTTTGTGCTTGCAAGGCAAGCACTCTAC
The DNA here is from genome assembly GCF_902686445.1 of Sciurus carolinensis. Lineage (NCBI taxonomy): Eukaryota > Metazoa > Chordata > Mammalia > Rodentia > Sciuridae > Sciurus > Sciurus carolinensis. Next base: position 581,153 of record NW_025920188.1, on the reverse strand, counting down.
CTACTGAGCAGTATTTCCAGCCCCTGTTTTTGGCATGTGATTGTTGTCCATATCTATCTATCTTTATAGATATAGATATAGATATAGATATAACCTTTGGTTCAAACCATTGAAAAACACTTAATTTCTCTTGCATTTCTTTGATAACCTTGTTGAAAAAAATTCAGCCAGGGCCATTCTACCACTGAGATACATCCACACCCTTGATTGTTTCTTTAATTTTCATACAAGTGTTTCTAAGTAGCTGAAATTGGCATCAAACTATAAGTCCTCCTGCATCAGTCTTCCAAGATATTGACATTAGAGGAATGAACAATTGTGCTTTGTTTTCTGTTGATTTATGTCTATTGTTAAATACCACCCAGTTCTGATTACTGAAACTTTAAAAAAAATATTTTCATTTTAACCAGCATGGTGGTGAATTTATGTAATTCCAGTGAGTTGGGATGCTGCTGTAGGGGTATTACAAATTCGAGTCTACATCAAGCAGTTTAGTGAGATACTATTTCAAAATTAAAAACATTAAAATGACTAAGTATGTAAGTCAGTGGAAAAGCAAGCTGTGTTAAAATTCTAGTACTAAATCATATTAAGTTTTCATTGAAGTCATAATTTTACACATGAACAGGGCTCAGCATAATATTTTAACTCATGTATCACATACACTAATCAAATTCGGCTTCCCTTTTTCCTCCCACCCCATTTGCAACACCATTATTCATTCAGGTTGATTATTTGTGAATGTCATGCATTAGAGAGAACATGTCCTATTGGTATCTGGCTTATTCATTGTAACATGATGTTTTTAATTTCACCCAACTTAAATAAAATGACATATTTTAGATCTTTTATGGCTATATCATACTCCATTTTGTGTATGAATATATATGCATGCCAAATTTTCTTTCATTCATCTATTCCTAGCATGATCCCATATCTTAGCTATTGTGAATAGAGGAACAGTGAGCATGGACATGCAGGCATCTATTTTTCATGCAAATTTAATTCCTTTTGGGCATGTACTCAGAAGTAGGATAACTGAATCACAAGATAATTCTGTTTTCAATTTTTGACGTACTAGTGATTGAACCCAAGGTCAGGCATACACTAGGGAAGCACACTACACCTCAGTTACATGCCCCAGTCCATTTTTAAATTATTTCTGAGACAGGGTCTCACTACTTTTTCTAAAATGTCATCAAAGTTTTGATCCTCCTGAATTATCCTCTTACATTACTATGTTCACAGTTTTTGCCACTATGCCCAGCCTCCCTTCACTGCTCTACTTTGTTTTGGGACAACTTCTGTGTAGATGGCCCACACTGAACACAACCTTGCAATCCTCCTACCACAGACTCATAAGTCATTTGTACCATGTTCAGCTATTTGTAGTTTTCTTTTCTTTCTTTATTGTTTTAAGTTGGAGATTGAACCCAAGGGCACTTAACCTTAAACACTGAACCACATCCCCAGCCATTTAAAAATATTTTATTTAGAAATAGGGTCTCACTGAGTTTCTTATAGGCTTGCTAAGTTACTGAGGATTTATTTGAACTTGCTGTCTTCCTGCCTCAGCCTTCCAAGTCACAGGGTTACAGTGTGTGCCATCATAATAGTTTACTTTTAGTTTTTTGAGGATCCTATAAAATTTTCCATCGTGGTTGCACTAATTTGCATGCCCAGCAAGTGTGTTTCCTTTTCACCACATCTTCATCAATATTTTTCATTACTGCTTCTTTGAAAATGACCATTCTATTTGAGATGAGATATCTAATCATTTTTATGTGTGTTTTATAGAAAGCTAATATATTGAGCACTTGTTCATAAATTTATTGGCCATTTACATTTCTTATTTTGAGAAATGTCTATTCAAATATTTTGTCCATTTCAAATTGGATTCTTTGATTTCTTAATTCCATTCTTCAGTTCTTTTCTTGTTCTGGGTAATAACCTAGCATCACAAGAATAACTGGCAAAACTCTTCTCCCATTTCAATAATTATCTCTTCACTCATACTAGTTTGTTTCACTGTACATCAGCAGTTTTGTTTGATGCAATCCCATTTATTATTTTGCTTTCTTTTGTGTTTTAGAGGTCATTTTCAAAATATATTTGCCCAGAGTAAAGTAGGAAATTTTTTCCCCTATGCTTTATTTTATTTTCAGAGATTCAGGTCACATGTTGAGGTCTTTCATTGGTTTTGAGTTGATTTTATATAGGGTGAAACATAGAGATCTACTTTTATAGATTACTGAAAGAATAAACAAAGATTAGAAATTGGGAAAGATGTGTCTTCAAATTTTGTACTTTTAGTAAAGATGGTGGTGGTTAAACACAGTTCCCTGAATTTCAATATTAATTCTAGTATTACCATTAAATTTTGTGAAAAGGTCAGGATGGGAGTTTGATACATTGGCATTCACAGGTATAGCAAATTGATATTCATCATTTAGCACTATATATTCTAATCCACATGAAATTCCTTTTAATTTAATTCTTTTAAATTTTGAGTAAAATTTTCAGCATACTGACATGGAATTGTTTTGTAAATATATTTAATATTTAAAATTGTACACATTTAATTCTTTGATGGTTCCATACATGGATTTTTTCCCATTTCACATTTTAATGTTCATTGCTAATGTACAATGAACTGACTCACTGAATGAATGAATGAACTTACTTATTGATGTCTTGTATTGAACTCAGGTCCTTACCCCTGAGCTTTATTCCCAGTCCTTTTCTTTTCCTGTTTTAAATTTGGTGACAGGGTCTCATTAAGTTACTTAGAGGCTCCATACATTGCTGATCCTGGTCTTGAACCTGTCCCAGTGTCCTGAGTTGTACAGGCCCAAGCTGTGTGCTACCGCACCCAGTTCAAATTTATTTTTCATGTATTGGCTTTATGCCCTGCAACACTTCTTCACTTTTTATTCTAATTTTTCATATATATATATATTAGTATTTTCTACAAAGCAAACTACCTGTTATTATAGATGCATTTTGATTCTCATTTAGATGTTTTATATGACCTCTTTGCTGGTTCATTCTCTGTTTGTTATAGGTATCTTCAGATTTTCCATTACCTTTCAAATCATTTTTGTAGTTTTGTTCTAGGGACTTTTCCATGTCATTAATGTATCTTATTTCTTGACACACAATTGTTCATAAAATATTATTAATTTATTTGTTTTGATAAATTCAATATTGATAACCTGTTTTACTTCTGATTGTGTTAGTTTGAAACTTTTCTCTGATTTTCATGGTTATTTTAAACATTTTTTTCAATCTCCATAATCAACTTTTGATGTTCTTCAATCTATTTTCTATTCTCTATGTTATCACTGCTCTGGTCTTATATTTACTTCCTTCTGCTAATTTTGGGTTTATTTCATTGTTTTATTTTTCAATTGAATTATAAACTTAAGTCATTCATTTGGAACTTTTAATAATTTAGGACTTCATAGCTCTGACTTTCCTGCTGATTATTGCTTTTGCTACATCCCATAAATTTGCATAAATTTTGTTTTCTTTTAAACTCCGCATCTATAGTATTTTAAATTTTCATTTCTTCTTAAATACATGTTTTTTAATTTTCACATTTATGAATTTTCTAATTTTCCTTTTCTTATTGCTTTCTATTTTGCTTTTTGTAATCTCAAATGATGCATGACCCAATTTCAGTCTTATTAAACTTATTGACACTTCCTTAATGACCCTAATAGTACCCATCCTGGAGAGATTTCCTTGAACACTTCAAGAAAATGTGTATGCTGTATTTTGGGGCATAACATTCTGTATAGAACCCTTAGGGTAGTTGGTTTCTATTGTTTTTAAGTTTGTCTTTCAAAAAGTTGACCTTTTGACCTCAATAAATTTAACAAAGAAATTACAACCCAACCAATAATTGGGCAAAGGAACTGAACAGAGAGTTCATAGAAGGACAAATATAATCAGTGAAAACATACATAAAAAATTTTTTCAACATCTCTACAATTAGAGAAATGAAAAGTAAAACTACACTGAGATTTTATCTCACTGCAATCAGAATGGCAAATATCAAGAATATATATAACAGTGAATGTTGGGAAGAATGTGGTGAGAAAAGGTACACTCTTGCATTCCTGGTGGGAATGAAAATTGGTGCAACCACTCTGGAATGCATATGGAGATTACTCAGAAAACTTGGAATGGAGTGACCTTTTGACCCAGTTATCCCACTTCTTGGCATATTTCCAAAGGACTTAAAATCAGTATACTACAGTGATGCAGCCACATTAATGTTTACAGCAATTCATTTCATGCTAGCTATGCTATTGAACCAAACTGAGTGCCCATCAACAAATGAATGGACAAATAAATTGTGGTATATATATATGATAGAATATTACTCAGTCAGAAAAATTAATAAAATTATGATATTTGCTGGTAAAATGATAGAACCTAAGACTATAATGCTAAGTGAAAAAGTAAATCCCAAACACCAAAGGCTAAATATTCTCTCTGATATGTGAATGATAACACACATTGGGGGCAGGGAAAAATAAATACTTTTGATTAGACAAAAGAGAGTGAAGGGAAGGGAGAGGGGATTCAAATAGGAAAGACAGAATGAGTCAGACCTTACTTTCCTGTTACTATATGAATATATGACCAGCATAACATGTGCAACCACAAACCTGAGAAGTTATACTTCATTTATCTATAAAATATGTCAAAGTATATTCTACTGTCATATATAGCTAAAGAGAACAAATAAATAAATTTTAAATAAACATAGCTGAAAGCTGCACATGCTAGAACTTGCCTATAATTATAGCAATTTGAGAGGCTCAAGAATGTGGGGGGGAATAGATTGTGGTATATATACACAATGGAATATTACTCAGTCACCCCAAAGGAATGGAATTATGGCATTTGATGGAAAATGGATGGAAATGGAGGATGCCATGCTAAATGAACTAAGCCAGGTTATCCCCCATGAAAGACTGATATGTTCCCTCTGATATGCAGATGCTAACACACAATAAAAGGGAGAGGAAAAAAAAGAAGTTTATTGAATTTGATATAGGAGAATGAAGGGAAGGTTGGTAGATAAAAATATAAAAAACAGTAGAATGAATCAAACATAATTTCCCCATGTTCATATGTGAATACATGACTAGTTTAACTCCACATCAGATACAATTACAAGATTGGGAATTTGTACTCCATGTAAATGTATTATTTCACAATAAACTCAACTCTCATGTGTATACATATATGTATCTATGTAGGTATGTAAACAAAAACAAAACCAAAAACATTTTTCTCTCTTAGTCATTGTATCCACTGTTGAGTCAGCTGTTGTACTGTAATCTTTATTGTAGATCTCCTTAATTCTTTCTTAAATTCTGATACTTTTCAGTGTATATATTCTGAGATACTGTGGTTAAATATGTATATATTTATCTCTATTATATCATTTTGAGTGATTGACCAATTTATACATAATGTCTTTTGCTTCATCTAGCAGTTTGTGTCACACTATATTTTACCTGACATCTGCATATTCATTCCAGTGGTCTTTTGCTTTGTTTTGTGTAACACTCATTCTCACTTCTTTGTGTTTTTTATTCTAAAAAGAATCCTGTATGTACAATGAAGTATTTTTCATACAGAGCAAGCAATGAAAACCAGGATCTTTCTATTACTGAGCTATATCCTCAGCCCTTTTTAGATTTTTTAAAAATGTGCTCTTTTCAGATATACATGGCAGTAGGGTATAATTTTACATATTAAATATATGTGGAGTATAGTTTCCCATTTTTGTGGTTGTACATGATGTCAATTTATACGGGCTGTAACACCACATATGTGAATGTTTCATTTTTAATTTGAAACAGGATATTAGTAAGGTGGTGATGTTAGCCACAAACTTGCAATGTCCTTCCTCAAACACTCAAGTTACTGGGATTACAGTTGTTTTCTATCCAACTTTATATTCATTTTTTCACCATTTGCCTTAAAATTTGAATGGTGGGACTACATACAGTTAAAGTAATACTGATGAGAATGTACATTGATGATTTTTACTTTGCTTGCTACATGCTGTATGCTTCATGGCTTTCAGTTCTTTCATTGTTGCCTATTTAGTGATTAGTTGATTTTCCTAGTGTACAATTTTCATCTTCTTCTCATGATTAACATGTTTTATTTTTCTTAGTGAATTTTAATTACCAAATGACCTCATATAGTCTATTTGAATTTACGGAAAATCTGTTTCCATAGTATACAAAATTCAGCTTAATTACAGTTTGTCCCTCAACTGTGTTTTATATTTTTGTCACAGGCTATATATTTATACAGTGTATGTGAGTGTGTGAGTGTGTCTACAGTTTTGCAATTTGGGTAAAATACAGAAGTATGATCACTGGATTATATGGCATCATTATTAATATTTTGCTCCTTCCCTAGAAGGCTGTATGGGATCCCAGTCATGATGAAGAGAATTCCTGTGCTCTGCAATGAACCAATATTTGTAACTACTGGGTTTTATGTGAGTGTGTGTCATTTATTAGTGGTGGGATCTTCTAATACTTTTAAATTTATTTCCCCAGTGACATGTACTGTTCTCATCTTTTCAGATGTCTTCATGCTGTTTATAGAACTTATTTTGTGGAGAGTCTTTTAGTGTCTCTTTCTCTTCCCTTCTACTGTTCTTGGTTTCTGCAATTCCTGTGGCATAATATCCTATCATTTCAAATAGCTGGACATGATCATTCATATAGGCACTGCCATTGCGCATTTTGATGATTTCATCATTTAGAAGGTATACATACTATGACATTCCTGAAATTATGTGGTCCAGTTCTCAATTTTCAGCAGTTTGTTTGGATCACAATTTTGATGGCAAAATTATCAGACAGGAGAAATGTTATTATGAGGCAGTAGAATAGAAGATATATAACTTTGTAAATTTCCCACAATTTATCTTTGGAATATTCAGTGACATATAAATCTGCCATTTAATGAGAAATGCAACTTTAATATTTTTTTCCTTTTAGTAATTAAAAGAATACTACAATACCTTCATTTTCATGGCATGAATCATGAAGGCCAGAAAATTTTCATGTATTTTTCTACCATTGGAATTTGACATTGTGATCCCTTGTAAAATACTTTATTCAGGAAGAGACTGTTGCTATCTAAGGCAACATACCCTTGAAATGTTGAGCAGTACAGATTGCTACTTAGCAGAATCCATAAGGATTCCTAGTTTTTTTGGATAGATCACAAGGTTGTGATTTAGGAGGCTGGAACAGGAAGATTGAAAGTTTGAGGCCATCCTCAACCACTTACCAAGGTTCTAAGAAACTTAGCAAGACCCTGTCCCAAATAAAACAAAACATGCTGGGTAATGTAGCTCACTTGTTCTGGGTTCAATCCCTGGCACACACACACACACACACACAAAATCAGATGCAAATCACCAAAGTACCTTAAATTGTTTGAAAAATTTTATTTTGGCATCTTTAGAATTATGACACATAAAAATCTTTCTAATTCAGAGAATTTATTCCACAGTTGTTTATAAGGTAACTTTGCAATTTTAGGGATGCATCATAATAATTCAGTACATATATAATTTGTTATCATTAGATCATAGTAATAATTATATCCATTTCTTCAGTTTTTAATTATTTTAATATGTCAGTCAGAGATGGTTGGGCAGGGTCTAGCAGAAACATGTGGAAAGCACACCCTACCCAGGACTCCCTGGAATAAGGAGGTCAGCAGCTCAGCAGATGAGTTGAGGACATGGTGGGTGCATTCCCAGGAGAAGAGAGCAAGGAAAGTTTCATCTGTTCTGAAATTCCTGTTGGAACTTGCTGTGGGCCCAACTTGCAAGCAGGACCTTTGTGCTTCCACAACCAGAGATATGACCTCAGAGTTTGTTCTGTTGAGGCCTCAGTTTCCCCGCTTTTACAGTAATGTAGTGGAGGAAGACTGATAGTGCTGCATGGCAGCCTTCCTCTTTCCCTCCTACTCATGACATGCTGTGGAATTTCCATGTATTCTGGGTTTGGGCTTCATGGGGTTCCTGGGAGGGATCCTTGGGAAGTTACCTTAGAGACTGTTTTGGGGGAGCAAACTTTGTGCCAGCTTCTTTACAGAAATTTCTGTTGCCTGCTCTGCAGACAGTGTGACCCAGAGGATCAGAGAAGGTAAGCCTGTAACTTGGTTCTCAGTAGCTGGAGCCTGGTCCAGATACCACAGACCACCTCACTCACTCAAGGATAGGAACTATAGGATGGCAGAGCAGTGAGAGAAATATAGATGGAGTAGGTGGCCTTGATTCTTGCCAGGGGCAAGGGGGAAAAAGTGGGGGATTCACTGCATCCATAAATAAGGAAAAGCAGCAAAGCCCACCTCTGGCTGCTGTGAGCTCAAGACCCAGCTACATGATTCTCTAAAAGTCTGTTTGACAAGCATAGGGTATGAGAGTTGGGATTTTAGAGTTATCATTTAATTTTACATATGGAAACATACCCCCATGTATTTTAAAATAGAACTATTCTGTAACAGTATCTGTTCTAGGCAGAGAAGACATAGACATGACCAAAACAGGAATCCCTGCTTTCATTCTGGTGGGGAATGCTGGTCCACTGGTCTGGTCCAAGAATTGAGGCACTAAACACACATGGAGCACTGATCTCTTTTTTTTATAGTTAAATAGGGATTTATTTATTTATTTTTATTATTTTATTGTAAACAAATGGGATACATGTTGTTTCTCTGTTTGTACATGGCGTAAAGGCATACCATTTGTGTAATCATAAATTTACATAGGGTAATGCTGTTTGATTCATTCTGTTATTTTTTCCCTTCCCCATCCCTCCCACCCCTCTTTTCCCTCTATACAGTCCTTCCTTCCCCCATTCTTGCCCCCCTCCCTAACCCTAACTCTAACCCTAACACTAATCCCTCCCACCCCCCATTATGTGTCATCATCCACTTATTAGTGATATCATTTGTCCTTTGTTCTTTTGAGAGTGACTTATCTCACTTAGCATGATATTCTCCAATTTCATCCATTTGCCTGCAAATGCCATAATTTTATCATTCTTTATGGCTGAGTAACATTACATTGTATATATATATACCACAGTTTCTTTATCCATTCATCAATTGAAGGGCATCTAGGTTGGTTCCACAATCTGGCTATTGTGAACTGAGTAGCTATGAACATTGATATGGCTGTATCTCTGTAATATGCTGATTTTAAGATCTTTGGGTATAGGCCAAGGAGTGGGATAGCTGGGTCAAATAGTGGTTCCATTCCAAGTTTTCTAAGGAGTTTCCACACTGCTTTCCAGAGTGGCTGCACTAATTTGCAACCCCACCAGCAATGTATGAGTGTACCTTTCTCCCCACATCGTCGCCAACACCTATTGTTGCTTGTGTTCTTGATAATCGCCATTCTAATTGGGGTGAGATGGAATCTTAGGGTGGTTTCGATTTGCATTTCCTTATTACTAGAGATGTTGAACATTTTTCCATATGTTTGTTGATTGCTTGTAGATCTTCTGTGAAGTGTCTATTCATTTTCTTAGCCCAATTGTTGATTGGATTATTTGCATTATTTTTGTAGAGTTTTTTGAGTTCTTTATAGATTCTGGAGATTAGTGCTCTATGTGAAGTATGATTGGCAAAGATTTTCTCCCACTCTGTAGGCTCTTTCTTTGCATTGCTGATAGTTTCCTTTGCTGAGAGAAAGCTTTTTAGTTTGATTCTATCCCAGTTATTGATTCTTGCTTTTATTTCTTGTGCTATGGGAGTCCTGTTGAGGAAGTCTGGTCCTAAGCCGACATGTTGAAACTCTGGACCTACTTTTTCTTCTATAAGATGCACAGTCTCTGGTCTGATTCTGAGGTCCTTAATCCATTTTGAGTTTAGTTTCATGCATGGTGAGAGATATGGGTTTAGTTTCATTCTGTTGCATATGGATTTCCAATTCTCCCAGCACCATTTGTTGAAGAGGCTATCTTTTCTCCATTACATATTTTTGGCCCCTTTGTCTAGTATGAGAATATTGTATTTATTTGGGCCTGTGCCCGTGTCCTCTATTCTTTACCATTGATCTAACTGTCTATTTTGGTACCAATACCATGCCGTTTTTGTTACTATTGCTTTGTAGTAGAGTTGAAGATCTGGTATTGTGATACCCCCTGCTTCACTCTTTCTGCCAAGGATTGCTTTAGCTATTCTGGGTTTTTTATTTTTCCAGATGAATTTCATAATTGCTTGCTCTATTTCTGTAAGATACATCATTGGGATTTTAATTGGAATTGCATTTAATCTGTATAGCACTTTTGGTAGTATGGCCATTTTGACAATATTAATTCTGCCTATCCAAGAACATGGGAGATCTTTCCATCTTCTGAGGTTTTCTTTAATTTCTTTCTTTAGTTTTCTGTAGTTCTCACTGTACAGGTCTTTCACCTCTTTTGTGAGATTGATTCCCAAGTATTTTATTTTTTTGATGCTATTGTGAGTAAGGTAGTTTTCCTAATTTCTCTTTCTGAAGATTCATCACTTATGTATAAAAATGCCTTAGATTTATGTGCATTGATCTTATATCCTGCTACTTTACTGAATTCACTTATGAGATCTAAAAGTTTTCTGATGGAATTTCCTGGTTCCTCTAAGTATATAATCATATCATCAGCAAATAGGGATAGTTTGAGTTCTTCTTTTCCTATTCGTATCCCTTTAATTTCTTTGTTCTGTCTAATTGCTCTGGCTAGAGTTTCAAGGATGATATTGAAAAGAAGGGGTGAAAGAGGGCATCCCTCCCCTGTTCCAGTTTTAAGGGTAATGCTTTCAGTTTTTCACCATTTAGAATGATATTAGCCATGGGCTTAGCATAGATCGCCTTTACAATGTTAAGGAATGTTCCCACTATCCCTATTTTTTCTAGTGTTTTGAGCATGAAGGGGTGCTGTATTTTATCAAATGCTTTTCTGCATCTATTGAAATAATCATGTGATTCTTGACTTTAAGTCTATTGATATGATGAACTACATTTATTGATTTCCTGATGTTAAACCAACCTTGCATCCCTGGGATGAAACCCACTTGATCATGGTACACTATCTTTTTAATATGTTTTTGTATGAGCACTGACCTCTTTAGGTATCTGGTCCAGTGTTACCATCCAAGGCAATTTTCCCCTGCTCAGGTATTCTAAAAATTACCCCTCATCATGTCACTTAGCTGACCACAATCCTTTCTTAACTGTGTGATAAAGTCCTCCATCAGGAGATGGCCCTTGCTCGCATCTCCAGTTGCATGTTTCATCTCTCCCAGAGAGTTCAAAAACATCTCTCTCCTCAATCCAATAAAACATACCTCTCTGCTTGATGTGTTTTTTCCACTTTTTAGAAGTGCTGATCTTCTTAGACACTACATGGCACCAGAACTATACTTAAGACATTTTTAGTGTTCCCCAGAATATCTGCCTCCTACCCACTGGCTTAGTGACTGGATGTTTTATAAAGTCCTTCAGTAATTGTTTTAAAGGAATCTCCATATTTTTCTAAAACACCTGATGAATTTTATGTATGGAATTATTCCTCAGATATAAAATGGAGTATTATTACACTCACTTCCCAGAGTGATTATCATTGTGGAGAAGATTACAATTTTATATATATATATATATAAATATCATCATCTTCATATATATATACATATATATGAATATATATAGGTGTGTGTGTGTGTGTCTGTGTGTGTGTGTGTGTACACATGCATATACTCACAATTTTATCCCAAAATGTTGTAAGTATCTAAATTCAGTCATGGTCTCTTCATACATTTCTTGTTCCTGTAATACTTCAGGACTATTTGCTAATTTTGAACATATTGCATGCTCTTTGCTAAGCTCCTATTATAAGCCAATAAATAAATATATGTGTGTGCATGTGTGTGTGTGTGTGTGTGTGTGTGTATGGGTGTATGTACATGTGTGTACACACAGTGGGGCCAGGTGTTTCTTCCATTGGGTATCTGTAGACCTTAGTGAGGAATCATTGCTTTTTAGCAAAAGCAACCTTTAAATTCCTGTGATATGAGGAAGACTGGAAGCCATTTAATGGAACTTGCCACCATTGGCCTGTGCATTTATAGAATACATGTTATATAAAATGATGGTTTGACTAGTAACAGGAGAATAAAATGTTTAAAGATGATTTATTTAGTTGTATTCTTATATATAATATACATATAATTATACTTTTATAATTACATATGCATATAATCATACATTTATAATTTTGTGTATATCTGTATATATACACACACACATATATACATACAATTACACATATATGTATATTTTGATTTCATCTGTAGACTAAGCAGGGATTAGTGTGGATGTAATGGCCAAGCACTAATGAAATTGCTGAATTTTTGGCTTGAGTATACTACAGGTTGATGACACCCAATGCTGAGTGAGGCAGAAGGACTACATGAGGCAGGAAAAAGAGTGCTGGTTTTGATGAAAGTCTTTGCATTGTTGTCTGTCATGCCTGGTAGATATCTATGTGGACAGGGGTGAAGTTGAAAGCAGAGGGCAGGGAAGAATGTGGATATTTGGGAAACAGGGGATTGTGGAAAATACTTACTGCCATGACACTGAGGGTTAACTAGCTTAAGAGGGAAGATAGAGAAGCAATGGAAGCCTTGCTCTGAGCTGGTCTACCACCTATATTTATTGATGGAGAAGAGGAGAAGTCTATGAATGAGAAAGAAATTGATGGCATCCAATTAGGGAGATAGAAAACAAGGGAAATGTAACAATATGGATTTCTGGAAGATATGATTTTCATAAAAAAGGCATGGTCTGTGTCCTGAAGATCATTCAGAAGTGAACAAGAGGGTGATGAAAGAGGGACCATTGAATTTGGTGCCATAGAGGTTTCTTATGCTCCCAGTCAGACCAGTGTCCACAGGAATTGGGAACTGAGGCAATTTGAATGTATTATGTAAGATGAAAAGTTTGCACAGTAAAGACAATCTACTTTTATTTATTTTATGATTATTTTTATGACTTTGGACAATGCAATAAAGGGAGACACAGCCAGGTGTTAACATTGGTGGTCTCTGAGATGTGGAAAGGAGTTGATTTCAGAAAATGCAATTTTATCATTTGTGGCTGCAGAAATCTTGGTTCTATGGCCATATTTGCAAGTTATACACTGGATTTTTTCTTTTCAAATTTGGAAGCACAGTAGTGAATCCTGGGAATTGGGAAGGGTTCAGGGTCAGGGCACGGGGTGAGAGTGGATGCTAGGTAATTAAATATAATCACTTCATACCATGCATTGGGAAGTATTATACTCAGTTACATTAACTTCGGCAATGAATGCATTAATTAAAAAAACACATAGAACTGATCATACTCTTCCATCACTGAGGTGTAGGTTCTCAACCCGAGGGAAGGAAATTTATATCCTTATCCTTTATTTCCTGATTGAGAAAAGGGTTATTGTCAGTCAGCTATGAAGAGAACTGCACCTTGGTATTTTATTATTAATCATGATCTTCACAATGATCGCACATACTGTCCACATGTTTTATAGAATGTACCTTACATGGTGTTTGGTGGTGTGTGTGTGTTTTCAGACTGGTGGTTTAATAATTTCTGGGCCAATTGGACAGAGATGAAGTGCCTTGTTGTCACAGCATGACAGGGTTACCTGATGGTCACTGAAATCTTTGAGGTGTTACTGTTCATCCATGGACAAGGAGATGTTTGCAGGTTGATCCTTTGGGAAGTTCTTACCTCTTTTACTACACTCTTTCTAGTGTTCAAATCACTTAATTTCCAACCTGAGAAGTAGAAGTGTAGTATCTCTACCTGCAGGAGGGGATGCTCTATACCTGCATAATCTCTCTGAGCTTTGTTTGTTACATTCACTAAATATCTATGTAACAGTTTTTAAGAATTTATGTTAGTAAACATATATTCTCTTGTTGCTTTCCATTATATTTTACTATTAAATCTATTCATTTCACTCCTTATATTCTTCCATCTTTGACTCTTCAAAGATATTTTACATTAGTTCTCGTGTTATTTGTTATACATCCATATTTAGAATATTTTAGCATAGTATCCTCCTCCTACTCCCTCCTCATTCTCCTTTAACTCTTCTCTCCCTCTCCTCCTCCTCCTTCCATTCCTTCTCCTATTTTCAGGCTCATTTTGTATTTACCTTACCAGATCCTAGAATCAGTCATTTCCCCAGGGAAATAGAAAAAATTTTACTGGTATTTATTAGGACCAACTATGGAATTTGTCAGATCTGGTGTCAAAAAAATACAAACTCCTTGTTCAAAAAGCAGATAACCTGTGCCATTGCCATCATGCAAAAGAAATCTATTTCTATCTTCTGTGATATCTTCACATGTCATAGTACTGTTTTTGTCCTTTAGTGTCATTCTTGCTACACAAAAACCAGCATTTAAAATTTTTAGCTACACTTTTAACTTTCATTTTAATGATGCATTGTCAATTTCAAATGCAAACTTAGAAGCAAGTCATATTTTGTAGCTTGCACACCCATGTTGAGATGCTTCATATTATAGCATATTATACCACAGCAGTGATAATGTTACACAAAACCAAGATGATGGTTTTCACTACAGTTCCATAACTGTTAACAGTTTCTCCTGTTGGTTTGCTAATAATTTAGAACTGAAAGGAGAATGACTTTAGATTGCCCTGGTTTCTCTTTACCTACACATCCTCAACTGGAGAGGTAGGCTATGCAGTTGTATGACTAACATAAAGAAGACAGGGGCCCTTGATCTTGATAAAGAATAAACTACCTTCTGTCTGAACTTAAATCTAGTTCTGGTTAGAAGAAAAAGTGTGACCTTACTGGGCTTCAGCATCCTCTCTCTGTGTACTTAAATGTAGGTAGGACACAGTTACAATCTACCTGATTCTCTCACACATTGCATATTTCTTTGGACCACTGGATATTTCTACTGATGGGAATTAAAACTCCTCAATGTGCATGAGGTGGATGGATGCAGGATATATGCAAGTTACAGTTATGAGTTTTGCTCAAACTTGAGGTCCACTGTCTTTTTGGAATTCACTTATGAAACATAAGTACTAAGATACAGTAATATATTTATGGGAGAAATAGAATATTTAAGCAAGGAAAGGACCACTGTAAGCAGGGATCATGAATGTGTAGGAGGAACACCAAGGGCTGGTCATCTTTTGCCTGCCTTTACCATTTCCTCCTCTTCCTTCACCTATCTCTCTACATCCTCCCTCCTTTCTTCCTTCCCTCCCTTTTTTCCATAGTAGTAAGCACACTAAGTGTCATATCTATAATGTGAAAACATTTATACATGCACATTACAGTATTGTAATCTAAGTACATCTTTATACAGCAAATATCTGGAAGTTATTCATCTTCTGTAAATGAAATTGAATATTCATTGAAGAGCAGCACCCCACTTCATCCCCAATCCTTAACAACCAACATGTAATATTTGTTTCTATGATTTTTTAACCAGTTATTAAACCAAAGAGTGGTTAACCACTGAGCCACATCCCCAGTCATTTTTTGCATTTTCTTTAGAGACAGGGTCTGACTGAATTGCTTAGTGACTTGCTAAGTTGTTGAGGTTGGCCTCGAGCTTGTTATCCTTCTGCTTCAGCCTCCCAAGTCACTGGGATATTTCCATAAATTAGACTTCTTAAATACCCCATGTAAGTGCTATTGTACAGTAATTGTCTTTCAGTTAACATAATTTCAGGATTCTTTATATTGTTACAAATGCAAGGATGCAATAATTTTTAAAGAACAAATAATATACTGCATTACTTAACCATCTGTCATGGACATAATGTCTTTCTGTACCTTGGCTTTTTTTGTGCAGGATGTTGTTTTGAGCATGTCAGTGGAGAACCTTCCTAGAGATCCTGATTTCAACTTGTTTGGATATATAATCTGAAGAGGGATGGTGGTAATATGTGGACATTCTGCTTATAATTTTGGGAACAAATTTAATGCTGGTTTCCATAATTGTAGTACTATTTTATATTCCCACCAATAATATATGATCTTGACCGATTCTCCATAGCTTTTGTAGCAGTTCTTTTTTTTTTTCTCTCTTTTGTTGATAATTGACATTCTAATATGTGTAGTGATAGATCATGCTGGTTTTCTTTTTACTGTTTCTCCTTGACAAATTGTAGCTCTCAAAATTCATGGATAGAATATCTTTAATTTACATTATAATGTGAAATTCATGAATCAAATTGGTGTATTTATTGATTGTTGTTTTGATTTGTATTTCCTTGATGATTAGTTGATAATGAGAATCTGTCACTGCCTGTGGACCATTTGTACATCTTCTTTGGAGAAATGTCTGTTTGGATACTTTGATTTTTTTTGTTTTTTGTTGTTTTGTTTGTTTGTTTTTGTTTCAGGGATTGAACCTATGACACTTAACCACTGAGTCACATACCTTGAAACATGGTACATATACACAATGTAATATTAACCAGAAAAATGACTTTGTGACTTTTGCTGGTAAATTAATGGAGCTGGTAGACCATTATGCTAAATAGAATAATCCATTCTCAGAAAAGACAAAGGCCAAGTGCTTTCTCTGACATTTGGATGTTGAAATACAGTAAGGGACTGTGGGGAGCAGTCAAACAGAATTTTGTTGAATGAGACAAAGATGAATAAAGGAAAGGGAGGGGAAGAGAATAGGAAAGATGGTGGAGTGATTTGAACAGATCTTTCCTCTGTTCACATATGAACATGCTATCTGCAAATATATATCATGTTCAACAACAAGACTTGGATCTTATAATAGAATAAAAGTTACAGTGAACATATATATAATATGTCCAAATGCACTGAACTGCCATTTATATTTAAAAAGAACAAATAAAAAATAACTACAAATTATTTGCCATCAACTGAGGAGTGCCTTCTTGCTGCAAGAGAGATACCCACTGGAGAGGAATGCATGTTGCATCTACTGTGGCTTCTTCCTTCTTCCACGTTTTGTCCTAACCTCTCAGACTGTTGGATAATACTGCCCAATTCAAGGTGTATCCCATCCCCAGTCTGTTGACCACTATGCCAATAGTGTCTGGAAACACCCTCACAGTTGAACACAAAATTCTCTATCCTAGGCATTCCCTAGGCATTTTTTAGGCATCTCTCAGTCAAGCTGACAGTCCAAATCCACCATCACATACACATATGCAATAAAGAGGTTTAACTGGGAAAGCATATCTCCATGTGTTCATAGCATCCAGAAAGCAGGTATGGCATGACTACATGTACATTGGTACATGCTAAGGGAACTTATGCATTACAGAATAACTACATATTTCCTGTCCTCAACACAGATTTAAGAGAGTTACTGATATGTTTTTCAATTCTGAAGAAGAACAATGGGCAGATTGTGACACAGTCATTGGCCTCAAACTTCTGGGCACAATGAAGAATTGACTCACATTTCCCCATAATACCCTGACTCTGGTTCCTGACATTGACAAAATATCTCACTGTGGCTTGTGATACACTCATAATACTCTCACTGTGAACACTTACACTCATACAATATCCACACTGTGACCTCTGACACAAAATATCCTCAATGTTCCCTTGGACCCTCACATACTACTATCACAGATACACCTGATATTCACACATTACAATCACTGTGGCCTCTGATATTCACTTAATATCCTCACTGTGGTCTCTGAGATTTACATATTATCATCATTTCCCTCTAATACACACAAAGTAGACTCAATTTGGCTCCTTACATTGACATAATAGCCTCACTGTGCTTGTGGACATTGACAAAATATGCTGTGGCCACTGCCTGTCACCTAGGACCCTAAATTTGACCTCTGATACTCATATATATCCTTACATGCCATATGACATTAACATGAAATCATCAGTCTGACCTCAGACATTACATGATACCTTAAGCTTGAACTCGGTCATATACATAATACTCTCACTGTGACATCTGATACACAATAACTTAACTGTGACAACTGACCTTCACATAATATCCTCACTGGGGCTCTGGCCATCAAATGATATCATTTGGCTCCTGATATTCACATAATATTCTCCATGTGGCCTCTCAGGTTCACATAATAACCTCACTGTGACCTCTGAAATTCACATAATACCTTCTAACTCTCATATAATACCCTCATCATGGTCTTGGGCACTAAGTATCCTTACTATACCTTCTGACATTAACATAATATATCTACTCTAATCTCTGACATGCAGTGTCATCACTGTGGGTCATTACATTCACATGTTATCCTCACCTGGCCACTGACACTCATGTGGACACTGACTTAAATAATACCTACAGTGTGGTCCCTCACATTGACAAAATTTCATGAATGAGGCCTCTGCCACTCACATAGTATCCTTACTCTGGTATCTAACACTCACATAATACCCTCACTGATGCCTGGAAAATTCACATCATATCAACCATCACCTTGACACATTATATAATCACTTAGCCTCTTACATTCATAATCCTCACTATAGGTTCTAACCTGTTATCACTGAACCTTTGTTATTCACCTAATATCCTCACTGTGCACTCTGGCTCTCACATAGTACCCTCACTGTGGTGTCTGGCATTCACTTCATGTCATCAATGTGGCCTTTGTCACTCATAATAATCTCATTGTAGACCCTGACTTTCACATAATATCCACAGTGTGACCTCTGACATTCACATCATATCTTCACTGTGGTCTGAATATTAACAAAATATCCTAAATGTGACCAGTGACTTTTATAAAATATACTCATTATTTCTCTTGAGATTGAAAAAAAATTCTACCTGTGGCCTCTGACATTCACATAATATCCTCTCTTTGGCTAATAACACTCACATAGTATGCTCAATGTGATGTTTGTCACTGACAAAATCATCTTATTGTAACATTAGACACTAACATAATACCATCCTCTTGCTTCTGACTCTTACATAATACCCACACTGTTGCCTCTGACATCACATAATACCCTATTTCAGTCTGTGATACTGAAAAATATTCTGAAAATGACTTGTCACTCACATAATACACTCAGTGTTACCTCTTACTCTTACATAATATACTTAACTTTGCTTGCATCACTCACAAGATGCCCTCAGTGTGACCTCTTCCATCACTTAATTCCCCACTATGACCTCTGACACTCAAATAATACTTACACTGTGATCATTGATACTGATGTAATAACCTCATTGTGTCCTCTGACATTCATAATAAACACTTCATGACCACTGGCAGTTAATGCTCACACTGTGGCCTCTGACATTCTTTCCTCATTTAATCTCAGTTATTCATATAATAAGTTCACTGTGGCCTCAGACACTCTCATAATATTCTAATTGTGATCTCTGACACTCACATAATACCCTCATTTTTGTTTCTTAGAGTCTGATGATAATGTCACTGTGACTGGTGAAACACATAATATCTTCCCTCTGACCCTAGACATGAACAAAATATCATCACTGTGGCTTCTGACATAATATCCTCAGTGTGGGCATGTGATTAACAAAGTTTTTTCTCATTTGGTCTCTGAAAAATAAGATACTCACTTGGACCTCTGAACTCATATCATATCCTCACTGTGGCCTATGACATTCACCTAACATTCTCACATTGACCCCTTATATTCCATATGCAATGTGACCTCTTACACTTATATAATACTTTCATTTTGGCCTCTGAAACTCATGTAATACCCAGTTCACATTATCAATAATACTCACATAGTACCCTCACTGGGGACTCTGATTTTCTCATAGTTTCTTTACAGTAACTTATGACACTCACAAATTTTCCTCATGGTGACCTTTAATATTAACATAATATGCTCACTATTGCCACTGACACTCATATAATTTCCTCACTATGACCTCTGACACTCACATATATCCTTATGTGATTTCTGACCTATATATAAAAACCCCAATATGACTTATTATTCCAAATTTATATTTGTTCTTTTGAGTTGTGCATGACAATAGAATGCATTTTGTGATATCATAAAACATGGAGAATAACTACCCATTTTTGTGGTTGTACATGATATGGCCTTACACTTCTCATGTATTCATATTGAACAGGAAATTTATATCCACTTCACTCTGTCT
The DNA here is from genome assembly GCF_902686445.1 of Sciurus carolinensis. NCBI lineage: Eukaryota > Metazoa > Chordata > Mammalia > Rodentia > Sciuridae > Sciurus > Sciurus carolinensis. The sequence goes on along the minus strand of NW_025920188.1, from coordinate 560,903 downwards.
TTCCCATTCCCATTCCTTCTCCCTTTCCCTCCATTCAACTCTGTCTAATCCAGTGAACCTCCTACCCACCTATTGTGAGACTGCTTCCACATGTCAGAGAAACCACTTTTTTTTTTTTTTTTGGTTATGGGAATTGACTTATTTCACTTGGCATGATATACTGTAGTTTCATCCATTTACTTGCAAATGCCATAACTTCTTTTTTATATCTGAGTAAAATTCCATTGTGTATATGTACCACAGATTCATTGTCCATTCATTTGTTAAAGGGCACCTTATTTGATTCCATATCTTAGCTATTGTGAGTTGAGCTGCTGTAAGTATTGATGTGGCTGCATCCCTATAGTATGCTGATTTTAAAGCTTCTGTGTATAAGTCACGGAATGGTTCAACTTGGTGAAATGGTGGCTCCATTCCAAGTTTTCTGTTGAATCTCCATACTGTTTTCTAGAGTGGTTGCACCAAATATGACACTTACTGTGGCCTCTGACACTCACATAATACCCCCACATGACCTTTGTAACTGATATAATATCCTAATTTGGATTCTGAAACTCATTGTCACTCAGGTCTCTGACCCTCACATCCGACCCTCACTGTGACTGCTAAAACTTATATAATACACATACATTGATTTCTGACCCCTAGATAATGTGATAACTGTGGCCTCTGACACTCATATATCCTAAGACGTCTGATGCTTGTATATTACCTTCATTTTACCTTCTTATAATCAAAATGTACCCTTACTGTAACTTGTGATACTCATATGATACCCTCACTGTGCCCTCTGATGCTCACAAAATACCCTTATTGTGACCTATGACACTCACATACTGTCCTTACTATGGCCCCTGATGTCAACACTCTGTGAAACTCACATAATACCTCACTGTGCCCTCTGATTCTCTCATAATATTCTAGTTATTGCCCCTGAGATTGACAAAATAATTTAACTGTGGCCTCTGATATTCACATAGTATCATCATAGTGGCCTCTGATAATCACATAATATCCTCACTTGGCCTCTGACACTAACATAATATCCTCACATGGTCTCTGAATTTCATTTAAGAAACTCAATGTGGATTTTTTCATTAACATGATACCTTCATTGATATCTGAAACTCACATAATATCCTACTCTGACCACTCACATTCGCATAATACCATCAATATCACCTCTGAAACTCACATTTTATCATTTAATCTCTGAAACAAATTATTCTCACTGTGATCACTGATACAATACTCTCACCGTGGACTCTAATGTATACATAGTATCCTCACTGTGAGCATTGACACACAAAATACCCTCAATGTGTCCTGGGCACCATGGAGCAGATGGTGGCACCACATTCCAGGAGGACAGAAAAGATGGGGAAAGAACCTGGGGAAGCCCTGGCAGACTACAAGGCAGCAACTTCTATGCACAAAGAAACTCACAGCACAAAGGAACTCACAGATAACAACTCTTATTTTTTTTTCCATTTTTAAAAATTGTAGCCACCCTAGTAAGTATAAAGATGATTAACACTTTTGTTCATTGTTTCATTCTCTCTCTCTGTCCCTCTCTTCTCTCTTCTCTCTTTCTTTTTGGTTTTATTGATACTTGTTTTTGTTTTTTTATTATACAGGAAAATGAATCTGGGAGAGTTGAATACTGAGCAGCACCTCAGCCCATTTTGGTTTTTTTGTTTTGTTTTGTTTTGTTTTGGTTTGGGACATGGTCTCACTAACTTAATTAGAGTAGCCTCAAACTTTGAATGCTTCTGCCTGATCCTACTGAGTAGCAAGGCTTACAGGTGTGCTTCACATGCCTGTTGCTACAATAGATTTTGGATGACTACAGCACAGCTATTTTTACACAAAAGGGAAAAATATACCATAGGTAGAACATTTTAAGATAATTTTAAGAAAAAAAATGTAGGAAAAATGAAAATATCTGTATTATAAATAAGATACAAAATTATGAAACTGTAAAAATCAATAGATATAAGTCAATACAATGATGTAGATATAAAATTATACTCTAGTTCATACTAGTAATGTAGATTACTTTTACTGACAAAATTGGAAGTATTAATAAATAATTTTGTTCAGAGGTACAATTCTGTAAAAGGGTAAATATTTAATATGAGTTGCAAAGGTGTCTTAGATATTTTGTCATAAGCTGACCTTTGTTCCTGCATTTGGTTTGCATAATTTTTATCATTTGAGCTCCACACTGATCAGCACCAAAGAACTGACTTGCCATAGCTATTGGCCACAGCATTGTGGATGCACACTAGGATGGAGTCATATCTAAATGTCATGCTTATGAACACCACCATGATGGAGTGTGAGCAGTACAGGAAAGAAAAATAGTTGATAAGCAGCAAAATGGAATTAGTGGCCCTTTGTTCTGGGTAGCTTCTGGAATAATATCTGGAGCTATAGCCCACTGTTTACATCTGTACAAGAGAATTATCATGTATTCACTAAAAATACCATAAATCCAACAAAGAATATATCTCTAAGCAACATCATGGTGAAGAATAGTCCCCTGTGGATGTATTTTATGAGCAGAAAGGAACAGTGATCACTGACAAATGAAACCTAGCTGGATCTTATTGGTTGTGGCCACAATATAGAAAAGCATTCTGCTATAGGTGGGCATGGTGAGGATCCTAAAGAAAAAAATTAACAACAGGATGAAAATTGTGTAATTAAATTTGAAGTTGTTCAACTAGGAGACACTGTGGCTGATGGTTATGTCCTCAAGTACACTCAGGACATGGATGGTGCAGACCCAGAATGCCCTAATGACCTTGTGCAGGAAGGCAAGAACTTTGCATTTCAAATCACCCAGAATGACCTATGCTTTCCAAAAGTCTGTAGGTACCAAATGTTCTTTGGTGAAGAGCATGAAGATGTGTGTTAGGACCAAATGAGTCATCAAGGAGACAGTGATCCAGGGCTTAAGGTCCACAAGAACAGAGATAATGTGGAGGCAAAGCAGAAATGTGTTAGCTGAGATCCCATTGCATGCTTGGGGATATGAGGCATTTTCTAAAGCAATATCTCTGGCATGTTAGTTCACCTCCACAAGGATGTTGAAGCAAATGATGTGTTTATGGAAAGAAAAAGAGAAGTGTCTGAGAACAGTAACATTTTTACTGCCATGTTTCCTATTTTCATCTCACCCTTTTTAATCTCTAGAACCACCATTTTATTTAAATATTTCTACTTAAATAGAACAGTGTCTGATTCCCCATGATTCCCAGGGCTGGGACATGGTTGGTGGTAGACAACTGGCAGTAAAACACTGGCATAATGTTCAAGAAGCCATGATGTCATTCCAGTCTCTGCAGTAAACAAGTAAATAAAAAATTTATTCAGCAACAGTCATTCTTCCAAATCATAATTTTGTACATCAGGACAACCTGAGTTGCCATAATCAGATTCTTCTCATTGAGTCTCTAGAACACACTCTGCTTTCTGTTGTACCATAAATTATCTTATTCAATGGAGAACTTTACTTTCCATCTTCCCTGCAGCCATATTTTAGGTGGAGACATCCTGTTACCAAAAACTTAGTCCTTGTTCTTGATACCAATTCATGCCAATTTAATGAGGACACTATTTCAGAAAAGGGGAAAAGGTTTATTGCTTTGCTGTCAAAGGAGAACACACAGGGAACTCAAGTCCCACAGGGTGTGGTTCTGTACATCCGGGGAAATGAAGGTCTTTTAAAGATGCTTTTCAAGTCTCTCTCCAGGTGTGTGCTGGCAGGGGGTCCCAGGTGAACCCTGATGCTTTGTTAAATTTCACTTTTTAATTTGCTAGAGAGTCACATCCTACATCTTATGGTGATACCTGTTTTCTCTGGTGCACATATACTTCAATGGTATCTTGTTTCCTGATCCCAGATTTCAAAGTGGGGGAGAGAGAAGAGAAAAGAAAAATATGTCCCTTTTAAAATAAGCAGCATGGGCTATATTCAAAAGGTAAAGTGGACGATGTTTACATTTCCCAACTCTCAATTCTACATTCCATTTCTATGGTAAATGAGTGAGGACATCTCCATGTTGATTCCTGCTGAGAGAGGGTGAGGTTGGGGGTAAGAATCCCAAAGTCTTTGCTTTACCTCAGGTGAGTCATGGACAGTTAAGGGTACTTAGCATCACTGTTGTCCAGAGGTCCGTGATGACAGGTGACAAGTGACTGGACAGGGCAAGGATCATGCTTGGACAACAATGAACAAGAGAGCAAAGACTTACATATTTGTAAATAATTAATGTAAAAACAATTAGTATTTTAGTCATTCTCTGAAATGCAAGACACCCTCTGTTTCCAGAGTCTTTATGATAATTAAATATTAGACACTCCCACTAAACCTTTCCTTTATAGCCCCCAGTTGCACTTAACATTTGTTAGATCTGTCACAAGTATAAATATTATTTTTTTAAAGAATTGTTTTTTCATTTAAATTTTTATGTAGAAATGTGCTTTGGCTATACTCTCCTCCCAGGTGTTTGAGATGATATTATTCAAAACAGACATTGTTCTTATCTATTGTTCAATATCAGCTGTGGTTTCTCAGAATAACTATTGGGAACATGTGTGAAACATTTTGACTCATTCAGATTTTCTCTACAAGTTGTGCCATCTGCCACAGTGGGTCAGGGTCTTACTGACCATATGCAGCTTCTCCTAGGAGCATCAAGGACATTTCCCTCTCCTGTAACCCTTCTCTTTTCATTATGTGCACTGGTTAACTTCCTAATCTGTAGGACCCTCTCAATCTCACTGATCAGCAGAAATGTTGACTTGCTGGATTTGCAGGGCCCTTATAAAGGTACCATACTTCTCTGGATCCTGCTGACCTCAGGGGCCAAGGGTCAAATGTTGGTTGCTTTTTTCCTTGGTCCTTTTACATCCTTGAATTTATTCTCCAAGTTTTTGATTTAAACAACCAGGAGACCAGTTTTACCAGTTTTTAAATGTATTATTGGGTTTTAGTCTAATCTCTTTAGAGTTGTGGGTTTTAATTATCCTTACACTTTCCATTATTTGGGAGACAATATTAAACACTGGAAGTTAGTCTTTTATCCTGCCTGTCCTACAGATGATGCCTTATTATCTCCAATTATCTCAAGTTGTTGTATTAGAGGTTCTCTCAGGTGGTACCTCTGTAAAACATTAGTCAGCAACAGTTATAAAATTAACAAAAAAAATAAAATTAACGGTAGTGACATATTCACTTTGTGTAATCACTATAATCCAAGAAAAATAATATTCATAATGTGAAACCTTATCTACTTATCTCCTGTTTAGAGAGCACAGTAATCTTTACAATAAAACTTTATCCTTTGAACAAGACTTTAAATGAGCTTGAGTCTAGCCTACTTTGGAGTCATCTTAACATGGAGTAAGGTGAAATACAGTCTGACTTCAGGTGAGGTGGAACTATTGAGAAATCTCAGGTACAGTGTTTTATTTGTGTAGTTGATCTTTGCCTCCTTTAAAAATACAATTTTACAAAATTTTTATACTTTTTAACACAAAACAATATTGTATCTGAAATATGAGTAATATATATACTGTTTAACAGAATACAGCATTGCATCTGAAACATGAGCTGAGTCATTTGGGATGCTAGTATATGAGGGAGGAACTGATCTAAGCCAGACTACAAAAGGTTCCAGGGCTAGAGGGGAAACATGGAATCCCTGTATGTTAAACAGGCCAGAAGAGGAAGAGCCAAGTGATGAGAGACCATTGTCCCAGGCATGTTTACAGAGACTTTCCTGGTGTCTGCTCTGTAGGTAATGTAACCTGGAGGTCCACAGAAAGTAAACATATGGTGTGGCTGTCATTTGCTGGAATCTGGTTTGGATGTCACAATCCAACTTACTGCCCCATGGACAGGGGCTTGCTGGTTCCTGGACAGTGAGAGAAAAATAGATGGGGAAAGTGTCCATGACCCATGCTATGGGTGAACCTGGGGGACTCACTGCAACTATAAAGCCAGAAAAGGAGTGATGCCTGTCTCTCAGGTTGGTGTGTGGCCAAGCCCTTGTCTAAAGAATAGCTTGGTATGGATGTAGTAAGAGATTTGGGTTTTGACAGTGCTATCATTTAGGTTTTTATATGGAAAAGTATTCTCCTTTTATTTAAAATAAAACTATTATCTACCAGATATTTTTTTCTAGTCAGAGAGGACATAAATGTAAAGAAAGCAGTCAAGAATTCTTGCTTCTATTCTACTGATGACTGATATTCCACTGCTCTGACCCAAGAAATCAAACACTAAAAAGACAAGGAGCACTGATGAAATCCCACTTATCATTAAAAAATTATTTTTCCTGAAATGTTGAAGTTTGAACATTAGAGAAATTTGCTGAGGAAAGTTTAGAAAGCAAGTTTTATTTAAACAGTAGTAGTACAGAGTTGGTGTCCTGTTATCCCAAGAAGTGAGAACATCTTGCCACTTCTATACATTGCAGGTTTTCTTTGTTCTCCTGCCCTTTTCCCCTTTTTCTCTCTTCCTCCTGTGTAGGCCCGGGAGGTGTGATGGTAAAATATTGAGAAGCAGGTGCATTTGAAGTGCCAATGGGGAGTAACCTAGGCAAGCAGCAGCCCAGGAGACATTAATTAGCAACTTCTACAACCTCCTGCAGGGAAGAATAATTCCTGGACATATTATCTTTGTAATAGGTGTAGCAGGTGCAGGTTACCTTTGTAAGAGTGGGGGAAGGACTCTGGTACCATTAACATTGCAATCACCCAGAGTTGGCCTTCCACTTTTCAGACACTAACTTGCCTCCATCTTCACACTATGACCTGATTACCTATCTACAAGGACTACCTATCTTTGATTCTTGCTTTACTGACACCTTTAGAAATCTTATCTAATGTTATCAAGATTGCAAACTATGAGCTCTTCAATTATTCTAAAACAAACTTAGCTGCCATCAATCCTTTCCTAACTGTGAGATAAAGACCTCCTTCTGGATCTGACCCTGGCCTACTTCTCCAGTTGAACCTCCCCATTCTTTCTCAACAATTGAAGAACACCTTTCTCACCCCACCAGTATGTATCTCTGCTTTATATGTTTCTTCCCTTTTAAGAAATCCTAACTCATTATTAGACACTAGATGTTGGCTGAACTGCACTTATGACTTTTTCCTGAGTTTACTGGTATCTGCCTACATGTCTGCTGACCTGGATAATGGAAGTTTTAGAAATTAGAAAGAACTTCAGTACTTGCTTTGCAAGCAGTGTGGTTTTATTTCATAAAAAAAAAACTTAACATTATGTATGGAAGTATTCCACAACGAGTAAAGGGAGTGTTATTACATTCACTAACAGATTGTGTTTTTTGCCACCTTGTAGAAGATTATATATATATGACTGAGAATGTGCTTCAGTGATTAGGTTCCTTTGTGTTCAATCACTAGTACCAATTCTTTTTGTTGTATCTCTTTGTAAAAAGCAGAATTTAATTTATATTTTATAAATATGAGAATATAATGTGATAAAATATTTTCTGTCACGTATTCAAAAACAATTGCCTGCAAACTATGGGTGTAAGGATTAACTACTTTTGTTTCTTTGGACCATGTTTTTCTATACAAAGGAAAACTATGTTAAAAATTCATGAACAGGAGATACCACTTAAAAATTCAGAACTGTGTAAGATACTTTGTTATGATGTCGTTAAATGTAAATTTGTTAAATTATGATATTTATGGTAGCATTATAGATGTTTGACATTTTCCAAAATATTGATCAAGCCAGCTGACATATTTCTTTATTCACGCATTCAGCATATTTTATTGAGTTTCCATGATAAAATTAGTTAGAAAATAGTTAGAAAAATAATCATCAAAGATCCACCTGTCCTTATATTTTATAGGCCTCATTTATTCATGAGCACACAGCCCTCAGTTCTATTCTGTGAGGTTCATGTTCATATATATAAATGACCTATGCCAATTTTAGTGCATTCAGTGCAGGTAAGGTAAAACATCTAATGATGGAGGTTTTAAAATATAGCTTGAAATTTAAATATTTTGCCATCTAATGATAACAGTGAATGAGAGCTCTAAGTATTTTATGAAATACTGCTTTTCTTTTAATTCAGGTTAATTCATTTCAATCATTTGAGCTTTCTACACATAGTATGAAAGCCTCTTGAAGTGGTATGTTTAAATCATCTGTGACTCAGGGTGTTGGGCTACATTATTTTCAGTATTCCTCAGGATCCTGTGGCCATTGCAGTGTTCCTTATTTTCATCAGTCACTGGTTTCTCCACTAGTCCCCATGTTATTCTCCACTACCTTTCATTCAAGTCATGCTTGAACATGGAGTGAATCTCTTCTCATTTTTAAAGACAGGATCCCTGATGGAACCTAGATGGACCACACTTAAGCATGGAGATAATTTCTCCAGGTAGTGTAGTTTCTGCCTTAGCCACAAGCAGAATGTGTGATAACTTGGGATGTCTTTAAATTGGGACTGTCTCCTTGTCACCTTAGTTATGGCAGAAGAGAATGTCTTTCCTGTTAACTCTTTCTTGCAAATATCTTCTACTCCTGTAACTGAGAACTCTGTGTTTCATAATATGAGCCACACTCAATTGGTCTTACAATGTGCACCACACAGTACATGAAATGTGTTGATGAATTTCTAGCCAGACACATTTAATAGATAACTTGTGCAAAGTGAGGTGGACTATCAAAAACCCAATCTCTAAGAATTTTCTCCTCAAACATGAATGGAGGCAAATTACATTGTAGCAAAGTTTTCTTACTATCCAAGGAATCCCTAGTTATGGTACAGAAAGAGCAATAGAATCTATACTGAATGGGTGGGTGTCAGTTTCCTTGAGTGTTTATGTTCTAGTTTTTCTCCCTTTGCTCATTGTTCCCCATGAAGTGAATGAAAATTTTAAGAAAAGATTTGATGGCTCTACTGGTACAAAAGGACCACCAAAATGTCAAAGGAAAGTATGCTAAGGAAAATACAGGGTGGTTGTGGGTCATTAATTGTCAATACACTCACATTATGTTCAGTGGGTGAGACCAGGTAATTACTTAGAGTAAGGCTGAGGTGGTGCGAAGACCCCATGTCTCCAGTTGTTGACATCCTGTATCACTGTGGTGCATTTATTAAAATTCCCAAACCAATGCAATATCTCCAGTGTTGGTACAGCATTCTAAACTAGTTGTACAGCTGCATAAAGATTGAGAAAACCAGTCTTGATTATCAACCATTTCAGTATATTACAAAATAGGCTCATCATCCCCAAAGACCCCATTCTATACCTCTTCATTCTCTTCTATTCCTCTGAATATCCAGCAATCACTAACTTTTTTTGTTTATTGTTTCACATTTTCCAGAAGTTCACCCAGTATTAATAGAGATGGTGTGTCATTTTGGACCAATTGTTTTCCTAAGCAACAGTCATTTTTGACTTGTTTTTTTGCTCATTTCCTATTTTATTGTCAAATGAGACCTAATTGTGTTGGTGGGCTAGTCATATACGTGTCTACTTACTGAAACTTATCTCATTTGCTTTCTTTTCATGGCAATTATGAATGAAGAAGTTGTGAGCTTTTATATGTCAGTTATTTGGTTGACAAAAGCTTTTCACTTCATTGGATATATAGCCTGGAATATGATTGCAGAATCTTATGGGCAATATGTTTGGTTTTGCAAGGAAATGGCAAATTGTCTTCCACAGTACACCTCAGGGAATATATGAGAGTTTCTGTTCTCTTTTTCAGCACCTGATATTGTCAGATTTCAGATTTTTCCACTCTTATAGAAGTGTTTAAAATGCAATACCCTGATGATGTATGAGTTTTAGGATGTTTCCTTAGGCTTGTTGCCATCTGAATATCTTCTTTGTGCAGGCTGACCCACACCAGCTCTGCTTTTGGACATTTTACCATGAACACTTTAAGCAGTTGCAAGTACCTGTCACAAGGTACACAAAGTAGGATACCCTCACTGTAACCTTTGATAATCACATAATATCATTATGTGACCCCTGTGTTGAAAAAATACACTAATTGTAGCTGCAGATACTCATAAAACACCCTCACTGTGGCCTTTGACATGGAATACCCTCACTAGGGCTTCCTATACTCACATAAGAATGTGTTCTCTGACATCCACAAAATATCCTCACCTAACATATGATACTCACATAATACCCTCACTGTGGCCTGTGTCAGTCACTTAATAACCCAACCGTGGCCATTGACATTCACTTAATATTCTCAGTGTGGCCTCTAACACTCATATAATACCCTCACTGTTATATCTGAAACTCACATTATATCCTTATTTTTCCTCAGACAACAAAACATCCTCACTGCATCTTAAAAATTCACATAATAGCCTGCTTCACCTCTAAAATTTACATAATATCTTTACTTTGGCCTCTAAAAAATCCTGTAATACACTCACTATGACCTTTGACACATATACACTCGCTGTCATCTCTGACACACTCTCTCTATAACCTCTGACACTAACATAATACCATCTTTTCATCTCTGACACAGATATGACATCTGCACTGTGACCTCTGACAATAACATAATATCCTCATTCTAACCTTCTACACTTACATAATATGTTCAAAGTAGCCTCTAACATTCACATATTACACTCACTTTGAACTTTGTCCTCTGTTATATATATGTCTCTCAGCATGACCTGAGACACTCACATAGTACTCACAATATTTCCCATTACCCTCACATGATATCATCACTGTGGCATTTGACATTCACACAGTTTTATCACTTCATCTTTGAATCTCACAAAATGCCCTCACTCTGATTTCTTACAATCATATAATACCCACACTGTGGCTTCTAACACTCATTACATCCTCATTTGGCCAGCATCATTCACAATATGCTTGGTATGACTTCTTATATTCCATAAACCTTCAAATTTGGCCTCTTACATTCAAATAATAACCTTGCTCTGACCACTGATACTGACATAACACCCTCACTATGACCTCTGATGCTCACAAAATATCCTCAGTATGACCTCTGAAACTCCAATAAAACCCTCACTGTGGTTTCTGACACTCATCTAATACCTTCACTGTGGATCTGATACTCAAATAATAGCTTTTCTGTGGCCTCCAATACTCAAATGATACCCTTATCCTGGTCTCTGGTGGTTACATAATACCTTCACTTCTGACACTCACATAATATGCTCTCCGTGACATCTGATATTCATGTGATACCCTACTGTTGCCACTGACACTAAACAATATCATTAAAATTATCTCTGTAAATCATATAAAACCTTCAGTGGGACCTCTGATACTTACATAATATCCTCATTGGCCTGTGTCACTCAAATAATACCCTTAATATGGTTTGTACCATCACACAGTCCCTCCACTGTAGCTCGTGACACTCATTGCTTTCATTGTGGCCTCTGACACTCACAGAATACCCTTGCTGTTCCTCTTACCCTCACCAGATATCCTCACAGAAACCTCTTATGCTCACATAATATATGCAGTGTGTCTTCCTACACTTACATAATACCAACATTCTGGCCTCTGATACTCACATAATAACTGGCTCACAGTATAAATTATTATCACATAATACCCACAATGTGAACTTTGATTTTCACATAATATCCTCACTGTGTATGACATTAACATAATACCCTAAATATTGCCACTGACACTCAAATAATTTCCTCACTGTTTCTTCTGACAATCACATATATCCACTTTATGAATGCCCCTGACATTCATAAAATAACCTCAATGTGGTTTCTTTTTTGTTTTAAATTTTTAATTTGATCCTTTTGTTATACCTGACAGCATAATATATTTTGAAATATCATAAAACATGGAGTATAAAACCCATTTTTGTGATTGTAACTGATGTGAAGTTACACTACTCATATATTCATACATGAACACAGGAAATCCAATAATTCTGTCTTTCCCATTCCCATCACTTTTTGGTTTCCACACTTATTCCTTTGCAATCTGGTGAACCTTCTGATCTCCCCCCACCCAATGTGAGTCTGGATCCACATATCAGAGAGAACATCTGTCCTTTTCTTTTTGGGGCTTGACTTATTTCACTTAGCATGAGAGCCTCTAGATTCATCCATTTACTGGCAAATTATTCTTTATATCTGAGTAATATATTTCATTGTGCATATATAACACATTTTCTTTATCCTTTATACATTTATTTGTTGATGGGCACCTAGGTTGGTTCTATGCCTAGCTATTGTGAATTGAGCTGCTATAAACATTTATGTGGCTGTGTAACTATAGTATGTTGATTTTAAGTCTTGCATATATGTCAGGAAGATGATTAAGTGGATAAATGGCGGTTCCATTCCAAATTTCTGTGAAAACTGCATACTGCTCTGCAGACTGGTTGCACCAAATAATACCCACACTGTGTGCTCTGACACTCAATAATCTTACTCTATAACCTTTGACACTGATATAATCTTCTAAATTTTCTTCTGACACACAATGTTGTCATTGTGGTCTCTGACACTCACATAACACCCTCTCTATGACTGCTGAAACTTATATAATACTCTTACTTTGATATTTGATCCTAATGCCCTCACTTTGACCTCTTGCACTCACAGTATAACCTCACTGTAACCTCTGACACTCAGTAATACCCTCACTGTGTCAGTTGAAAATCCTATAATACCCTCACTCTGGTGTCAGAGATTCACATAATAGTCTAACTGTGGCATCTGAAATTAATATAACACCCTCACTCTGACTACTGAAGTTCACATACTTTTCTCACTCTGACAATCATGTAATATCAGCACCATTACCATTGACATTCACCTAAAATCCTGACTGTGATGACTGTCATTCACTGAGTATCTTATACCCAAACTTTTCTAAGGGAATGGAGAATTACTAAGTGTCGCGTTCCTTCTGCCCGCAGAGAGAGACACGACACATCAGTTGTTCATCAGAGCTCTTTATTCTTCTCTCTTCCTCCTCTGATCATCCTCTGATGATCCTCTGATGATCTTACAAGGCAGTTACAGTCATATTTATAAGAATCATGAGCCAATCAGGTTACAGAGGATGTGGGGAGAGCAAGATTACAATGTAGTACAAAACGGGGTAAAAAGAGGGTACACGGAAGAATAAGATTTCAATTTAATGTATCAAGAGAGTTCATGATGGGCATGGGTCACCTCGTCCAATCAGAGCAATTCTTTTTGGTACTGGCTTAGTGCTGGGGCAACTTCCTTAAGCAGTGTTAGCAGTTTGTTGCAAACCAGGCCGCCCCGGCTCAGCGCCAGGTTGCCCCGGCTTAGTGCCAGACTGGAAGTCCTTGATGTTGCAAACCAGGTTGCCCCGGCTTAGTGCCAGTGTGGAAGTCCTTGTCAGCTGTTTGTTGCAAACCAGGTTGCCCCGGCTTAGTGCCACGTTCCGCACTGAAGTCCTTGATGTTGCAATCCACTGTCTCGGCATTAGGGCCACACTGAAATCCTGAAAGCCAGGCTAGGATGGGGTCTGCAGCCCCCAACATCTCCCCCTTTCTTTTTATTAAAAAAGAAAAGGCTTGAGACCGTGCCTGTCTTAGGTTGAGGGGTCCAGCACATGTCCTTACCCATCATTGAAGACTGTAGATCATGCTACAGCTTCTGTCTTAGGTTGGTACATGGCCACCTCCTACATTACCCGTCATTGACTACCGGCCTAGCATTATAGCCATAAATAGGGGGAGGCCTCTAGCCTTAAAGGCAGTCAGGACCAGGAAGAAAATAGATGTAAGGTGCCGGACAAGGTGATGGTGCAGGAAAACGTTGTTGAAGGCACGGTTGGAGCTTTTTCTGTGGCTGGAAAAAAGAGGCAAGGCCATATCTGCAGGAGAGACTGAAGCTGGAAGATAGTTATCAAAAGAAGTTTAAACTTGGTGCTGGTGAATAATCATCATGGCTTGAATAGTGTCAAGTCTAAGTCTTATGAAATGGATTAGTTTATTAAAAATACATGGCCCGAAAATCAGAATTAAGAGTAGGATGACAAGGGGGCCAGTTATAGTGGATAGGAGGGTGGTGAGCCAGGGAGATTTATAAAACCAATGTTCAAACCATCCTTGTTGGGATTCAAATTCTCTTTGTCTCTTAGCTAATCTCTCAGTGACCTTTTCCATGGTTTCTCTGACTACTCCAGTATGGTCTGCATAGAAGCAACATTGTTTTTTTATTGCTACACAATGGCCCCCTTCACGCAAGAAGAGTAAATCTAAGCCTCTCCTGTTTTGTAAAACAACCTCTGATAGGGAGGTCAGAGATTTTTCTAGTGCAGAAATAGATTTTGCCATGGCTGCTAAGTCTTCATTCATGGCTATTTGAAGATGTAATAATTGGTTCCCTTTTACAAAGGCAGCAGTCCCAGTCCCTATGCCTGCAGTTATACCACCTATGCCCAGAAGGAGTGCTATGGTCATACTTATAGGTTCCCTAGGATAACGGTTTTGTCCTTCAAGGGACCCTAACACATAGTTGGATGTAAAATAGGAAATTTTAGGCCATAATTGGATTAAAACACAAAAATCGGAACTAAAGTTTAAAACTGTGGTAGATACACAAGGAGTCAGTCCTGTACTACAAGCCCAATAAGTTCCACTTGGGCCCCAAAGATAATGGTCATCTTTGTTATTACCTAAAGTAAAATTGACACTGCACAAATGTGAGTGAGAAGGGGGTATATTCCCTATACAAATTCCTTGTCCAGAGATCACTGTGATGGTAAATTTGGAGCTAGGTAGAGTGGCACATTTAGGATCAGGATTACTACTATAATTCCAATAGGTAATTAGGGCAATTCCTTCATAATAAGGAGGACTGGAAGAAAGACACAGCCAGCATTCTAGGGTTTTATTTGGATTGGTAGTGTTGAGGGCCTGATAGGCTCCCTGAACTAAATTGAATAGCCAATCTCCGGTTACAAGAGGGGGAGTTTTAACATAGGGGTCATTAGGAAGGATGTTAACTGATAGAATGGTCGCAGGGCTAATAGGAGGAGGTACGGTCTTGGTGGGTACTTTTGGTCTGGAAACTGAGGGTACCCGTTGGTTTTTAAGAATGAAATTGGGGCCAATTGGGGTTTCAGATTCTATAATATCTATTTGAAGTCGGAATAGGAACCCTGGATCTCCTTGCCGAGTATATAGGCGAACTCCCCATAAGTATCCTTGGAGCCATGTCATTTGTTGTTTTCCTTTTTGGGTAAATCTAATAGTTATATTGGACTCACCTGGGGTACTTTCAGAAAATTGTACGTAGTCATTTCTAGGTTTTCCTTTGAGCCAATATCCATTTGAACTGGTTTCACAACCCCATGAAGCACAATAGTAGGCTTCTGGCCCCCCACATTGGTAGGTATGGGTGTGCCCAGGGCAAAAATACCAAGATCAAAATCTGCAGGGTGGATAAGAGTCTCCTTTGGTTTTCTGGGTGTGTTCCCAAGACCCTTTAGCTAACTTACAAAGATCAAAAGTTAAGTCTGGCCACCAGGTGTTCAGGGCATGATGCCCTTGAGCCAGGACTAGTTTCTTACTAGTTTTAATATTATGAATAGACCAAACTAAATTTCTGGATACATGTGGACTGCCATAGGGCATCACAGGAAAAACTAAGATAATTAATAACGTGAAAGTTTTGTCTTTAGCGGATTTTGGGTATGTTGTAAGCTTCATGTTGATTCTTGGGGTGTAGGGGCAGAGTCTTGTGGAGGTATTGCGGTGATTCGTGTCAGTCATTCTGGGACCCACACTGGAACCTGTTGATCCTGTGGAAAAACACAAACAGACCCTCGGACCCAATGGAGGACAGGGTCTGGACCCTTCCACTGTCCAGTGAGTACATCTTTCCACTTGACCCATAGTTGAGGGGTGGAATTAGGAGAACTATGACGGTCAGCAGCTGAACGCCCATTGTCATCCGAAGTTAAAAAATTTAAAATAAAAAGAACTACATTAAGTTTATCCCTGGGGGATCTATAGGAGACCCCAATTCCCCCTTTTTGTTTTAATAAATGATTTTTGAGAGTAAGGTGGGCGCGTTCAATGACACCTTGGCCTTGAGGGTTGTAGGGAATTCCAGTCACCAATTGTATGTCAAATGAATCAGCAAAATGTTTAAAACTTTTAGAGGTATAAGCAGGTCCATTATCTGTCTTAATAATTTTTGGAATGCCCCAACAAGCAAATGTTTGTAAACAATGTTGAATAACATTGTTTACTTTCTTTCCGGTTAAAGGAGAGGCCATAATAACTCCTGAATATGTGTCAATAGACACATGGACATACTTTAGATTTCCAAATTCAGGGATATGAGTGACATCCATTTGCCAAATATGATTAGGCAAAAGGCCACGTGGATTTACTCCAAGTGATTGGACTGGAATAAGAGGTGCACAGTTTTGACAATCTTTGACTATTTGTCTGGCAATATCTTTTGTAATAGGAAATTTTCTGCGTAGGGTAGTGGAGTTTACATGAAATTTATCATGGAAAAGTTTGGCCTGTTCTGTAACTGAAAAAACATAGGTTACTTTGGTAGCTATGTTGGCTAAATTATTGCCTTCCGTTAAAGGTCCAGGTAGTTTGGTATGAGCTCTAATATGACCTACATAAAAGGGATGGGATCACTCATGGATCAACTATTGTAAGCTGGCAAAATAAGAGGCAACGGTGGAGTGTTGAGAAATGTAAGGCACTGTTTCTAACACAGCCAGTGAATTTTTAACAACAGCTATCAGAAAGTAAATTAAATGGTTTATCTTTTAATAATTTAAAGGCTAGTATAACTGCAGCTAATTCAGCAATTTGGGCAGAAGAGGCTGGAATAATAGTAGTATGTACTTTTTTATTAATTATTACAACTCCAGATCCATTTTTGGATCCATCAGTAAACACTATAACACCTTCTAGTAAGGGATTAGCCTTCGTTGTTTTAGGGAAAATAACAGGAGTGTTTAAGCAAAATTTAATCCAGGGATGTTTAGGATAATGATTATCAAATTCTGCATTTGTAGAACATCGAAGTATAGCCCAATCTGTATCATGATTAATCAACCATTGTAATTGTTTAACAGTATAGGGAATAATAATAAACCTTGGATGTGTCCCAAATGTAGATATGCAGCTTTCTATGCCTTTGAATATTAGCTGGGACACAGCATTGGGGTAGGATTGAAGCACCTTAGAGGGAGAACTAGGCAAATTAAGGTTACATAAGGGACCCCCCTGCCAGATAATACCTGATGGACTGTGTGCTTCCGGGATGACAATAAATGACAGGGGTTGAGTTAAATCACAGCGAGATACCTGACAAGATTTTAGACGTTCCTGAACTAGCTGAATAGCCTGTCTAGCTTCAGGTGTGAGAACTCTTATAGAATTTAAGTTAGGATCTCCCTTGAGCAAATCAAAGAGAGGCTTCAGCTCTCCTGTAGATAGTTTTAGATAAGGCCTAATCCAATTGATGTCTCCCAATAACTTTTGAAAATCATTAAGCGTCTTTAAGTGATCTATTCTTAAGGTAAGTTTTAAAGGTTGTACTGTAGTAGCTGATAATTTAGTTCCCAAATAGTCTTGTAGATTTCCTGTTTGTATTTTGTCTGGGGCGATAATTAGACTCCACGATGCCAATTCTTTGGTTATAAATATTAAAGATTCCTTTAAAAGAGCTTTTTCTTTATGGCATAAGAGGATATCATCCATGTAATGATAAATTAAAAGCTGTTTAAATCTTTCTCGAGTAGATTTTAGAGCTTTATCCACATAAATCTGGCACAAGGTAGGACTATTAGCCATACCTTGGGGCAATACAACCCATTCAAATCTTTGATCAGGTTGAGCATGATTGATAGAGGGTAAGGTGAAAGCGAATCTCCAGCAATCACTTTTATGTAAAGGTATGGAGAAGAAACAATCTTTTATATCAATAATAATAGTAGGCCATCCTTTGGGCAGAGCTGAAACTAAAGGCAGGCCACATTGAATGGGCCCCATAGGGTACATCTGATCATTAATTGCTCTGAGATCATGAAGCAGTCTCCATTTCCCTGATTTCTTTTTAATAACAAAAATAGGTGTATTCCAAGGAGAGGTAGAAGGTTGAACATGACCAGCAACAAGCTGTTCCCTGACTAGATTTTGGGCAGCCTCTAATTTTTCTTTGGTTAGGTGCCACTGAGGTATCCATCGAGGCTTATCATCTTTCCAAATTATTGGAATTTTATCTGTTTCAGTGGCCCCTAGGAAAAACCCAGCCCTGTGGTATTAGCTTTTGGAATAGGTATACTTGGAGGGGAAGTATTACCTTGATTGTGTTTGCCTAAACCTTTTCCTTCTTTATACCCCATATGTTGTAACATATTTTTAATTGGAGTACCTTTATAGATTTGATCAGTAGTTAGTTTAACATCCATCATTTGTAAAATATCCCTTCCCCATAGGGAGATGGGTAAATTACATACATATGGCTGAAATATTCCAGAATGACCTTCATTATCTTTCCATTGTAAGGAAGCTGCACTCTGGTCAGGACTGGAAGCTACGCCCAGTCCCCTTAGGGTCTGGTTGGCTGTAACAAGTGGCCAGCCTTTTGGCCAGTCATTGGAAGAGATAATGCTTTTATCTGCTCTTGTATCTAATAACCCTGTAAATTCCTTTCCCCCTATGGTAAGTTTTAATAATGGACGGTCCCCAAGATTCATAGTGAAGCAAGCAAAAGGATCCCCAGCAGATCCAAATTCTTGAGATTCCCTAATTTTATTGCTTCTGGACCATAGGGTATGATTACTTGGTAGAATTAACATCTGAGCAATTTGATCTCCCGGAGATATTACTGTAATTCCTCTTGGAGATGAAACCATAATTTTTACTTTTCCCTCAAAATTAGAATTAATAACCCCTGGATGAACTATAAGTCCCTTTAGAATAGTTGAGCTTCTTCCTAATAATAGTCCTACCGAATTTTGTGGTATTTTGTCATTCCAATCCGAATCTATCATTTGAACTCCCATATCAGGAGTTAAGACCAGTCTGGAGGTGGCACAGATGTCCAGTCCTGCGTTTCCTTTAGTAGCTCTGGATTCCCTCCTTTCTCCGTAGGGGGGTACCATTGCCTTGGAACCTGTTGAATTACCCCGCAAATTTGTTGTGGGCCCCGGGGTAGGCCCTGCTTCCCATTTTTTGTCAGTCTTGGGTTAGGTCCTAAATAATTACCATTGTTGTCCCTAACTGATTGGCACATATTTGCCCAATGATTACCCTTTTTACATCTAGGACATAAACCTGGATTACATGGTTTTTGAGTCTTTTTATTTGGACAATTGGCTTTGTAATGTCCAAATTGTCCACAAAGAAAGCAAGTCCTGGAAGTTATTTTATATGATGGGTTGGTATTATAGGGTTTTTGTAACCCTTGTACAATGGCTGAAGCTAACACTTGTCCCTGGATAGTAGAATCATTTATATCCCTGCAAATTTTTAAATATGCAGATAAATCTTTATTTTTCCAGGGTCTAATGGCCTCTTTACACCATTTATTAGCTTGTTCATATGCTAGTTGTTTGACCAAAGGCATAGCTTGATCAGCTTCCCCAAAGATTCGACTAGCTGTTTGTATTAGTCTGTCTACAAAATCTGCATATGGTTCATTAGAACCTTGTATTACTTTAGACAATTGACCTTGTAGATCCCCTGAGCCTTGAAGAGTTCTCCAAGCCTTTATGGCGGCAGTAGTAATTTGTTGGTATACTGCAGGAGGATATTGAATTTGAGCTTGAATATTATCATATTGCCCTTGCCCTGTGAGCATATCTATGTTCCAATCAGGATTGCCCGCTGCTGTATTTCTTCTGGCTGTATCTAAACAGATCTCATGGTGAGTTGTTTTCCACATTAAATATTGTCCACCAGTCAAAGTAGCCCTAGCTAAATTTTCCCAATCTCTAGGGATCAAATTTAAAGATGAAATAGTCTCTACAAGTGACATGGTGATTGCAGCTTGAGGGCCATAAGTACCAGCTGCTTCTTTTAATTGTTTTATTAATTTAAAATCCAGCAGTTGGTGATATCTCTGATTTTGTGGATTTTCAAATACGGGAAAACAAGAACTAGTATTGGGCTCACATTCCTTCCAGGATTGTTTTAGGGGGTTCTCTGGGTAATTATATTCAGGAAGAGGCACTTTAGGAGGTTCCTTGGGCTCCGGGAAATTAAACTGTATATTGGAGCCATAGGATGGTGGAATTGATTGTGGTAATGGGCTATTAGAGGATTTTTGTATGTTAAAACTAAAGTTTTTAAGCGAAGGATATATTTTCTTACTACCAGGTGGCGCCAACTGTATGTCATTGACCCTTGGTTCAGGTTCCTCATCTGATAGTTCCTTTTCTGACTCGCTTTGGTCAGATTTAAGGGGAGGAAAGGAACATAATGATCTTTGTTCTTTCACTTCCTCCAAAATATTATTTCCTTTATTTAGAGGGGGTTGAAATTTCTCTTTTTGTGAGGTCAAACAACCTTTTACAAGAGACCATATAGCCAAGGTGCCAACAGGTAATAAGTCCTGTTGATCAGCTTTAAGTAAGTCTTCACTCAAGTGTTCCCATTGTGGGACATTTAATAATCCTTTATCTAAAAACCAAGGAGATATATTTTCCACTGTCTGTAAAAATTTTCTTGCTGAGGAGGCCTTTAAGGGTGTTTCATTGATTTTTAAAAGAGCATTTAAAGGCCCCTCCATATGGGCTCTAGACATTTCTGAACCCATTGTTTTAGTAGTACTGATGGAAACAACGTGGAGAAAAGAGATACCACCAATTTTAATGAATCAGATTTATTGTGTTTTCCCTGTTTTTTGTCTCTTTGTTCTAGTTATAATGGCCACCTTCTGTGTGCCTGTTTTTAATTTAAATGGACCGCTTTTCTGCGTGTCCTCGGACTTCTTTTAAGGAGTCCTGATTGCTTGTTTGTGATTGTAGTTGCTTTACTGTGATACTTTTATTAACTGGACCGCTTTCCGCGTGTCCTAATTTAATTGCTATATTGCAATGTAATGTCCTTGGACTACCTTTCTGTTTAATTGCTTTATTGTAATGTAATGTAATGTAATGTCCCCGGACCACCTTCCGTGAGTCCTGATAGTCGCTTTATTGCGAACTTTCACTTTAATTGGACTACTTTTCGTATGTCCTGATAATTGTAATATAATGTCCCTGGACCACCCTTTTAATCGCTTTATTGTGATGTAATATTAAGGCTGCCTTTATTACTATTTTATTTTTATAACATTAATCTATAAAACTTATTATAACATTAATCTTAAAAATTTAATCTTAAAAACTATTTAAAACTTTAATCTTAAAAACTATAATATTAATCTTAAAAACTTATTATAACTTTAATCTTAAAAACTTACCTAGGTAGTTGCTGCTGATCTAGAGGTCCCTGGTTCGTTTCCGGGTTTCGGCACCAAATGTCGTGTTCCTTCTGCCCACAGAGAGAGACACGACACATCAGTTGTTCATCAGAGCTCTTTATTCTTCTCTCTTCCTCCTCTGATCATCCTCTGATGATCATCTGATGATCTTACAAGGCAGTTACAGTCATATTTATAAGAATCATGAGCCAATCAGGTTACAGAGGATGTGGGGAGAGCAAGATTACAATGTAGTACAAAACGGGGTAAAAAGAGGGTACACGGAAGAATAAGATTTCAATTTAATGTATCAAGAGAGTTCATGATGGGCATGGGTCACCTCGTCCAATCAGAGCAATTCTTTTTGGTACTGGCTTAGTGCTGGGGCAACTTCCTTAAGCAGTGTTAGCAGTTTGTTGCAAACCAGGCCGCCCCGGCTCAGCGCCAGGTTGCCCCGGCTTAGTGCCAGACTGGAAGTCCTTGATGTTGCAAACCAGGTTGCCCCGGCTTAGTGCCAGTGTGGAAGTCCTTGTCAGCTGTTTGTTGCAAACCAGGTTGCCCCAGCTTAGTGCCAGTGTGGAAGTCCTTGTCAGCTATTTGTTGCAAACCAGGTTGCCCTGGCTTAGTGCCAGTGTGGAAGTCCTTGTCAGCTGTTTGTTGCAAACCAGGTTGCCCCGGCTTAGTGCCAGGTTCCACACTGAAGTCCTTGATGTTGCAATCCACTGTCTCGGCATTAGGGCCACACTGAAATCCTGAAAGCCAGACTAGGATGGGGTCTGCAGCCCCCAACACTAAGAGTCTGTATTCTTAACAGAATCTCACAAAAACAGGGAGTTTTTGAAAGAAATAGAGAGAAACAATGTGATGTTGGCCAGGGGAAGCCCCAGGCCCTTTGTGAATTTCCAAACACCACCTGAGCAGGATACAAATCTGAAGAAACTTATCTTCAAGTTAAGTGCTACATCAGTGTTTTAATCCTACAGTTCATTGTTGGATTAGGAGCTTATCCATATGAACATTCAACTAACATTTTTTTTTTGGTGTTGAGTTTTTGTGTGTTTTGTAAAGTAGGGGAACAGCAGACAATACTGCAGATTAGGAGATGGGAAAACAGAAGAATTACTATCACAAATACATGGTCAAAATGAGCTAGAAACCCAAATGTGGGACCCTGGCATGTTTTTGTATAAAGCAAAAAAGTGGGATTTTAAACAAGTAGTTCATCAGATTGCCTGCCTCTGACTAGATAGCAGAAACAAAAAAGGTCCATATGTGCTCTTAATAAATGAAAGAAAACATTTTATTTAAAGGGAAATCTATTATCCAGTTTTTGTAGAAGGACCTGTCAAGTTAAACCCTGCAGTTGGCAATCCATGACCAAGGAGAAAAAAATGCTCTCCCAGATGAATAAGGTTTATAAAAACTGAAGTCTTCTCTGACACATGGCTTCTCTTTGGGTGATGCTGTAATATTGCTACCTCTGACACCTCTTAACACATTCACTAAGATGCTGAAAGACACCTGAGTGCTCAGAAATAGGCATCCAGTTCTTTGAATCTTCTTCAGGAAAACTATCCCTCTCTCTCAAACTGAAGTCATTTTGGCAGCAAGGACTGGGTTCAGCTATTTGGGAACAAGTCTGAGAAACACCTCCATTTAAGATAATTCACTTACCATTTCATTTCAAAAATCACACAAATTCCTGGACATGATTTTTACCTTCCATCAACACCCAAATGTAAAGCCTGTGATCATTCCATGATTGGCTTGAAGTTGTACTTGGAAAATATTTTTGTGAAGACAGTTTTCATTTGAGAACATCATCATTGGATATTTGAACAGAAGGTCTGTGAAAAATCTTTCACAAGATAAATACTGCTCATGAAAAAATACTATTTTCTATATTATTATGTACTGTTCTTATTTGTTAGAAAAACTTTAGTGATATTATAGCAAAGAAATTTGTCCTTTTATTTGTAAATTTTTAGAATATTTATATAACCCATATACCATTTACCATTTGAAGAAATACTAGGAATACAAAATCCTGGAGTTAACATTTATATCTTTTTCAGAGATTATACATTATTAAATTATTAATCTAAAGCTAAAAGACCAATTGAGAAAAGATGGAAATTCCAGATGTTTATCAAATATAAAGGAACAATATTTTCCCATACAAAAATTTATGAACTGTGGCCTGATAGACAGGTTTGTGTATGGCTATAATATCATTCTGACAAGTCATAAAAAATTTTATGGGGCTGGGTTTGTGTCTCTATGGTGGCATGCTCACCTAATACACATGAGTCCATGGGTTTAATCCTCAGCACCACATAAAAATAAAATAATGGTATTGTGTCCACTTGCAACTAAAAACTTTACATATTTTTAAAAAGAATTTTAAAATAATTGTATGTTTCATTTGGTTACAAATTTAATTTATTGTAATATTTTTTTCTCCTATATCACTAGTTTTTTTTTTTTATTTTCTATGTTTTGGAAGCAGAATTTAACCCAGAGGTGATTTGTTTCTGAACTCCATCTGCAGTTCCTTTTGTTTCCTATTTTGAAGCAAAGTGTCACTAAATTGCTTAGAGCTTGGCTCAATGCTGAGACTGGACTCAAATTTCTAGTCCTCATGCCTAACCCTCAGAGTTGTAGTAATGATAGGCCTGTATTATTGTCCCTGGCCTTGCTATATTTTTGAAAAGTCTAAATGTGTAAATTTAAAATAAAAAAAAATCAATGTTGTACTAACAGATATAAAGTAAATCTGGTATAGTCTACCTAGAAACATTACTTAAAACAGTAAAATATGATTAGTTTTATGTAAATATACTACACATTGTATTTAAAGTTATTAGTAAAAAAAAGATTATATTACATAGAAGTTTTAATTATAACTTTGAGGTAAAGAATTGTCAAATTATGATTTGAAACATTTTAATTTCTAGAAATTTATGTGAAGATAGAAATTTCCATCCTTTTAATTATTATCTTCAGGAGTCCTTACACTTTAAAATCACTCATTTAAGATAATACTTATAATATTAAAAAATTAACACAATGCAAAAAAATGAAAATCCTATATATTACATATACATAATACTTTAATGAAAAGACGTCCTGAAAATTATTACAAAAAAAAAAAAAAAAAACCTGAGTCCTGGTTATGATGTAAAAAAGTCAGACTTCAGAATGCCATCCTCCAGAAGCTACCTAGAAACCTCCTTGGTTTCCTTTCCCACTGGGATTTTGAGCTGAGCCTTCCAAGATGAGGGTATATGGGACAGAGGACTTCAGTTCATCTGTCAATAGACAGGTAATCTTGGTGTTGTAACTGAAATCTAATAGAACTTATCTTGAAATAGGCAAGGACAGAATCCTCAAAGGAAAATAAAGTTACTTCTTCCTTTCTCAGACACTGTTACACAAGCATCATCTGTATGAAAACGTTTTGTGCGTTGCTTACATTTTCTATAGAATTTGATTTTGAATTTTGTGATATCCCAATCATAGGAAGCAGACCTTAGTCCACCATCAATAATTCAAAATGGGTAGGTCCTGGCATAAAAGAATAAGGTATGAAAACTACATTATATTTGAATGATATAAATTGAACAGATCTATTTTTCAAGTGTGTCTCCTGAAAAAATCTCATATTCATCACATTCAAACATCAATTAATTTCCTCTCAGAAAAATTTCAATTTCTAATTACCTTGTTTGAAGCCATAATCCCACTGATTGTGAAGTTCAGGTAGGAGAATCCCAAGTTTGAAGCCAGCCTCAGAAACTTAGAAGACCCTAGGAAACTCAGGGAGACCCTCTCTGCAAATAAAATAGAAAATATAGGTCTAGGAATGTTGCTCATTGGTTAAGCACCCCTGGGTTAATTACCTGGTGCCAAAACCTATAAATACCTTTTTTGGGAGAATAAAATATGGAGAGTGACATTTTGTGCTGCAAAGAAAAGAACAAAGAAAAGGAGGAAATAAGTGAGGGTGGTAGGAATGAAGGAGAGAGGAAAGGAAATGAAAAATGAAGGAACTCAGAGACTACTGCAATCCTTTCCCATGGACTTGCAGGAACGTTCAAGGGGCCTCATTTCTGATTGAGTCACTCTTCATTTTGTCAAAGAATTTAATTTTTGCCATAGAAATTCTGGTTCACCAACTGGTCCATCATGTTAGTGGCCTCCACATCTCCCTCTTGTTGATGAAAGTTCAATCCTTGTCCCTGGTGCCATTGCAGTAATAAAGACATGGTTTGTAGAGAAAGGAAAAAGAAAGTTTATTGCTTTGCTAACAAAGGAGAAGTATAGGGGACTTGATTCACAAAGTTTGTGATCCTTCCCATTATCAGGAACAGGACTTTTAAAGAGGTGACTCAAAGGCTACATTACATGTGTTTTTTCTCTGACTTGTTAAGTTGGCAGATGGTCCTTTCTGAGATCTTCTGGTACTCTCCCAAACTCTGGATTACTTTGTTCTTATGGTGTATGTGTGTGTGTTCAAGAACAGAGAGCTCTTCATAGAATTGGGAAGAAAAGAAATCCTGTTTTCCCTGATATTGGGGAATGGGAGAGATTAAGGAGAAGCAGGGAGAAAGGAAGAGAAAGAAATATGTCTATTTAAAATCTAATTTGCCTAGGTGGAGCAGCAAGGGTTATATTCAAAGCTTAAACTGGACCACTGTTAGACTTTCCTAAATCAGGCTTGAATTTTGAGTGGCTCTGTCCTCACTACTCAAGACAGCAGTTCATGCAACCTACTTGTGCCATGCCACAGCTGAGAGAAAATCTTTCCATTTTGTATGGATTTCAGCTAATCTATGAGCATAATGTTGGTAAACTTTGGATGCCTTTGAATTAGGCCTCTCTTCTCCCACACTTTACTTACAACAACAGAGGACATCTTTTCTGTTAGCCATGGCTTGCCTCAGAATATTCATGTAAACTGTAACATTAACCCTATACCAAAATATCATTTTATACAAAAGCATACTAACTTGAATTTTGAGTATTTTGAAAATTTTATGCAATTATTAAAAGTATATTTGCATATATATTATTTATAAATTTACATAATATATCCCATATGCCCACAATTGTACAAATATATTCATTTGATTCACATTATAATTTACTCTAGAATATATAGATTTGTATCTTTTCACATAATTTTTATATGTATATTCTTATAAATATTTGTTTCCTGATATACAAATATTCCAAAATCAATTCAAAATTTAACACTAAATTTAATATTAAATTGCCCCATACCACAAACTCATTTTACATAATAGCCTGCATACTAATAAATTGTTTATGTGTATTGAATTACACATTCAATAATCAATTGTATATTTGCACATAAATTATAACATTCATTTATACAATAAATTCATGTATATCCAAAAATAAAATAATGTTCATTCAAATAGTCACATTATAAAATTTCCTATTTCAGAAAAAAAAGTTCTTGTGTGTTTTTGTACACCTTTTCATATGTTCCTTCCTGTGGATATTTATGATTCCTAATATACATATTCATTCCCTAAACCTAAAGTTAACCCTACTCAAATTTAATATGAACCATAGTATTATCCCAACTAAACCTAATTTTACATAATTGGATATATAATAATATAAGTAAGTATGTGGTTTTACTTACATATTCAAGTTACCTGAACATTCTTAAATATTCAGTTTATGATATATGCATGCATTCTCAAGTTAAAAAATGTGTATTGATTAATGCACAATACACCATTACATGTTTAGTGCTTATAGGCTTATATGTTTCCATACATATTTTTAAAGTAAATTCTTATGAATATTTACATTTCTAAATATATGTATTCAATTCCTAACTCTAACCGTAACCCAACATAAAACTTAATACTAACCTTGATATTAACCCTCTAACTAAACCTAATTTTACATAGAGGGAAATCTAATCCTCAACACAATTATCCATAAAAAAAAAAACTGGCTTTAAAATCTTATAAATGAGAAAAAAATATGAATATGTACATTAACTAATAAAGTCACAATTAAACCAGGAAAATAA
This sequence comes from Sciurus carolinensis, assembly GCF_902686445.1. Taxonomy (NCBI): domain Eukaryota; kingdom Metazoa; phylum Chordata; class Mammalia; order Rodentia; family Sciuridae; genus Sciurus; species Sciurus carolinensis. The sequence goes on along the minus strand of NW_025920188.1, from coordinate 533,339 downwards.
TTTTCATGGAAAGTTAACAATTTGTTTCCTTTGGACCTCAAAAGATTCTCAGCTTCCTTTCTTAGCAGTGTTAGGTAGTTTCATCTGGAGTAAAATACTTGGTCAACCCTCAGGGTGTGGTTGCTTTAGTGGTAGACATAATCTATTAGGAGTAACTCTTGGAAGTGGGGTTTAGACTTAGCATTCTTGGCTGGATGCCAATTGTTCTGGCAGTTGTAAATCCGTGCATCACCAGGGCCTAGAATTGCCAGTTCACACCTGAAGACTGCACTGGAGGACTCTCCCCTTGATTTCATTTCTGCAGTGGAGGAGATAATTCTTAGTCTGCTTTGTCACCTGTGGAACCCATGTTTTCTGGTCTCATGATCTGTCTCCATAATCAGTCTCTCCCATGCCCACTCTTTTGAATACCTTATCAGAAGCATCTCTCCTATCCCATTCTTCAAGCATCTGAATTGGAGTGAGAAGTGGAGATCCAGGTGGGTTTCTACCACCAGTATTGACCTGTGTGAACTACTCTGCATGTTTGATTATCTCCTGTTATTTAGGCATGATCCATGGGATGCTATTTAGACTTAAATACTATCTATTGATATTGTAATAGTCATACTTACAGGGCTCTGCTATGCATATTAAATCCTCTATGCTTTTATAGCCAGAAATAATTCAATATATAATATCTGGAGGTAAATTTGAAAATAGGATGGTCCTAAATGTGTCTTGTCTGAAAGCAAAGCATACAACTCTAAGAAGGGCATTGTGTCTATAAATAATGTGTCCCACATTTGCATCAAAAAAAGAAAGGGAGACATGGAAATATGAACAGTGGACAAGGGCAAAAAATAGAGAATAGGACACAAAATTGGTGTTCATTCAACCATATTCATATCAGTTTGAATGTCAATGGTCTAAATATAGCAAATAAAAGATTATTACAAGGAATTAAAAATTCAAACTCCATGTGTATTCTGTCTAAAACAAACTCACTTAAATATAATAATGCCTAATATTAGCATGGTATATCTGTCTTCATCTCTTTAACATTATTCAAATGAAAAATAGAATAGACACATGAATTTCAAGCTGGGCTGATGTCAGAACAAGGAAAATTAGCATAGATAAAGATCAGAATTTTATAATGATAAAAAGACCAATCTTTTGAGAAGACATTATATTCCTCAGTGTGTATGTCTCAAAAACATGAGGATACAACTGAGAAACAGCAGGAAAAATAGATGAATCCACTTTCATTCTTGAAATTTTAACACCACTTTAAAAGAAATGGAAATTTGTAGAAAGCAGGAAGTAAATTTTGATGAAATAGGTAAAAAACAAAACCATCAATCAACTGAATATAATTGATAGCAACAGACTACTTCTTCCAATGACAACTGAGTACACATTCTCAAGCTCACATGGAATAGTCAACATACAAAGATTGCATTCTGCTGTAAAACACTTCTGAACATATTTGGAGAGCGGTGATGGGTTTACAACACTGTTTATATTTTAATTGCACATAATAGCATGATTTAAAATAGTTAAAAGGGTAAATCTTACATTATGAAAATGTTATAATCCTTAGTAAATCTTACATTATGAAAATGATATAACCCTTAGAAACATGTAAAATAAAAGGAAATGAAGATAGTAAGCAGCCAGACTGGTGAATCTGAGCAGAATTTTTCCAATGGTGGCTCTTTCCTGGGATCAGAATAAAAAAAAAAAAAAGCCAAAGAAGCCTGGGAAATAATTAAGCAAAATGAAGACTTTAAGCTGAGAAGAGCTATTTGTGATTATAACATGATGGCCATGAGATCCAAATGTAGTTTTTTGTGTTTTCTAAGAGATGCATGCCTTTGTTAAAAGACCAGTAGTGGCCCTGAGGAGGAGCAACTATACTATCAGTCACCCATGTATATGGAGAAACACAGGGCCCATTTGGAAGCAATGTCTAAACTTGAGCTGTGTCTTGAAAATTAGTCTAGAAGTTTATTCACATAGCAAGCTGAAACCCATTAGTGGATTATGAAATCAATTTAGTGGGTCATTATCATCATTTTTGAAGAACACTAAATAGGGTATTAAAGATGAGTGGAATAAAATATTTACTGAGGCACAGGTAGTTATGCTTCTCTGGTTTCAGTTACAAATATGCATATTTATACTAAGTGAAAATATGGTTTTTTTCCAAATTCTAGTAAAAAAAAGATTCTGAAAAACAAATTAATTTACACTAGTTAGTAAAGAATCAGTTGCACATTATCAACATTACATTGGCATAAAACTATTAATTTCTTCAGTAAATAGCATAAAAATTATACTTTTTCTCATACATATAAAAAACATTACATAGAAAGTTGCATGACGAGGATTCTATGGAAAACTCAATGACTAGAGTGATTCTTGGCACAAAGAGATACCTCTGCACAGGCCTTCTCTTCATCCCCCCATCTTTCTCTGAAATCAAAACACCTCCTGAGAAAATGTACTATTTAGAGAAACTAGACTGACTTGGGCAATTGGAACAATTCTGCCCAAACCCTCAGATGAGTCCATGCTCCTGAATGAAAGGCCAAGCTCATATGAACAGACCAGGGAACTATCTAGTAAAACATCATCAGGATTACCTTGATGATGTCTTGTTTGATGCTGTGATGCATTGACTATTCTTTTATTCCAGAAATGCATTCCATGCAATTTTCACTTCTGCAACCTTCTCTCTCCTATAACACGGAACACCTCCACCCTTCAGGCAACATGTGAACATAGGAGAAACTATTTCTAATCTATTCTCAAACATGAGTTCGTAATCCATAGTAAATGTAATACTTTTAAACAAGAGACATATGTTAATGAATTCAAGAGAAAATACACAGAAAAAGCAAAATCAAATCCTAAACAAATACTGGGAAACACACCAAAAATAAATATATCCAATAAATCAAGCAAATCACAAAATATCAGGTAAAACATTGTACCATTAACAGAAAAAATACATTTATCAACTTATGTTACTGGATATATTTAAATATAATACAAGTTACAGTATTACATATAGAGAGAATGTCTGGAAAACAGGTATAAGTTAATCAGCGGAAACTGTATTAAGGATGATAAATTATAGGGAAAGAAAGGAGAGACAAAGTACTTTTCACTTCTAATATACAATTTAATTAATATGTTTAATATGTCTTATGCATGTACAGGCCCACATGTGTATATGTATGGTGTACTTGTATTGAAACCAGGGCCTCACAAGTGTTTGGCAGTTGCTCTACACAGAACAACACCCCAACCTTGTTTTACATGTCTTAAATTTAAAAAAACAGGACTAAGGGGTAGTGTGGCAATGTGATTGTGGTAAATTTTCATAAATAAAGAAATTCATAAACTCAGTCAAACTGAGCTTGACTCAAAATCATTTGATAGTGTAGAAACATTGACTAGCAAACATGCCCATATACATAAGGAAATTGAAAAATAAAATAATAATTTAATAAAAAGCACCTGTTTTAAATATGGAAGCTATAGTTCTTTAAATATGCCATCCTTATTGTTTAAATGGTCAAAAGAAAAGAATTGTGAACTGATCATACATATGATGAACATATAATCACTTCTTTGGAAACATGTTCACAGTAGATTGTTTTATATGTAGAAATAAGCAGTCACATTAATTTATTTGACAGTGTGTCTGTTTATGTGGGTGTCCCTATGTTTCTATGTCTCAAACTTCTTTAGTATGATTAATCTCACATAAAATTGAGCAGTTTTCTATTCAGTTCACACAAGGGCTAGACTTTAAATATTATGGTGAAAGATTCTAGAGTATACATAATGATAGCAGGTTCACCAATATGTGGAAAAGTCCAAAAAGCTTTGACATATACAAAGAAATCAAGGCAACTCCTTCACAACCCACAAATTCCCTACCACTTTCCCAACCTCCTGCTGGGCACCACCACCCCTACAATTCAGACTCCCATCACTACTATCACCATTCTCCATCTTCTCCAGGTCATTTTTTCCCCAAGGAAAGGCATCATTTCTATAAACAGAAACAGCATTTATTTCAAAAACAGAGTATGGAAAAATAGTGTGTGAACTCAGTTCTCACTGAAAAATTCCCATGTACATAAAATGACTAAAAGAACACATGCATAGTTTCATTCCCTACTTACTCCTATACTTACATGTAATAAAGTTTTAAACTACATATTGAGGTCTAATTTGTGCTGGACACTGCCAGGTCAGTTCTATGTGTTCATCCCACACCCCTCTCTCCAAAAGAAGCAACATGGATGTTGGAGCACTTGCCATGCTGTATGATCTTAAAAGGACTGCATTACAGGTAAGAAGAGTCCAACAGTCACTTTGAGTGTTGAAGACACAGCTTCTGAACAAGAAATGGTAAAGCTGCATGGGGAGAGGATGAAACTTGGTAAAGTCCCATACCTAATGCTAACAGGCTACACTCTCCTCATAGAGAGGGAGTGAAGAAAGATGAAACCCTTCTGTGGCTTCAGCCGTGGTTCATATCTTTTTTTAGCCATTTCCTAGGACATGGTGGTGAATTGCCGAACTGCTTTTGTGCCTGTCTTCTCCCTAGCAGAAAGGTCCCCATAATCACTATTTTATGGTGACATGGAGTTTCTGGTTCATGTAAGACCTCCTCCCCAAATTGAGAGCATGGACCCAGAATCACAGAAAGAGTTAAGCAGAGAAACCAGATTTTCAAAGCCATGAACAGCATTTATGTATGATATGTCAAAGTGTGTTCTATTGTCATGTATAACTAATTAGAACAAATATAAAAATTTGAAAAAAAAAAAAAGACAAGAAAGACCTAGGGTCCCTGTCCAAACATCTAATTTTCCTGATTTAGTGAAATGGTTTTCACAGACTTCTCACATGACGTTACCTCCCTCAGTTCCCCTTCATAGTTTGTGAGGAAGGAGGCATTCTAATACATTGCAGAAGCTACTGCCAAATGCCACAAAGTTCATAGAGTTGATTTCATGCTATCTAGCAGTGTTACAAAGGCATATACTTATGGAAATATTTATTTGCTTTGTAAGAATCTATGCCAAAGTTACATTGCAAAAAGATAAGGGACGATCCATAATAGCAAAATCTAGAAACATGATAGATATTCACAAATAGGAGACTGCTGGAATAATCTAAGATAAACTTGAGGACTATGCAGGCATAAAAAACAGTACAGAATCCCTTTCTTGATTCTATGGAGTGATTTCCAAGATCCATTGTTATGTAAAAAACAAGGGTCAGAAAAAAACTATTAGCTGCAGCTGTCCAAAAAGAATTCATAACCTACATGTGGCATTTCATACTTCAAATTTAAATTAAATTATAACTCACTTCCTTATTTTATGCCATATTTCATGGACTCAACAGCCACAGATAGCCAGTGACAATCAACTTACTTTGAACAGAAAATTTTCAGACAGCACTTTTATTTCTGAAGGAATTTACTTCAGAAAATGCTGGGTAGAATATGCTGCATTTAATCTGTGAACTATATCATATTTGATTATCTTATTAAATATTGGACAGTTGAAACTGCAAAACTGCAAAAATAAGAGTACCTGTATTGGCATTTCCAGGTAATTTTTCAACTGCCCAGGATGGAAGCACATGATGTCCACTCTCTTAAAAACATAATAGATACTTCCTGGTTCTTAGCACTGAAAAGGATGAGAACCAAAGAGCACCACAGAAACAATGAGCAATTCTTGGACCCTGACCATGTGAAACCTTTGAGGGTTTTTTTATGAGAACCATCGTTGTGAAAAACAAAAACAATACAGAAGAAAAATTTGAAAATGTTAAACCTGGCATATACAATAGCAGCTGAGGTTCATGTAAAATGTCTCAAACTTTGTGATTGGCAGTTGATATCATCTAGAAAAATTACACAGGAATATACTCTTGAAACCTGTAAAGGTTAATTGGGGTCCAGCTATACAGGTTAAGGAAAGAGCTAATAAAGAGGTAAGCACACAGCATGGTAAAAACCATGAAGTGCCTCTTGTGGAGAAGCCAGTTCAGTTTATTATCTATTCCACAGTCATATCAAGTTCCCTGCTCTGATGAAATTTCCTGGGGTTAATGACAATACATAACTGAAAGAAATCAAAGGAAAAAAACTTATTTTACTTCCTAGACTCTTGTTAACATACATTGCAAAAAAATGAAGTTATTAACAAGATGAGGATGTCACAAAAAGAGCAGCAAAGCAAATTGATGATCCTCATTACTCCATAGATAAACAAAAGCAAATAACCTAATCAATAAATGGGCAAAGAACTTAACAGGCACTTCTCAAAATAAGAAATATGAAGAATCAACAAATATATAAAAATGTGTTCAGCACCTCCAATAATTAGAGATATTCCACCTCACTCCAGTCAGAATGGCAATTACCAAGAATACATGTAACAACAAATGTTAGCAAGGATGTGGGAAAAGGGATGATCAAAAATTGTAGGACTGTGAATTGGGACAACACCTCCGGAAAGCAGTATGGAAATTCTGAAAATGTAGGAATGGATGTGTGACACTGAGGCAGGAGAATTATTAGTTCAATGTCAGCCGCAGCAATTTAGTGAGGCTCTACGCTACTCAGTGACATCCTATCTCTAAATAAAACATAAAAAGCTCTGGGGATGTGACTCAGTGGTTGAACACCACTGGTTTCAATTGCTGGTACAAAAGAAACCCAAAATGAGGAATAAAACCACCATTTGACCCACTTATCCTACCTCAGAATATAGCCAAAGTATGTGAAATTAGCATATTACAGACACACAGCCACATTAATAATTACAGTAGCACAATGCAAAATAGCTAACGCCATGAAACCAAATTACTGGCCCATTGAAACAAGAATGAATAAAGGAATCATCTTACAAGATGATTAGGGTAGTAATGGGAAAGACATAGAATAAATCTAACCTAATTTTTATAAGTACACATATGAAAACAACTAAGTAAATTCAAACAACTTGCTCACAACAAAAATTAGGTCATAATTAGAACAAGATATATCTATGCTTGTATAATTTCATCAAAATGGATTCAAATGTCATGTGTAAGAACCAATGAAAAATAAAAAATTAAAAATAAACTTTACAAAAATGTACTGTAAAAATTGACTTGTGAGGATTTTCAAAAACCTTAGATTTTACAAAATCACAAATGCACACACCATAGAGTCACAGGATGGAGGGAAGGAAAATGTGTTACATTTTTCAACTCTGCCATTTCTACTCCATGGTAGGACATTGTGTAATAAGAAAAAACTATCAACATCTGTTTTTTCTCTCACTAGCAAAAGGGAAGAGTGAAACATGCAAACATTTAAGACTTTCTTGAAACCCTTATGAAAACTAGTTTTGTCTCCACAAATACCTGAAATAACAGTTTGATTTTGGTTGATATTACCAAAGATATTCAAGATGGGCTAAACAAATTGTAGGTTCTTAAGAAGAAATATGGGCAAACTTTGACAGTGAGAAAAGGTACACATATATCTAGAAAGTATAAAGCATAAAAACAGGATGGGGAGGCAACAAAAGTCTATCACAGCTCTTGTCAGTACTACCTGAATAAATTCAAATCATAGAGACCAACAAAATGTACTCATTTTTTAATGTTCATACTTTTTTTGCTACTTGTTAATTGATTACACTTATAACTTTAATTTACATCATGATGTTTTAAAGAATAAAAATGACTAAATCTAATTTATTAATACATGCATTATCACATAATTAGTAAGTTCATTTTTAATAAACTTTACTTAGTTTCTAGTATCATCCATTAAGAATACAATATACTAGTCAGTCAGGTGAGTACACGATCATAATCCCAGTGCCTCAGGAGTCTGAGACAGAAGGAATGACTGTTCAAGACCAGCCTCAATGATTTAGAAAGACACTAACTAAAACAGCAATAAGGGTTTAAATTTGCTGATGATATGGACCAGTTGTAAAATCCACTGGACTCAATTCTCAATACAATATTAAAAGAATATATAATGCACTATACACACCATGTTGTATGGAAAACTTGATTTGTGTCCATCAAAATATAAATTTGCAGGTCCAGCCACAGTCCACGTGGATCTCCAGTGACAACAGGCCCAAGACTCAGATATCCAGTGCCATGCCCTGTGCAATCTCAGTGCCACACTGTGGGCCCCCATCTACCAACAATTGGGATTTACTCTGCCTGCTTTCATGGATAACTACCAACCTGGATGCTGCCATATTTAGTTATGGAAGCTCTTATCCCAGGACACTACATTATCAAGTACCTCTCATGCATCAGACTACTGAAGACTGGGAGCTTTGAATAGTGTATTACAGTTTTATTGTAAAATTTTTATTAATATTATAATTACTATTATTCCTACATTTCTATTTTTTATTTTTTCCCTATTTTAATCTTTAGTTTTCCTGGAGACTCTTTTTCTCTTTTTCATGCTAACAACCAATTTATTTTTATATATACAATGTAAGGATAGAATTTTAAGGGCTGTGAGAGAAAAGCATCATAATACATATAGAGGAAAACCAATGCAGATATCTGCAGGTTTCTCAGCCTAGACCCTAAAAGCTAGAAGGGCCTGAAAGAATATATTTCAAGCTCTGAAAGAAAATCGATGCTAAGAATCTTATACTCGGCAAATCTTATCTTCAAATTTGATGATGACATGAAATCCTTCCATAAAAACAGAAGGTGAAAGAATTCACAGATACAGAGTCTGCACTATAGAACATTCTCAGCAAAATATTCCATAAGGAAGAAATTAAAAATAACAATGCAATTCAACAAAGAGAGGAACTACCCTAAAGGAAAAGCCAATTAAATGAGAAACCAAGTCAAGTTAAAAACCAAAAATAAGCCAAAATGACCAGCAATACAAACCATATCTTAATAATAGCTCCAAATGTTAATGCCTAAACTCATTAATCAAAAGACATAGACTGGCATATTGAATTTTTATAAAAAGACCCAATAACTTGCTGCCTTCAAGAGATTCCACTCATAGAAAAAGATACAGACTAAAGGTGAAAGGATGGAAAAACTATATCATGCACAATGACACAGGGTCTTCCATCATCATATCCAATTTAAGTGGACTTCAAGTCAAAGTTAGTAAGAAGGGATAAAGAATAGCATTTCATACAGCATAAGGGAAACTTAAATCAGCAAGACATAATGATCATAAATATTTATGCCCCAAACAATGGTGCATCCATGTACATCTAACATATCATTCTCAATTCCAGGAACCGAGTAGACCACAACACAGTAATGCAAGGTGACTTTAATAATCCTCCACCACCACTGGATAGATCTTCCAAACAAAAGTTGAACAAAGAAATCATAGAACTCCATAACACAATCACTAATTTAGACTTAACAAACATATACAGAATATAACATCCATCAACAAGCGAATACACTTTTTTCTCAGGAGTACATGGATTCTTTAAAATAATCATATGATTTGCCACAAATCTACTCTTAGCAAATACAAAATAATTGAGATACTACCATATATTCTACCAGATCATAATGAAAAGAAATTAGAAATCAATGACAAAATTAAAAACAGAAAATAGTTGAACACATGGAGACTAAATAATACACTATTGTATGATGCACAGATACCAGAAGATATCAGGGAGGAGGCAACAAAATTCCTTGAGGTAATCAAGATCAATGATACAGCATATCAAAATCCCTGGAATGCCAGGAAAGCAGGACTAAGAGGCAAATGCATTGCATGGAGAGCACTCAATGAAAGAGAAAGTCAAAAAGTAAGTGACCTAACATTACAGCTCAAAGCCTTGAAAAAGAAAAACAGATAAACAACAAAATTAACACAAGACAGAAAAAAATAAAAATCAGAGGCAAAATCCCAGGAATTGTAACAAAAGACAGTTCAAAAAATTGAGAAAACAAAAAGTTGGTTCTTTGAAAAACAAAATTGAAAAACCCTTAGCCACACTAAAGCAGAGAATGAGAGAGAAAACTCAATAAGATACATGATGAGAAAGGAGATATAATGACAGACACTACAGAAATACAAAACATAATTAGAAGTTATTTTGAAACTCTGTACTCGAACAGAATAGAAAATCATGAAGACATCGATAGGTTTGTAGAGACATATGATCCACACAAACTGAATCAGGAGGACATACACAATTTGAAGAGATCAAATTCAACCAATGAAAAAGAAGTCATCAAAAACCAACCAACCAAGACAAGACCAAGACCAGATGAATTCTCAGTGTAGATCTAAAAAACTTTCAAAGAACTCATTTCAATACTCCTCACAGTAGTCCATGGAAGAGAAAAGAAGAGAACCCTTCCAAAATCATTTTATGAAGCTAGCATCACCCTGATACCAAAACTGAAAACATACAAAGGAAAGTAAACTTCAGAACAACATTCCTGAAGAACATAGACTCAATAGTTCTTAACAAAATTCTAGCAAATCACATCCAAAAACATATTAAAAAGATAGTGCACCATGATCAAGTGTGTTCATCAAAGGGATGCAAGGTTGGATCTTCATTCAAAAATAAATACATGTAATTCATTACATCAACAGACAAAATTAAAAATCATAAGATTATCTCAATAGAAATAGAAAAAAATTTTGACAAAATCAAGTACCCCTTCATGCCTAAGACACTAGACAAATTTGGCAGTAGGTACATACCTGAACATTGAAGGGGCTATCTATTCAAAGCTCAAAATAATATCATTTTAATTGAGAAAAAATTAATAGTATTCCCTTTAAAATGTGGGATAAGACATGGATGCCCTGTTTCTCCACATCTATTCAACATCATTCTTGAAATTCTAGCCAGAACAATCTGAAAGACCAAAATAATTAAAGATATGAATAGGAAAAGAAGAACTATTACAATTTGCTGATGACATGATTGTATATTTATACTGTTGGGGGCTATACTATGCAGATGGCGCCCGGATGGTGCTTGGCAGCCAGCCAGAGGTTGCTTTGATCACTTCGGCGGTGAGGAGGTTGATTGACATAGGCACACCCAGGTGATTTGTCATTGGCCATATCCAATTAAGTCCACACACACAATGTGTGCACAGGTGCTCTGGCTCATGCCTGCTCGTTTTGACCTTTACCATGATTGGGCAGCTAGCTCTCACCTAATCTTTGCATAATTGGTGTCAACCCTACCCTTGGCCTCCTGGAGGGGATATAAGCCGGCTCTCCTCGAGTGCCAGGGGTTTTGGGTTTTTTTAGAGGTTTGAGGTTCAAGGTTGGAGGTTCCAGGTTGGAGGTTCCAGTTCCCGGTTTCCTGATTCATCAATAAACCGTTCCAAATTCAAGAGCCTTGCTACTCTTTTGTCCCCCTCACCAAATTGACTCTGCTGGATGGCGTCATATATGATCCAAAAAGTTTCACCAGAAAAGTTGTAGAATTTGCACATGAATTCAGCAAATAGCAGAATATAAAATCAACATTCATAAATCAAATGCATTTCTATTTATATGTGATGAATCCTTTGAAAGAGAAATTACAAAATATACCCCATTGACAATAGCCTCAAAAATATACTTGGGAATCAATGTAACAAAAGAGGTGAAAGACCTCTACAACACTGAAAACTACAGAACACTAAACAAAGAAGTTACAGAAAACCTTAGAAGATAGAAAGATGTCTCATACTCTTACATACGCAAAATTAATATTATCAAGATAGCCATTCTATCAAAAGTGCTATACACACTGAATGCAATTCTAATTAAAACTCCAATGCCTTACCTCATAGAGAAAGAAATCATGAAATTCATTTGGAAAAATAAGAGACCCAGAATTGCCACAGCAATCCTTAGCAGGAAGAGTGAAGTCAGAGGTATCACAATACCAGAACTTCAACTATACCACAATCAATAATAACAAAAATGACATTGTATTGGCACAAAAGAGAGAGGTAGACCAATGGTACTGAATAGAAGACACAGAGACAGTCCCAAATAAATACAGTTTTCTCATACTAGACAAAGATACAAAAGACAATGTTGAAAAGGTAGCCTAATCAACAAATGGTGCTAGAATCACTGGAAATCCATATGCAGCAAAATGAAATTTAACCCCAATCTCTCATCCTTTACAAAACTCAACTCAAAATGGATCAAGGACCTAGGCATTCAATCAGTCAGAGAACCTGCAAAAAATAGAAGAAAAATTAGGCCCAAACTTTTATCATGTTGGCTTAGGTTTAGACTTACTTAACAAGACTCACAAAGCACAAGAAATAAAATCAGGAATCAATAAAAGGGATGTATTCAAACACAGAAGAAGATCTATATGCAACGAACAAATATATGGAAAAAATATTCAAGATCTCTAGTAATAAGAGACATGCAACTCTAATTTACAGTGAGATTTTATCACACTCAATTAGAATGGCAATTATCATGAATAAAGGCAACAATTGTTGTTCATGAGGATATGGGAAACAAGTTACACTCATACATTGTGGATTTTGCATATTGGCACGGCCACTCTGGAAAGTAGTATGAACATTCCTTAAAAAATATGGAACCACCATTTGACTCAACATTCTCACTTGGTCCATACCCAAAAGATTTAAAATCAGCATACCACAGTGATGCAGTGAAATCAATGTTTATAGCAGTTCAATTCACAATAACTACATTGTGGAACCAACCTAGATGCCCTTCAATAGATGAATGGATAAAGAACCTGTGGTATATACACATAATGGAATGTTATTCAAACATAAATAATAAAATTATGGCATTTTGAAGTAATAGGATGGAGTTAGAGAATATTATGCTAAGAGAAATAAGCCAATCCCCAAAAACCAAAGATGGAATGATTTCTATGTTAATGGTTGATGATACATAAGAGGGTACGGATTAAGGGAAGAATGGAGGAAAGATGGACTCTGTAGAGGAAAATGAGTTTTGGGGAGGGACAAGAGAAGGAGAGATAATGAAATGATACTAATATAATTACCCTGTGTACATGTATGTTTACACAAATGATGAGACCCTAGTTTGTGTACAACCAGAGAAATAAAAGTCATAATATTTATGTACGATGTATCAAAAATTTTAAAAGAAAAATATAAAATATTGCAGAAATTGTTTGACATTATCCCTATTATCCCCCAAATCATAGTTTGTAAATTCAACTTGTTAGAATTTCACATGTGAGTCAATTGATGTAACAATTGACTTTTTCCCTTTCTTTTTCCCTCTTCTTTTCTTTTTTTGGGGGAGAGTAATGTGGACTGAATGTAGAGGCACTTTTCCACTAATTTACTTCCCCAGTCCTTTTTTCATTTCTTTAATGTTTTATTTTAGTTGTAGATGGGTAAAATACATTTATTTTATTTTTATGGGTTAAAAGTATTGAAAGCAGTACCTGTGCTATAGTCCTCCCAGTCTCTTTCTGTATTGTTTATTGTTGAGACAGGATGTCACTAAGAAACTCAGTCCATCTGTGTCAATCTCCAAATTTTCTGGGATTATAAGCATGTCTTTTCACTTTGCCATTTTTTTGTTGATTTGATAATTCCAAGCTTTTGCAAAATAACTATAATCATCCACTCTCAGCTGGTTGTTAAGTAGACCTATGTGAATACAAGAGCACACAAAGAAAAAAGGAAAACTTGGATCAATCAAAGAAAAATTATACAAATATGAAAAGATCATAGGAATGTGAAAGATACAAATTAATAAGAAGTCTAAATAACTAATTATTGATGTGTTGATCAAGAAATAATGTAAATGAAATTGAGAGAAAAAAATCTAAAAGAAATTAGCATAAATTTTGTCCTTGAAATATTCATTCATAACAAAAGTCTGAGAAATGGAAAATGTGAAGAAATATATATATCAATCTTTAAGAAGCACAATCATTTCCAACTTGGATAAACACAAAAAGACTCAAAATAAAGCACATGATAATAAAAATTTCAAAATTCACAAGGAGAAAATTTTTGAGAGGACCAGGAGATAAGAGATATATCACTTATAAGGTTATTTCTACATAATTATTAGTTGATGGTTTTACCAGAAGATTTCCAGAAAATAATTAGAACATATAGTCAAATAAATGGAAGAAAAAATGAATTAACCATGAATACTATATCCAAAACCTCTATTTTTACAAAGTAATAAAAAAGAAAAGTCAAGATATACAAATGCTGAAAAAGTTTCTCACTTCCAGACCTGTCCTACGACATCTACTATAGAGAATCTTTTCAATTGAAAATAATTCTGTACAGGACAAATCTTTTAAAATCTAAAAACTTTCTGTCAAAAGCATAAATATCCACAAATATAACTTTTACTACACTGTTATGATGATACATAAAACAATTTTGCTATAGAGTTTTAAAGACAAAAATATAAAAATTATTAAAAATATGTTAATTGGGGGGCGATCCAAGATGGTGGACTAGAGGGTGACTGCATCTCCAGTCGCTCCAGAACCCAGGATTCAAGAAGGGGAGGCATTGAGAGACCTGGACAAAAATAGAGTCACGGGTGAGTTTCCCCCACCCGGTGAAGCTTGTCCCGGGCAGCAGGCCCGGATAGAGGTGGCTTATCAGAGTAGGGCAGGGCAGCTAGAGTCTTCCCCAGGCAGCCCTGCACACTATGGTGGTGGGCTCCATCCACACTGTCCCAACCTGCAGGACATCAACGAGGATGGCAAACATAAGAGAGAAGGAATGAAAGGGACAAGAGACACAGGGAGTGACAGCAAGACAGGAATTCTGATCAAACTGAAAATTTTTATTGTTCTCACGGGTATTTATGCTGAAGGAATGAGGGGTATAACGAGGTGCAGGCTGGTTGGCTGTGTTCTTCTATTGGGCTCCTGATAGGGTGCAAGTTCGCGCTGGCAGGAAGGTGAAGTTCATGCCGGCGGGAAGGTGAAGTCCCAGAAGAGAAGCAGGGACGGCACCATAGGTGCCATATTGTAGGAACTATCAGCCAGGAGTGGGGAGGGGCACTGCTGCTTATTGTAAAGGTCAGAATGTTCTCAGAATGAGAACTTCTTCTTGGTCCCTGACATTTCCCCCTTTCTTATATAAAATTATTGACCATATTTTCATAGCCATATTTTAAGGGGGTGATAGAGGCTATGTGGCGAGGCAGGGGCGTGACTTGCCCAAAAAGGTACAGAGCTGGAGTGACAATCCTTTGGAAACTGCGCCCATCTTAGGTTGTCTGTGATAGAGCAACATCCTTACCCATCATTGGATAATGAGGCTCTAGCCCTCATTTCCTGTCTTAGGTTGGTATGAGCTCTCATGAATCTTACCAGTCATTGGCTGCCCAGTTCAGCTCACAGGGGTGATGATTTATTAATATCTAATATTGATCAGATGTTGCACCATCATGATCCATCATCTCCAGTAGATGGTAATGAACCTGAATAGGTTTCACCCATATAGCCTCAATTTGAGCTCTAAGAAAAGCCATGATCTTGTTGAATATCAAAGGACCTATAGATACGATAAGCAGCAAGCAAAGGAGGGGACCTAGGCAGGGAAGGAGATAGGGAAGGAGTCCACTGAATCCAGTCCATAGTGGATTATCAGCCAGTGCTCATCAGCATTTTTCTAAGTCTTCCTGCAGCTGTTTGATCTTGTCCTTAGCAATTCCTGACTTGTTGGCATAGAAACAGCATTTTTCCTGCAAAGTCAGACAGATGCCTCCCTGTTCGGCAGTTAGAAGGTCTAAACCTCTCCTATTTTGTAGGACCACTTCTGCTAAGGAATCCACCTGATCTTGAAGATCTTGTATGGTGCTTGAGAATATCTGTACATCAGAAATCATTTGTCTGGACATGATAGAAGCTACCTGAGCAGGATAGACAGCAATAACTTTAGAGGGTATGGCGGGCAAATGAACCCAAAGCAAGGGGCAACCTTTATTTTTAAAATATGCATCCCACTGCCAGAATAGTCCCGTGGGTGTATGATGGGTGTATAATATAACCAAAACCAAAGGAAGATCATGAGATATTTGTGTAACAAATTGTTGAGCAATTGTCCCGACCCGCGGGACATCAACACAGGACGGCAAACCTAAGAGAGAAGGAATGAAGGGACAAGAGACACAGGGAGTGACAGCAAGACAGGAATTCTGATCAAGCTGCAAATTTTTATTGTTCTCAAGGGTATTTATGCTGAGGGAATGAGGGGTATGATGAGACACAGGCTGGTTGGCTGTGTTTTTCTTTTGGGCTCCTGATAAGGTGCAAGTTCACGCAGGCGGGAAGGTGAAATCCCAGAAGAGAAGCGGGGGCGGGCCATAGGCAAAACTATCAGCCGGGAGTGGGGAGGGGGCGCGCTCCGGGAATCCATCAGCCTTCAGCTGCAGGGTGCCTGAGTCAGCTGCAGGGTGTTTGTGCAGGGGAGGCAACCACAAAATGCTCCCTGGGCTGCTGCTTATCATAAAGGTCAGAACGTCCTCAGAATGAGAACTTCTTCTTGGTCCCTGACATTTCCCCCTTTCTTATATAAAATTATTGACCATATTCTGAGAGCCATATTTTAAAGGGGTGATAAAGGCTATGTGGCGAGGCATGGGCGTGACTTGCCCGTACAGGTACAGCACTGGAGTGACAATCCCTCAGGAACTGCGCCTGTCTTAGGTTGTCCGTGGCAGAGCAACATCCTTACCCGTCATTGGATAATGAGGCTCTAGCCCTCATTTCCTGTCTTAGGTTGGTATGAGCTCTCACGAATCTTACCCGTCACTGGCTGTCCAGTTCAGCTCACAGGGGTGATGGTCTTTTAAGATCACCATCACGATCCATCATGTCCAGTCGATGGTAATGAACCTGAATAGGTTTTGCCAGTATAGCCTCAATATGAGCTCTAAGAAAAGCCATGATCTTGTTGAGTATCAAAGGACCTATAGATATGATAAGCAGCAAGCAAAGGAGGGGACCTTAGCAGGGTCCTCAAGTCCTGCATGGCTGTGGGAGAGCAGTGAACAGGCAGCCATTATCCAGAGAAGCAATGGTGTGCAGTCACAGGCTTTGCCATTCAGGGGATTTTTCGCATAGATTGTTGGCTGCATCTGTAAGAGAGGAAGATTCATCCTCAGGGGGAAGGTTTCCACCCCTGGGTTGTGGTAAATCATTGACCTGTTTGACCAGGCGTTCTGGTAACCATCTTGGGGCTGCTTATTCTTGATCTAATAACAATTGTTAAGATCATAGGTATTAGGTGCAGCGATTAACAAATCATCCATATAATGTAATATATAAACTTGTGGCCACCGCTCTCTCACAGGGTCTACTGCTTGAGCAACATATTTTTGGCAAAGACTAGGGCTGTTAGCCATACCCTGGGGAAGGACCTTCCATTGAAATCTTTGCATAGGACCCTGAAAATTGATGCGGGGGAGGCTGAAAGCAAAATAGGGTCTGTCCTCAGGATGTAAAGGAATAGTAAAAAAGCAATCTTTTAAGTCAATGACCATTTTATAATAGTCCCTAGGAATAGCTACCGGTGTAGGGATGCCTGGCTGTAGTGCCCCCATCGGGCACATAACCTTATTGATAGCGCGCAAATCCTGTAAAAGGCGCCATTTGCCTGATTTCTTCTTAATAACAAAAATAGGAGTGTTCCAGGGTGAGGTTGAGGGTTCCACATGGTTGGCTGTCAACTGTTCCTGCACTAACATGGAGGCAGCCTCTAATTTTTCTTGGGTAAGGGGCCACTGATCCACCCACACAGGAGTGTGAGTTTCCTAAAAAATTTTGTCTGCATGGGGTACAGGAGGGTCAGGGACCGACACTAAAAATCCAAATACCCAAGTCCAAATTTGTCTGTTTTTTGTATGGGCTGTACAGGCTCAACCTGTCCTTGTCCTAGCCTCCCAAGGCCTGTACCAGGGATAAAGCCCATACGAAGCATTTGATGAGTGACTAAAGAGTCGGGACTAGCAAGAATAACTTTCATTTGGCTTAGAATGTCTCATCCCCAAAGGTTGACAGGGAGATCAGGAACAACGAAGGGGGTAACAGTTCCTTTATATCCTGTGTTATCTTTTGTGTCAGTCCAATTGAGTACCCTGGAGCTAACTAAGGGGTTTTTTGATTGCCCTATTCCTTTAAGGTCAGTTAGTGATGAGGTGAGGGGCCATTCTGATGGCCAATAGTTTTGAGAAATAACTGTGGCATCCACACCAGTATCTAGGATCCCTTGGAATTTCTTTCCTTCAATAAATAAGGTAAGAGTGGGTCTTTTGTGGGAGATAGGTCGGACCCAATACACATCAGAGGAACCTAAAGAGGCCGTGTTTTGTGGTGAATTTGGGGCAGTGGGAGTGTTTCCTGAATTGAGGGGAAGGAGTATTAATTGTGTAATTCTTGTTCCTGCAGGGATGGCCGCTATTCCGTTAATAGCTGTGGCCAGTATTTTAATTTCTCCAGTGTAATCATTATCAATGATGCCAGGGAAGACCTGAACACCTTGTAAGGTGGTAGAAGCTCTCCCAAGAATAAGAGCACACATATGAGGTGGAGGGGGGCCTACAACCCCAGTGGGTATTATTTGGGGTCCTTGCATAGAGTCTAATATTGTATCAGTGGAGGCACAGAGGTCCAATCCTGCGCTGCCTGGGGTAGCGCGATGGAGGGAGGTGTTTGTGGAGAAGGACAGGGGGCCTGGATTGGGTTGGGAGTCTGAGAGGGAACAAACCTTATTGCCCCTGGGTTTGTTCTGGGGGCAGTCGGGGTCAGGGGCTGGCCCCGAGAGGAGTTTCCCGGGAAGTTAGAGGGAATAGGCTGTCCAAGGGCATTGATCTTGGATCTACACTCCTTGGCCCAGTGGCGACCTTTACCACATTTAGGGCAAAGGGTGAGCGGAGGTGGTTTAGCCCCTGTTTGAGGAGATATGGGTCCTTGACCCAGTCTCCCTGTTGGGCACTCTCGCGCAAAATGGCCAGGTTGTTTGCAAGTAAAGCAAGTACGTGGGCCAAGGTTGTGAAGGGCCTTGGTGAAGGCGGCGCCAATAGCGAGACCCATGGCATGGGCCGTTCCTACCCCAGCACACAGCCTAATGAAGTCAGAAAGGTCCCCTTTATCTTTATGGGGCCGAAGAACATCTTGACATATTGGGTTGGCATTTTCAAAGGCAAGATATTTTACAAAGGAGCTCTCGCTTTCACTTGGTCCAAGTAAGCGCTCCGCAGCTAGATTAAGCCGGGCAACAAAGTCACTGTAAGGCTCGTCTGGACCCTGATGAATTTTTGCTAGGGAGGTGGTGGCTGAGCCCTTTTGAGGGAGCCGTCTCCAAGCATGCAAACCAGCAGTTTGAACCTGTGCTAGGAGCCCAGTAGGGAAGTGCGCCTGTTTAGGGTTAGTATCAAATGGCGCATTACCCACTAGTTTAACATAGGTCCAGGATTTAGAGGAAGGCTTGGTTGAATTTTTTTGGGCAGTTTCCTGACAGTATTCCTTAAAGTCTGCGTTCCACAACAGGAAGTCACCTGCACTGAGGGTGGCTCGGGCCAAAAATTTCCAATCATTAGGGGTGAGCCATTGTGTACTATGGTTCTCTAGCAAGTCCAGTGTATAAGGTGCAGTGGGACCATACTGAGCACAAGCCTTTTTAAGTCTTTCAAGAAAACGGAGGCTCAGTCTTTTATAAGAACCAAGGGCTCCACTCTGTCCAGAGGTGGGCTCCTCCTCATCCCCTGATTCCTGGTCCTCCTCTTGTTCTCCCTCTGGTTCTACCTCTTGTTCCTCCCCTGACTCCTTTTCCTGACCTCCTTCTAGACCCTCTGCTTTAGTCTGTGCGAGCTGATCTGCTTGACTGCGAGTAACTGGAAAGGCAAGAACAGGCTGACCACGCAGCTTCACCTTACGAATATTAAGGGGTTTGGGGCCAGTTTGTGTTAACTCTGTGCCCAAGGCCAGTGAGCGAAGTTCGGCATCAAGGGCTTTTAGTTCTTTTAAAAGTTGGATTTGTTCCCGCCTATGTTGGAGAGACTCACATAAAGGGGTTAGATTAGGCAAGGGAAGCGGGGAAAAAATATCTGGGGGGGGGGCAGTAGGCCCCTGAAGGGCCGGAGCACGAAAGGCAGGGGGTGTATAAGAGGGAAGTGGATTTTTAAGAGGTGGTAGGTCTGGAGAATGGTATTGAGCTACTCCCTCCTCCAGTGTAGCCTCCTCCTCTGGGGTCACGTCATCATAGGGATTTAAAACCGGATAAATCTTAGGGGGATTTTTAGGGGACTCTTTTGGTAAGGTGGGGTCTGGGAGGGTCCCGGGGTCTGGGAGAGTCCTGGGGTCCTGAGAAGGCTGAGTAGGGGGCATTTGAATACTAACCGAAGGGCATGCCGAGGGGGAGCGAGAGGTGGATTGCATTGCCTGCTCCCCAATTTTTACAAGTTTTAAAGTACCACTGTCAAAGGGTGAACTTTTAAGAATCTCATTAATTAAATTCCAATAAGAAAAGGCAGTGACAGGCACCTTTTGAGGACCAAAAGTCTCATAATAATCTTTGAGGCAGTCTCCTACTCTGAGCCACCTTTTACCATCAATTGACCCCTCGAGGGGAAACCAAGGACACAAATCCTCTATGCATGAAAAGAATAATTTTAAGTCCTTTTTCTTAACACGCGCTCCCCGAGTCTTGAGGGCCTCCTTGAGACCCGACAGAAACAAATCATGTGACGAAACTGCTTGTCCCATGGTGTGTCACTCACCTTGCGCCGGCCTCACTCTCCTCCTGGATCTGACTCCCGGTCGCGTTTACCGAGGCGATCCCGAATCCCGCTTGGCCAAGTCTTCCCCGGAGGGCGGCGTTCGCTTCTCTGGCAAAGGTTCCAATCAACCACGTTGCGCGCCAACTGTCCCGACCCGCGGGACATCAACGCAGGACGGCAAACCTAAGAGAGAAGGAATGAAGGGACAAGAGACACAGGGAGTGACAGCAAGACAGGAATTCTGATCAAGCTGCAAATTTTTATTGTTCTCAAGGGTATTTATGCTGAGGGAATGAGGGGTATGATGAGACACAGGCTGGTTGGCTGTGTTTTTCTTTTGGGCTCCTGATAAGGTGCAAGGTCACGCAGGCGGGAAGGTGAAATCCCAGAAGAGAAGCGGGGGCGGGCCATAGGCAAAACTATCAGCCGGGAGTGGGGAGGGGGCACGCTCCGGGAATCCATCAGCCTTCAGCTGCAGGGTGCCTGAGTCAGCTGCAGGGTGTTTGTGCAGGGGAGGCAACCACAAAATGCTCCCTGGGCTGCTGCTTATCATAAAGGTCAGAACGTCCTCAGAATGAGAACTTCTTCTTGGTCCCTGACAAGCAATGGCTTCTGTGACTTGAATTAATGCTTGCCACACCTCAGGAGTAAGCTCTCGAGGAGAAAAAGGGTCAGAATCTCCCCTTAAAATATCATTAAGAGGCAAAAGCACATAGGTGGGCAGTTTTAAATATGGTCTTAGCCATTTGATATCCCCTAGTAATTTTTGGAAATCGTTAAGAGTGTGGAGATGGTCCACACGCAATTGTAAATTAGGGATTTGAATTTGATTAGTTTGAAGTTTGAGGCCCAAGTAGGTGTAGGGGTCCTGTGTCTGAACCTTATCAGGGGCTATCTGAAGTCCCAAGGCTATAAGGGCCTTATAGAGATCCAAATAACAATTGTTAAAATCATAGGTATTAGGTGCAGCAATTAACAAATCATCCACATAATGTAATATATAAACTTGTGGCCACCGCTCTCTCACAGGGTCTACTGCTTGAGCAACATAATTTTGGCAAAGACTAGGGCTATTAGCCATACCCTGGGGAAGGACCTTCCATTGAAATCTTTGCATAGGACCCTGAAAATTGATGTGGGGAAGGTTGAAAGCAAAATAGGGTCTGTCCTCAGGATGTAAAGGAATAGTAAAAAAGCAATCTTTTAAATCGATGACCATTTTATAATAGTCCCTAGGAATAGCTACTGGTCTAGGGATGCCTGGCTGTGGTGCCCCCATCGGGCACATAACCTTGTTGATAGTGCGCAAATTCTGAAAAAGGCACCATTTGCCTGATTTCTTCTTAATAACAAAAATAGGAGAGTTCCAGGGTGAGGTTGAGGGTTCCACATGGCCGGCTGTCAACTGTTCCTGTACTAACAGGGAGGCAGCCTCTAATTTTTCTCGGGTAGGGGGCCACTGATCCACCCACACAGGAGTGTGAGTTTCCCAAATAATTTTGTCTGCATGGGGTACAGGAGGGTCAGGGACCGACACTAAAAATCCAAATACCCAAGTCCAAATTTGTCTGTTTTTTGCATGGGCTGTACAGGCTCAACCTGTCCTTGTCCTAGCCTCCCAAGGCCTGTACCAGGGATAAAGCCCATACGAAGCATTTGATGAGTGACTAAAGAGTCGGGACTAGCAAGAATAACTTTCATTTGGCTTAGAATGTCTCATCCCCAAAGGTTGACAGGGAGATCAGGAACAATTAAGGGGGTATAACAGTTCCTTTATTTCTTGTGTTATCTTTTGTGTCAGTCCAATTAAGCACCCTGGAGCTAACTAAGGGGTTTTTTGATTGCCCTATTCCTTTAAGGTCAGTTAGTGATGAGGTGAGGGGCCATTCTGATGGCCAATAGTTTTGAGAAATAACTGTGGCGTCCACACCAGTATCTAGAATCCCTTGGAATTTCTTTCCTTCATTAAATAAGGTAAGAGTAGTCTTTTGTGGGAGATAGGTTGGACCTAATACACATCAGAGGAACCTAAAGAGGCTGTGTTTTGTGGTGAATTTGGGGCAGTGGGAGTGTTTCCTGAATTGAGGGGAAGGAGTATTAATTGTGCAATTCTTGTTCCTGCAGGGATGGCCACTATTCCATTAATAGCTGTGGCCAGTATTTTAATTTCTCCAGTGTAATCTTTATCAATGATGCCAGGGAAGACCTGAACACCTTGTAAGGTGGTAGAAGCTCTCCCAAGAATGAGAGCACACATATGAGGTGGAGGGTGGCCAACAACCCCAGTGGGTATTATTTGGGGTCCTTGCATAGAGTCTAATATTGTATCAGTGGGGGCACAGAGGTCCAATCCTGCGCTGCCTGGGGTAGCAGGTTGGAGGGAGGTGTTTGTGGAGAAGGACAGGGGGCCTGGATTGGGTTGGGAGTCTGAGAGGGAACAAACCTTATTGCCCCTGGGTTTGTTCTGGGGGCAGTCGGGGCCAGGGGTTGGCCCCGAGAGGAGTTTCCTGAGAAGTTAGAGGGAATAGGCTGTCCAAGGGCATTGGTCTCAGATCTACACTCCTTGGCCCAGTGGTGACTTTTACCACATTTAGGGCAAAGGGTGAGTGGAGGTGGTTTAGCCCCTGTTTGAGGAGATATGGGTCCTTGACCCAGTCTCCCTGTTGGGCAGTCTCGTGCAAAATGGCCAGGTTGTTTGCAATTAAAGCAAGTACGTGGGCCAAGGTTGTGAAGGGCCTTGGTGAAGGTGGCGCCAATGGCAAGACCCATGGCATAGGCCGTTCCTACCCCGGCACACAGCCTAATGAAGTCAGAAAGGTCCACTTTATCTTTGTGGGGCTGAAGAACATCTTGACACATTGGGTTGGCATTTTCAAAGGCAAGATATTTTACAAAGGAGCTCTTGCTTTCACTTTGTCCAAGTAAGCGCTCTGCACCTAGATTAAGCCGGGCAACAAAGTCACTGTAAGGCTCGTCAGGACCCTGATGAATTTTTGTTAGGGAGGTGGTGGCCAAGCCCTTTTGAGGGAGCCGTCTCCAAGCGTGCAAACCAGCAGTTTGAACCTGTGCTAGGAGCTCAGTAGGAAAGCGCGCCTGTTTAGGGTTAGTATCAAATGGCGCATTCCCCACTAGTTTAACATAGGTCCAGGATTTAGAGGAAGCCTTGGTTGATTTTTTTTGGGCAGTTTCCCAACAGTATTCCATAAAGTCTGCGTTCCACAACAGGAAGTCACCCGCATTGAGGGTGGCTCAGGCCAAAAATTTCCAATCATTAGGGGTGAGCCAATGTGTACTATGGTTCTCTAGCAAGGCCAGTGTATAAGGTGCAGTGGGGCCATACTGTGTACAAGTCTTTTTAAGTCTTTCAAGAAAGCGGAGGCTCAGCCTTTTATAAGAACCAAGGGCTCCACTCTGTCCAGAGGTGGGCTCCTCCTCATCCCCTGATTCCTGGTCCTCCTCTTGTTCTCTTTCTGGTTCTACCTCTTGTTCCTCCCCTGATTCCTCTTCCTGAATTCCTTTTAAATTCTCTGTCTCAGTTTGTGCGGGCTGATCTGCTTGACTGCGAGTGACTGGAAAGGCAAGAACAGGCTGACCATGTGGCTTCACCTTCTGAGTATTAAGGGGTTTGGGGCCAGTTTGTGTTAACTCTGTGCCCAAGGCCAGTGAGTGAAGTTTGACATCAAGGGCTTTTAGTTCTTTAAAAGTTGGATTTGTTCCCACCTATGTTGAAGAGACTCACATAAAGGGGTTAGATTAGGCAAGGGAAGCGGGGAAAAAATGTCTGGGGGGACAGTAGGTCCCTGAAGCGCTGGAGCACAAAAGGCAGGGGGTATATAAGAGGGAGATGAATTTTTAAGAGGTGGCATGTCTGGAGAATGGTATCAAGCTGCTGCCTCCTTCAGGGTAGCCTCATCCTCTGGGGTCAACTCATCATGGGGATTTAAAACCGGATAAATCTTAGGGGGATTTTTAGGGGACTCCTTTGGTAAGGTGGGATCTGGGAGGTTCCTGGAGTCTGGGAGGATCCCAGGGTCCTGAGAAGCCTGAGTAGGGGGCATTTGAATACTAACAGAAGGGCATGCCGAGGGGGGGCAAGAGGTGGATTGCATTGCCTGCTCCCCAATTTTTACAAGTTTTAAAGTACCACTGTCAAAGGGTGAACTTTTAAGAATCTCATTAATTAAATTCCAATAAGAAAAGGCAGTGATGGGCACCTTTTGAGGACCAAAAGTCTCATAATAATCTTTCAGGCAGTCTCTTACTCTGAGCAACATTTTACCATCAAATGACCCCTCGAGAGGAAACCAAGGACACAAATCCTCTATGTATGAAAAGAATCATCTTAAATCCTTTTTCTTAACACGTGCTCCCCAAGTCTTGAGGGCCTCCTTGAGACCCATCAGAAACAAATCATGTGACGAAACTGCTTGTCCCATGGTGTGTCACTCACCTTGCACCGGCCTCACTCTCCTTCTGGATCTGACTCCCGGTCACGTTTACCAAGGTGATACCGAATCCAGCTTGGCCAAGGTTTCCCAGGAGGGCGGCATTCACTTCTCAGACAAAGTCTCGAGTCAACCACGTTGGGCGCCAACTGTCCCGACCCGCAGGACATCAACGAGGATGGCAAACCTAAGAGAGAAGGAATGAAAGGGACAAGAGACACAAGGAGTGACAGCAAGACAGGAATTCTGATCAAACTGAAAATTTTTATTTTTCTCACAGGTATTTACGCTGAGAGAATGAGGGGTATAACGAGGTGCAGGCTGGTTGGCTGTGTTCTTCTATTGGGCTCCTGATAGGGTGCAAGTTCGCGCTGGCAGGAAGGTGAAGTTTATGCCAGCGGAAAGGTGAAGTCCTGGAAGAGAAGCAGGGACGGCACCATAGGCGCCATATTGTAGGAACTATCAGCAAGAGTGGGGAGGGGCGCTGCTGCTTATTGTAAAGGTCAGAATGTTCTCAGAATGAGAACTTCTTCTTGGTCCCTGACACCACACGGCCAGCTTCCCCAGCTTCTGGGAACAGGCCCCCCAGTGAAAGCCTTTCTGAACAGAACCAGCTCCAAGTCACAGAGCCAGTGTGTTGAGCTCTGGCCAGCAAGTGGCTTCAGGGACCAGAAAAGGGCAACCAGTGACTTCCCCAAGCATCCTGGCCCCCTCTGGTGGGAGGTACCTTTCAAGGCTAGCTTCTCAGAAAAGACCGCCCAGTGAGAGCCTTTCTACACAGAGCCAGCCACAAATCTCCGAGCCAACAGAGAGTTCTGACCTGCAAGCAGCCTCTGGGATCAGGGCAGGGCAACCAGAGATTTCTCCAGGCAACCCTGCCCACTCCGACCTCAGGCTTTTTCCATAGGGTGATCCAAGATGGTGGACTAGAGGTCACCATCCATGGTGACTAGACTGCATCTCTAGTCACTCCAGAACCCAGGATTCAAGAAGAGGAGTCATTGAGAGACTTGAACTAAAATAGAGCCATGGGGTGAGTCTCTCCCACTGGGTGAAGCTCGGCCTGGGTGGCAGTCACTGATAGGGGCAGCTTATCAGAGCAGGGCAGGGCAGCTAGAGTCTTCCACAGGTAGTCCTGCACACTCCAGCGGTGGGCTCCTCCCACACAGCCAGCATCTCGGAGCAGGCCCCCCCGTGAGAGCCTTTCCGCACAGAGCCAGCTCCAAACGCTGGAACCAGTAGCGAGGTAGGGGCAACTTTCTTTGGAAGCACTGCATTATCAAGTTCCTTGAAGACTTCTGGCTACTGAAGACTGGGAGGTGATATACTGGAAATCTACAGAAACAATGTAAACCAATAGAGGAAATCTGCAATATCTCAGAGTCCTACTGACATCTGACCAATATGAGAAAAGAAGGGAAAAAAATGTCCCAAACAAACCTAGATACTATATCAATAAAACCCAATGATAGCACAGCAGAAGAAATGTCAGAAAGGGAGTTCAGAATGTACATAATTAAAACAATAAGGGAAGCAAATGAGGAGATGAAAGAGCAAATGCAGGCATTGAAGGAGGAGATGAAAGAGCAAATGCAGGCATTAAATGATCGCACCAATCAATGGTTAAAAGAGCAAATATGGGAAGCAAGAGATCATTTCAATAAAGAGAATACTGAAAAAATATAGAAATCCTTGAAATGAAGGAAACAATAAACCAAATTAAAAAAATCCATAGATAGCATAACCAATAGGACATAACACCTGGAAGACAGAGTCTCAGACATTGAAGAAAAAATATTTAATCTTGAGAACAAAGTTGGCCAAACAGAGAAGATGGTAAGAAATCATGAACAGAATCTACAAGAATTATGGGATATCATGAAAAGGCCAAATTTAAGAATTATTGGGATTGAGGAAGGCTTAGAGAAACAAACCAAAGGAATGAAAATCTATTCAATGAAATAATATCAGAAAATTTCCCAAATCTGAAGAATGAAATGGAAAACCAACTACAAGAGGCTTAAAGGACTCCAAATATACAAAATTACAACAGACCCACACCAAGGCAAATTATTATGAAAATACCTAACATACAAAATAAAGACAGAATTTTAAAGGCCACAAGAGAAAAGAATCAAATTACATTCAGGGAGAAACCAATAAGATGATCAGCAGATTTTCAGTCCAGACCCTAAAAGCTAGAAGGGCCTGCAACAACATTTACCAAGCACTGAATGAAAATGGATGCCAACCAAGAATCTTATACACAGCAAAACTTACTTTCAGATTTGACAACAAAATAAGATACTTCCATGAAAAACAAGGGCTAAAGAAATTAACAAAAAGAAAGCCGGCATTGCAGAACATTCTCAGCAAAATATTCCGTGAGGAAGCGATGAAAAACAACGATGCAAATCAGCAACAGGAAGAACTGGCCTAAAGGAATAGCCAAATAAAGGAGAAACCAAGTCATGTCAAAAAACAAAAAAGAGTCAAATGACTGGGAATACAAATCATATCACAATAATAACCCTGAATGTTAATGGCCTGAACTCATCAATCAAAAGACATAAACTGGCAGATTGGATTAAAAAAAATCCAACAATATGCTTCCTGCAAGAGACACATCTCATAGAAAGAGATACCCATAGACAAAGGTGAAAAGATGGGAAAAAACATACCATGCACACGGACACAGCAAAAAAACTTGAGTATCCATTCGCATTTCAGATAATGTGGACTTCAAGCCAAAGTTAGTAAGAAGGGATAAAGAAGGACATACTGCTTAAGGGAAGCATAAATCAACAAGACATAACAATCATAAATACCTATGCCCCGAAAATTGGCTCTTCCGTGTATGTCAAACAAATCCTTCTCAATTCCAGAAATCAAATAGACCACAACACAATAATACTAGGTGATTTTAACACACTTCTCTCACAACTGGATAGATCTTCCAAACAAAAATTGAAAAAAAAAACCATAGATCTCAATAACACAATCAACAATTTAGACTTAACGGACATATCTAGAATATACCATCCAACAAAAAATGAATACACTTTCTTCTCAGCAGCACATGGATCCTCCTCTAAAACAGACCATATTTTATGCCACAAAGCTACTGTAAGCAAATACAAGAAGATAGAGATACTACCTTGTACTCTATCAGATCATAATGGATTGAAATTAGAAATAAATGACAGAATAAAAAACAGAAACTTCTCCAATACCTGGAGATTAAGTAATATACTATTTTATGATGAATGAATAACAGAAGACATCAGGAGGGAAATAAAAAAATTCTTAGAAGTAAACAAGAACAAAGAAACATCATATCAAAATCTCTGGGACACTATGAAAGCAGTACTTAGAGGATGATTTAATTCATGGGTCGCTCTCAAAAAAAGAAGTAGAAATCAACAAATAAATGACTTAACACTACAGCTCAAAGCCCTTGAAAAAGAAGAGCAGACCAACACCAAAAGTAGTAGAAGACAGGAAATAGTTAAAATCAGAGCCGAAATCAATGAAATTGAAACAAAAGAAACAAACGGAAAAATTAACAAAATAAATAGTTGGTTCCTTGAAAAAATAAACAAAATTGATAAACCCTTAGCCACAATAACAAAGAGAAAGAGGGAGAAAACTCAAATTAGTAAAATTCTAAATGAACAAGGAAATATCAAAACAGACACAAGTGAAATACAAAACATAATTAGAAGCTATTTTGAAAGTCTATACTCCAACAAAACAGAAAACCTTGAAGACATCAACAAGTTTCTAGAGACTTATGAATTACCTAAACTGAACGAGGAGGACTTACACAACTTAAATAAATAAATTGCAAGCAATGACACAGAAGAGATCATCAAAAGCATACCAACAAAAAAAAGACCAGGACCAGATGGGTTCTCAGCCGAGTTCTACAAAACCTTTAAAGAAGACCTCATTCCAATACTCCTCAAAGTATTCCATGAAACAGAAGAGGAGGGAACCCTCCCAAACTCATTATATGTAGCCAATATCACCCTGATACCTAAACCAGACAGAGACACATCAAGGAAAGAAAATTTAAGACCAATATCCTTAATGAACATCGATGCAAAAATTTTCAACAAAATTTTAGCAAATTGCATACAAAAATATATTAAAAAGATAGTGCACCATGAACAAGTGGGTTTTATCCTAGGGATGCAAGGTTGGTTCAACATTAGGAAATCAGTAAATGTCATTCACTATATCAACAGACTTAAAGTCAAGAATCACATGATTATTTCAATAGATGCAGAAAAAGCATTCGATAAAATACCGCATCCCTTCGTGCTCAAAATAGTAGAAAAAATTGGGGTAGTGGGGACGTTCCTTAACATTGTAAAGGCCATCAATGCTAATCCCATGGCCAATATCATTCTAAATGGTGAAAAACTGAAAGCGTTCCCCATTAAAACTGAAACAAGGCAGGGATGCCCTCTTTCACCATTTCCATTCAACATTGTGCTTCAAACTCTAGCAAGAGCAATTGACAAACCAAAGAAATTAAAGGGATACAAATTGGAAAAGAAGAACTCAAACTATCGCTCTTCGCTGATGACATGATTATATATTTAGAGGAACCTGGAAATTCCACCAGAAAACTTTTAGAGCTCATAAGTGAATTCAGTATAGTAGCATGTTTCAAGATCAATGCCCATAAATCCAATGCATTTTTATACATAAGTGATGAATGTTCAGAAAGAGAAATTAGGAAAACTACCCCATTCACAATAGCATCAAAAAAATAAAATACTTGGGAATCAATCTCACAAAATAGGTGAAAGACCTCTACAATGAGAACTACAGAACACTAAAGAAAGAAATTAAAGAAATCCTTAGAAGATGGAAAGATCTCCCATATTCTTTGATAGGCAGAATTAATATTGTCAAAATGGCCATAGTACCTAAAGTGCTATACAGATTCAATGCAATTCCAATTAAAATCCCAATGATGTGTCTTACAGAAATAGAGCAAGCAATTATAAAATTCATCTGGAAGAATAAAAAAACCAGAATAGCTAAAGCAATCCTCAGTAGAAAGAGTGAAGCAGGGGGTATCACGATACCAGAACTTCAACTCTGCTACAAAGCAATAGTAACAAAAACAGCATGGTATTGGTACCAAAATAGACAGGTAGATCAATGGTACAGAATAGAGGACATGGACACAAACCCAAATAAATACAATTTTCTAGTACTAGACAAAGTGGGCAAAAATATGCAATGGAGAAAAGATAGCCTCTTCAACAAATGGTGCTGGACAAACTGGAAAACCATATGCAACTAAATGAAATTAAACCCCTATCTCTTACCCTGTACAAAAGTCAACTCAAAATGGATCAAGGACCTCAGAATTAGACCAGAGACCCTGCATCTTGTAGAAGAAAATGTAGGTCGAAACCTTCAACTTGTTGGCTTAGGATCAGACTTCCTTAACAGGACTCCCATAGCACAAGAAATAAAAGTAAGAATCAAAAGCTGGGATAGATTCAAACTGAAAAGCTTTCTCTCAGCAAAGGAAACTATCAGAAATGTGAAGAGAGAGCCTACAGAGTGGGAAAATATCTTTGTCACTCATACTTCAGATAGAGCGCTAATTTCCAGAATCTATGAAGAACTCAAAAAACTCTACACCAAGAATACAAATAATCCAATCAACAAATGGGCTGAGGAAATGAGTAGACACTTCACAGAAGAAGATATATAAGCAATCAACAGATATATGAGAAAATTTTCATCATCTCTAGTAATAAGAGAACTGCAATTCAAAACTACCATAAGATTTCATCTCACCGCAATTAGAATGGTGATTATCAAGAACACAAGCAACAATAGGTGTTGAAGAGGATGTGGGGAAAAAGGTACACTCATACATTGCTGGTGGGGTTGCAAATTAGTGCAGCCACTCTGGAAAGCATTATGGATATTCCTCAGAAAACTTGGAATGGAACCACCATTTGACCCTGCTATCCCACTCCTTGGCCTATATCCAAAGGACTTAAAATCAGCATATTACAGAGATACAGCCACATCAGTGTTCATTGCTTCTCAATTCACCATAGCCAGATTGTGGAACCAACCTAGATGTCCTTCAGTTGATGAATGGATATAGAAACTGTGGCATATATATACAATGGAATATTACTCCACCATGAAGAATGATAAAATTATGGCATTTGCAGGCAAAGGGATGAAATTGGAGAATATCATGCTAAGTGAGATAAGCCAATCTCAAAAAACTAAAGGAGAAATGATCTCACTGATAAGATGATGAGGACATATAATAGGGGGTGAGAGGTGTTAGCATTAGGGTTAGGGTTAGGTTTAGGTTTAGGGATAAGGAGCGTGGTAAGAATGGAGGAAGGAAGTACTGTATAGAGGGAAAAGAGGGGTGGGAAGTGTCGGGGGAAGGGAAAAAATAACAGAATGAATCAAACAACATTGCCCTATGTAAATTTATGATTACACAAATGGTATGCCTTGACTCCCTGTACAAATAGAGAGACAACATTTATCCCATTTGTTTACAATAATAAAAATAAATTTAAAAAAATATGTTAATTGGAATACAATATGAAAATAGCTGTGACATCAATAACAACATTGACAGGACATGCAAAAATGTTGATTTTATATGGAGTTTAAGTTAATTTACTAACAGTATATAATGTACAGTAAACTTTAATTGTTTTAGGCAATCCTAATATAATGGAATAATAACTATAAAATGAGTAGAATAACGTGGAACATCAAAGTATGTCACAAAAAATCTATGAACCAAAAGCAATTAAAAAAGCAAACAATCAGAAGAGAACACAACTTACAATGTAACAGTAATAAGTCCTTAATTTTTAGTAATCTATTTAAGTATAAATGGATTATTATTAAATGTCAGTCAGAACACAAAACATGACTGATAGGATTAAATCTACAATTTTCTGTATGCTATCTATGTGAGTTTTTTTTTTTTTAATTTATGGTCACTTTTAGTAAAATTGAAATGATGAAAAAGATATTACATACAATGATGAAAAATAAATCAAAGATGGCAATAACTGTGTTAAGAAAAGCAAGCAAAATGTTATGTGAGATAAAAGTCTATATAAATAAAAATATTTTGAAAAGCGACTAGATAATTATTTTGATACATAAGAGACCACTCTCTAAAACACAACAGTCATACTAAATACATGTGTAACTAAGTCATACTTTCAAATATAGAAAGACAATGCAGAGAGAATTGATCAAAATAAAAGACAGTAATATTTGGAGTCACCAATTTGCAGTGAATGTAACAGACAATAAAACTAGGCAGAATGATAAACAATGTTTAGGAGACATCAAAAATATTATAAACCACTAGATTTATAGATTCAATCTTCTCAATAGCTCATGAAAAACTCTTGATTGACCAGTCTAAAAACAGAAAATACCTAAAGAAATGACAATATTTAAATGACTTTTCAAATATAATATAATAAATTAAAAATCAAAAGGGGAAGAGATGTTCAAAACTCCAAATATATGTGGCATTGGTATACTCCTAAACATGGCCTTGTTCAAGAAATGAAAGATAAAATTAAAAGCTGTCTATAATACCCAAATGATCTAGACACTCCAGGTAGTAGATATCACATTCTGATATTAATTTTTAAAAAATAAAATGGTATTTTAAAAATCCCTTGTAATTCCAAGTGCTTATGAATAATTCAAAAATATTCAAAATTGACATAAGTTTGAATAATGTTTTCTGATTTTACAACATAACAAAAGCTACAGTATTCAATACATTAATACTGATATTAGTTTATACAAGTTGAGATATTGAACAGAATAGAGAGCAAATTCTCACTTATATGTATGAATCATGAAACAGTTACACACTTGTAATCATTAAATTATTCAATAGGTCCAACAGGGGAAGAAAAAAATTTTCCTTCACATGTGTGGATGAACGCAATTTGAAAAACATTGATGTATTTTTTTTAACTTTAAAAGACGAGTAATTGCATATCATCTATAATATGCATTCACCTTGAAGACTTTATGCTTACTGAAATAAACAATAATAAAAGACAAATCTTGTATGATTCTACTTATATGAGACATCTACAGTAATCAAACCTACTGAACAGAAGAAATGGTGTTTGTGATGGGAGACAAATTAGCACTTTCTTTGCATGAAAATCTAACTTTAATTTTGAGAGATGTAAACTATTTAGAAAAATGTTGAAAGACAATTACAATGAAAACTATTAAGCAATACTTAAAATATGGAAAGATTAAATTTAATTTTATGTGATCTGATGGCATTTATATTTTAAAAATGCATGAAGATAAACAGAATTGTAAAAGTATTTAAAAGCTTCTTAGAAATGCTAAAGTCTTTATTCTAGGCAAAAGAATAGTTTTGTCAATAAATAGTTGATAAGCATGCCAGTAATTCTAGCAGCCAGGAAGGTGGAAGAAGAATTTCAAATTTGAAGCCAATTCAAATACCTTAGCAAGAACCTCATTCAAAATAAAAATAAAAAGATAATAGGAATCTGGCTTAGTATGTTAGCACCCCTGAGCTCCAACATCAGTATAGATACATAGGTCTACATATACTTATTACTTATTTAGATAGATTACACAAATACATAGATGGACTAAAGAAACAAGTCATAAACAAAACAGGAGTAATATTCATAAAAGCAAGTGAAACATTTAATTTAATTGACCATAGGCACATGATTCATGCATCTTTCAACTTATATTGTTCCAAAATGAGAAGTACAGACAATGAACTTTCAATCATAATATAGAGATTACAAACATAAAAATATTATTCATTGATGGGAGGAAACCAACTCCTGAATATAGAACCTATTCTAACCAATACAACACACAAGTGCACAAAAGAAGATGAAAAAGATCCATAGAATCATCAATAAATATATTATTTTTAAACTCCTTCTTTATAATAATATTTTTCAGTCATGACTCTACACTTACAAAGAAAATGCATTGCGAGTAAGGAACATTCATTACATAACAGAGAATATTAACTAAAATAATTCATAAAGAGCCCTGAAGAGAAAATTTGAGTGAATAAATATTTAAATGTGATATTAGATAAACTGATTTAGGATATTAATATATTGTAATGTTTCAACCTAGAGACATTCAAAAACGTGAAAAGTATTTCTAAGGATCTTCAAAACCAATAAAGAGATGTCAAACCATGTAGGCCTAACAGAAAAAGTGAAGTATTTTATCTATTTATTTGAATATACTGAGGGATCACTAAGGGAAAGAAGGAGCCTAAAATAGTCTAAAAACATGATAAGCATAGGGAAAGCATGCCCTTCTATGACTGCAAGGAAAATACAACTGAACTTCCAACAATTTATTTCTGTTGGATGGGAACTTCTCAATTAATATGTTAAATGTGGTTTCCTCCTTGAAATTTGAACGTATTATCAGTAATTTTTGGTTTTCTTCATTTCTACTGACCTGTCTATTTGGCAAATCATACAGTTTGGCTGTGAAGAATACTGCAACAGTTTATGCATGAGACAATTCAAAAAGGTTAGTGGTGAAATCATTAGGTTATGAGAGCATTAACCCAATCAGTAAATTAATACTTTGGTAGAATTTACTAAGCAGTAGCTTACTGTAGTCCAGTAGGATGTGTCTGGAGTTGGTGGATTATTGGAGGTACATCTCTATGGTATTGATTTTGTATCTTTATCTGGCCTATGGAGTCTATATCTCTCAGCTATCTGATAATCACCTGACACACCTCCCTCCACCAAACCCTTCCATCATAATTTTCCATCTCATGTCAAGCCCCAAGGAATGGAGTTGGCTTTCTGTAAACTGAAATCTCTGAATCCATGAACCCCAAATAAACTTTTCCTCCTTAAAATTTTGTTGTAAAGTCATGGTCACAGAAGCAAAGAAGGTGAACAAAATAGCTACTGTCTCTTGTCTCATTGGTTTCCATGGCTCTTTCCTTAGGTCCAGAAATGTGACAAGGCATGGTTCAGTGAGAGAGAGAATCTTTTATTTGAAAATGGAATGAGTGTTAGAAATTCTCTCTTTAATCACTGCTGCTCATGACATAGAGAGTTCATTAGAGTAATACCAGATTCTGGAAAATTATTTCTACAAATTTGTCTTCTGACAGGCCTATTAGAATATATAAGAAAGATTTCAATCTAAAAATTCTGAGTACAGCTTTGACCTATCAAGTGTAAAGGGAACAAATCAAAGACAAGGAAATACTTTAGACTTTAAGGTGTAATTCACAATATTTTATACTGTTGACTTACATGAGAAATCTGGAGAGAGGGGTGTATATCATATCAAGAAAGAATGAGGGTAAGCATAAAAAATTAATATTTTCTTGTCTATATCAAAAATTTCCCAATCCATTCAATGAAAGCAAGTATCTAAAATTCATTCATGCACAGCAGAAACTACCAAAAGATATTCTACAAAGGAAGGACATTCAATATTGATAGTGATTTAAGAATTCTTAAGGGAAGTTTAACTCACCCAAAAAGATCAGGTTTCTGTAGTTCTCCAATATCACATCTCTGTATAAATTCCATCCAGGCATTGCCATTCCTCTTGAGAGAAATCAATGGGTGCATCCCTGAATCTCAATGGATCCTGAAATAAGAATAAGTATATAAATGGCACATTGGTCATGTGATCATTGAGAGAGTTTTTAATTGACACAATGAAAAGAAAATTGGCTCTCACAAAGGTGAGGTATATCAATTATTCAATAAGATACTTTTTTAATGAAGCATGACTGCCTAATATATAACTGAGGAAAGGTGATGGCCTAAGTAAAAAAAAAAAGTGTATATGTTACACTTTTGTGAAATAAAATATAAAATTAAGCTAAACATAAGAATATATATTTGGGGACTATTTTTATATTTTATAAAATAAATTATATTTCTCAAATGAGAAAGTTATAGTGGTTAGAAGATTGCTTGCTAAATTTTAAAGAGCATGAATATGGATTGGATATGTTGCTGATATGAAGGTGAATTCAGAAGTCCTGGCATGGGTTTTGTTTTTGAATATGTATCATGCTCTCTAGTCATGCCAATGCTATGGGTCCAGTAAATTCTCTTGAATAGTAATGAAGTAGAACACTAAAGGAAGAATATATTGAGGAATTCATACTCAACTATTTTAAGTGGCTAGTGCATCTTGCTACAATACGCTACAATAATAAATAGCAACAAGAATCCTTTTTGATCATTACATGTATATATGTCACTCCAAGCATTTTTCATATCTTAATTCCTATACCCAAAATAATTGATTGAGATAGGTAACAGTTTTATCTTTGAGGGAATTTTGTCAAACATCCAATTAATGCTATGCCTGGATTTTTGCAAGTCTCCCTGTCCTATAATTCATAAAAAGGAAAATAAAAAACAAAATGTGAAATTAAAAAGAATTTTCAGAGCACTTATTGACACTTACTATAACTGAGAAGAGTGATGGAAACAAGTTGATAAGCCCATAAAATCAATTTGATCAAATGGTACATTTTAGCACACACATTAAAATAGCAACTGTTTATAACATAAAGCAGACAACTTTTCAAGTAGTTGGAAGTAAATACTTTTAATTGTGTAATATTATAAGTCAACTTGGTGTTGATGCTTTGTTTTTCATGAAAGTACTGAGATACACACATTGAAGAACAGAATATAAAGAGCTACAATTTCTGAGTCTTGTATTTTCTTTGATATCTTTCACTTATCATCTCTGAGCTATGTTTTAGAATATAATGCACTTAAAAATAAGAGTGTTTTACTGAAAATATAGAAAGGTTAGAATTCTAATGACTTTGAGCTTGAGGAGCAATAAAATGAAAACATAAAAATATGGTTTGCTTCTAACCTCCAGCTACAAAAACAATATAGTAAAAGAAAAAAAGGGGGCAGATTTGTTCTCTAAACCAAGTCATATATAAAGAGAAATTCAGAAGAAAGAAGGGTTTCTGTATAAAATTTGGTGGTTTATACAGATTATTTAGAAAATTTTTGAGGAGATTCTTAATGATAAAGAGACACCTATTAAATTTACTGGGAAGAACCTGGAAGACAGATTTGGTAGAAAGTGTCAATGCAAATATAGGACACCATCATTGCTGCAGTATGCATAGCCACACTGAAACAAAATGAAATAAAAAGTAAAGCATTATGTCAATCTTCTTCAGATATAAACTTTACTTGAAGCTTGATTTTTTTGTGCTCCACACTATGAAAGTACTAAAATTGTAGTTCAATAGACATCTCACTATTCAGAGAGTTATTTTCTTCTTCTTTTTTTCTGGATTGCTGTAGTATATTGTGTATCTTTCTAATATAAACTATGGGAAAGCGATTCCTATTTAATGAAAGATGCTGGATAATTCAAGATTAATGTCATTCATTATTGGCATGTAAAACTGAGTGAAAGATCAGTTAATTGTGCTCATAGAATTTTGACCCCATGGGAGAGGTACAGGTCAAGTCCAAAGCCATTGATGGGAAAGATGAAGAAAGATGGACTCTCAGAGCATGGGTTTCCAGCTAAAAGCTGTTCTTTGCTCACTATGTAAATTTTTTTCTCCCAGTTCCCTCAAGTTGATTCTCTAGGTTAATGGTGAAGATAATGTTTGTTGTAGTAAAGGAA
Organism: Sciurus carolinensis; assembly: GCF_902686445.1. NCBI lineage: Eukaryota > Metazoa > Chordata > Mammalia > Rodentia > Sciuridae > Sciurus > Sciurus carolinensis. Next base: position 495,365 of record NW_025920188.1, on the reverse strand, counting down.
ATAATGGGCTGAATCCAGTGTCAGTGTTGAAAATCTTACCAAGTTACATTTGGCTCAGGCTTTTCCAGGGAAGGTGGAGAAAGGTAAAAAGGTGCTGGCACAAAGTGATGACTTGGCATAGGGCTCTGGAAAGTTCACAGGAACTGGAGAAACAGAAGGCAGAATATATCTGGGTAGCAAGGAAGTCCTATGACCATGAGAGTGTGCAATGCCCAAACCATGTAGAGCAGACTAAATCCATTATGGATGAGCAGATGGAGTCATGGCAAAAGAAAAACACTTGCCTAACCTGTCTCCCATGTTACATTGACCCAGCCCCATTAATCAAATATTGGGAAGCATGGGAAAGTGTTGGTCAGGGTAGCGCAGAGTTGGACAAGGCATCATGGCAGATACACTCCATCTGATTTCTGGGGTGAGCAGCTTTATCCCCATCCATAAAAACCTTGTGACATTTACAGAGCTGAAGGATGTATTGCTGGCTGAGAATTTTGGAAAGCTTCCTCTAGTGAGAGTGGGCAGAGGTGGCAGGGTGGGGATGGTGACTGCCTTGAGAAAGCAGGTGAGAAATGGATGAATTGGTGTTTCCAGAGACTTGAGAGTTGATGCCTGCTCTGATAAGAATCATGATTCAATTCTCTAACTTCAGGCTAATTTGCCAAATGAGATACTTCCATTCTAACCTCTCTAGGCAGCAAAGAGAGAAAACAGGCCTTCCCAAGGCTCAAGGGAATAAAAGGTGGCCATGAAAAGCAAGATATGACCTCCCAGAATGCAATAGAGAATGAGTCTCTTCTAATTATTCTCTTTCAAATATTTGTAACCACAGACAATGAATGAAATCCTCTTTTTAATGTGCATTTTATTAATTTTTGATTTCATCTGGATGGATCATCCAGATGAAATGTGGAAAAGAGTATGATTTACTTCTTTATCCATATTTAATCAGTCAACAGTAACACCAATGCAAATCTAGGGCACTAACATATTCACAAGTCAAAAAGAAAATTTGTTCTTCACTACAGGCCATGAATCTATCACATGAATAAAACTGAAGTCTAAAATTGAGGGGAAGCTTGTAAAATAAAGGGCTACAATTTAACTATTATGAAAAGGAAATAAATTAGCTTAAGATCTGTTAATTAAAAAAAAAGTAGGGAAGTAACATTTGCAAGTTAAAAATGCATTGTATTTTGGAAAGAAAATGCAAATCCTGACATGGAACATACCTGATAAACAGCTACATATGCTTTTTTCTTCTCTGGCCTTCTTTTTCAGGAGTGATTATCTTCAATTCAAATCTTCTTTTTGAAAATCTGCCTCTAAATGCATCAGAACATCAGAACACATGGACCTTCATGAACCTCATTTTGTAGCCTCAAGATTAGTTTCAGGTTGAAGTCATGGAGCTTAGGATTTTTTCTACCCAATTTTATTGATACACTTTAAATAAGAGTACCCACTATGATGTGGGTAAAATTAGTCAAATTCAGTGTGTTTTGGTTTATATTGTTTTGTACTATGTATTGATCCCAGGGACAATTTACTGATTTACCACTGAGTTACATAGATAACACACCTTATTATTATTTTATTCTGAGGCAGGGTTTACTAAACTGTGAAAGCTAATCTCAAGCTTTTTATTCTCCTTCATTATCCTCCTGAGTAACTGAGATTACAGGTGTGCATGACCATGCCTGCCGAAACTCAGTTTCTAAGAGGCAACAAATATGTAAAGCACTTACAAAATATACATCAAGATGAAAAGAACAAGTATCTATCTCTTTCAGAAAACATGTATGCCATTTTGTTGCTATCTCCATAGTAATAATTTACTTAGTACATAACAAATCTTATGTGAATAATTCCAGGATTTGTCAAGTAAGTGCTATGATATACGTGAATGATTTGGTCAGCTATTTTGCTCCTGTGACTAGAAGATATGAACAGAACAATTGCACAGGAAGGAAAATTATTTGAGGGATCACAATTTCAGAGGTTTTAGTCCATAGAAGACTGACTGCATTCCTCAAGTTTTGAGGTAAGGTTGAATACCTTGGTGGAAGAGTGTGGCAGAGGCAAATATCTCAAATTGCTACCAGAAAGCAGAGAGAGAGAGTCTCCACCCTCCAGATAAAAAAAATATGAACTCCAAAGTCACACTCCAATTCCAGTCTCCTCCAGCTACACCCTACCACTTCAGTTACCACTAAATTAATCCCTATTAGAAGATTTAATCACAGATTAAGACTCAAAATTCAATCATTTCTCCTCTGAACCTTCTTGCATTCTCATATGTCAGTTTCTGGAGGATACCTCAAATTCAAACCATAGTATTTGACCCATGTTAACTCAAAACTCACAGCCATCTGACAATGCAAAATACATTTAGTTCATTTCCAAGAGTCCCCATAGTCCCAAGAGTTGCAAGAATGCACAATTTCAAGTTCAGTCTTTGAAGCTCAAGACAATCCCACATTGTGAGCTCATGTAAAAGTAAAAGGAATTTACAAATATCCAACATATAAATGTACTGAGTAAACTTTTCCATTTACAAAAAATATGGGCATAGAAAGAAGGAATGGGACCAAAGCAGAACTGAAATCCAGTAAGACAAGCAGGTCCTTTAGCTCCATATCCAGAATTTTGGCCACATGGCATTGATGTTTTCCCCAAAGGACTTGTGTATTTCCACCCCTGTGGCCTTGTATTTTGCAGCTCAAGTGGCATTCCTGTTGTCTTGTCATTGATCTATTCTTGCAGGTTTACTAAGACAATATCCCATGTGTCTGGCATTTCTTAATCTCACAAATCTCCACTGCATCTTTGTCTATCTCCTGACATCTTCACAGTTTATCTTCTCAGGGACTGCCTGCAGGGATTACAACTCTGCTGCATATTACCCAGCCTCCAAGGCCTTCCTTTGAAATCTTGATGGAGATTTCCCTGACCCCCTACCTCCAGCATTCTGCATTCCAGCACAAACAGCAATTTGTGGTTGATTCTGAAGACTGCTGCCACCTTGAACAGTAGCCTGACCTTCCAGGGCCCTTGCTGCAACAGCCCCTGAAGGTCTGAGTGGCTGAGCATGTTGAAAAAAACTTTCTACGCTCCCTTGTGCAAGAAGGGTGCCCCACTGGTCCCTTCTCAAGAGAATTTCAATTTCACTCCCTTGAGATTGAGATGGAAGTTGTATTTCTGGATCTTGAGATGCCCTCAAGCCACCTTTCTCAGCAGTTTTTGGCATAGTTTTTAGCATTCCTTAGTGGCAGTAATATCTTTAATAACTGCAATGCCCTTATACCTAATTTTAATCTTGACTTTCAAATCCACGTTTTAAAAATCTTTCTGCTCTACTTTTTCATTCTAATTATCACAATAAATTTGGCTAAAGGAATTCACAATATATTTGCCACATCCTAATTTCTATGCTGCCTACACATTTCTTCCACCAGAATAAGAAGTCCATTGCTTCCAAAATCAGTCTCATAGAAAGTCTCCAGACACAGAAAAAATGCAGACCACTTCATGGCCAGAGCATAACACAAACATCTTCTATTCCAGCTACCCATTGAATCCACCTATTCTGAACCCTCTTGAGCCCTGTCTTCACTGATCATGGTCCTATATCAATACTGGTATTCTGAACTCCCACCAGAATTGTACATTAAGCTTCACTTACAATAATCTAAAGAATGTCCAGCTTAATCTCACATATTCTTATTCACCTTAACCTCAATATTTGGTGTGGATTATGTGACCTTATAAGGAAAATGACAGAAAGAGCCCAACCTATTTTCAGCAATTTGTTATTATGTCATTTACATGGTAAAAGTATACTGCCTCACTCATAGCACTGGAGTGAGAAGTAATTTAGCCCTCTTTCCCTTAGACTATGGTGGCCCCTCCTGACTTAACCAAGTTTTAATATTTAGACATTATGTCTCTCTGGGGTTTAGGGTGAAGGTAACCCTCTGCAGGTTACACAACCTCATATTAAAGCAAACTTAGATGATAACATTCACAGTGTTCATCTATACTAAATAAACACATACATTCTTTTTGGTCTTACTTTCTAACATTTTCTAGAACATGGACATTGTACTGGGTGTTATAGGCAATCTAGAGATGTTTTAAAGTGTGCATAGGTTATATGTCATTTCCTACAAAGAATATTTGCATTCCTGTGTTTGAATATCTATGGGAATCCTGAAACCCACACAAGCCATAAATTAAAAGCCAGATTTTTGGTGATGACTATCCTCTGCACAATGTTAGGAGTTCATTAGTCCCAAGTACACACTCCAGCATTGCATTCTACCCAGGTTCACACTGGATATTGAAGAAAATTAGTGAAGGGAGCAGGCTTTGAACCCCCCTAGAGTGCCTGGGATAGGCAGAGTTAGGGAGGAAAATTGATTTGACAAACAGGAGTGGGTGAACTTCCTGTGATTGGAGTGAGATCTTCACATGCTGAAACTCAAAATTTGGGGAATTAATAAAAATCAAACTACCTTTTGGTGTCCTCATGGTCTACTCTTTATAATTACTCCATCTGCCATTGAGGGACACAGGCCATTACCTTCATTCCATCTGCCAGGCACAGCCTGGAGACTTCAACTTTCTTCCAACAGCTTCTCATTTTTGCCAACATATTTCTGCAGGACTGGAGGTCCCTTGCTCTTCAAAAGGGACCACTGGCCTGGGGCAGGTGGAAGATGTGTTCTCAGGCTGCAAGAGAATGTGCACACTCAGGGGTGGCTTCCACCTCCTAAACCCATTTTTACCTCATTTTGACCTAAGATGGTAGCCTAGAAGTTAGCTGCATGGTGCACTCTGGCCAACTGAGGAAATCATATGCTGTGTGAGTGCACATGATTCAGGGTGGGTGCACTAATAAGGGACTCTAGGTCAAGGGTGGACACCAAGTGCCTTCTTCACATTGCCCAAGCTGATATTCCTAGAAGCTCAAAAAGGTTCAAAGTTTGTTTGTCATGAGAGTGTAATTCCAGGGCTGGGAGCCATAATCACCACAGAAGTGCAGGCTGCACAGCAAGCAGGAACTGCAAATTGCCTCTGGAGCCCTCTGCCCCTTTCCCTCCTTCTTGTGCCTTCACAATCATTTCCAACAGTCCAGAGCCACAGTGCTGGCACTGTCCCTGTGTTCAAGTGATTTAAAGATTTAGGAAAAGCAAGATAGGCAGTACATTCCCTGGTATCTAACCTGAAGAAATTGCTGGTTGGTTTTAATAAATGACTGCATTTAAACAGAGAAGCCTGAGCAATTTTAGGAGAGAGGCAATCATCCACAGGACTCAGAGTGCACTGAGCAATGGTGGATGGGGGATATTTAGGGCAGGACACAGAAAAGACTGAGCACTGATGGGAGAGGGGCACTCACCCAGAGGACTCTGAAGTCTATAAGCAATGTTGGGTAGGCAAGTTTAAGAGAAAATCCAGAAAAGGGCAAGCAATGTTAGACTACCTATGATCATACTCCAGAGGAAGACCAGGCTGAGATATGATTGATTAGAGAAACTTTGCAAATGGCACAGAGAACACTGAACTCTACTGGGTGAGAGGCATTCATCCAGAGATCCCAGAGTGTACTGAACACTGCTGGATGAGGGGAGCTCACCCAGAAGAAATGGAGGAGAGAGTAATGTAAGACAAGGGGAACCCCAAAATAAATTTTAGGGAAAACTGCACACCTGTGTGTGAGTGGTGCTCACCACAGAACTTGGATGACCCTGAACATTGGTTTATGAAGTGACATTAAGGATAGGACCTAGAGAAGATGGAACAGTGTCAGGAGAGGTGCACTCACACACAGGAACTAGAGAAGTTAGAGCAAGGTTTGTTTTTGGGAACCTGGAACAGGACAGAGAGAAGAGAGAGCACTCTAAGGTGAGGGGTGCTCACAAAAAGGACCAAAGGAAGAATGAGGAAGGAATTTTTAGGGAAAGCAAGAAAAAGAAAGAGAGAAGACTGAGCAGTTTTAGGTGAGGAGTGCTCACTCACAGGACCAAAGGAGACTGAGTGAGAACAGGTTAGGTGAATTTAGTTGCTTAAAAAATGAAGACTGAACTATGTTTGAAGAAAGCCTATCACCAACAGCATTCAGTAGAATCAGAGCACTAGTGAGGGGCTCTCACCCACAGGACTGAGTACCTTGAGAATGTATGGAGGAAGGGAGATTTAGGGCAGGACCAAGAAAAGATTGAGCACTAGTGGGAGAGGGGTGCTCACCCAGAGAACTCAGAGGACCCTTAACAATGGTGCAGGGGTGAAATTAAGACAGGATCCAGAGAAAACTGAACACTGGTGGAATAGGGGTGCTCACACACAGGACTCAGGATATCCTGAGAAATATTCAAGTATATGTGGTGAAGACAGGACCCAGAAAAGACTGAGCAATGTTAGGCTATCTAGGGTTCCAACCATGATCCAGAGGAGATTGAGGTAGGTTTGGTTTTAGAAATTTAGCACATGACACAGATTAAGAACTGCTGGGTGAGGCATGATAAACCAGATGTCCCAGAGTATACTGAGCAGTGCTGGATGAGAGGAACTCCCCAGAGGACACAGAGAAGTCAGAGTACTGGAAGGTAAGGGGTACTCCAGAACAGTATTCAGGGAAAACTGAGCACCTGTTTTCAAGGGGCCCTCACCACAGGATACAGATGAACCTGAGCAATGGTGTGTGATGTGATAATAAAGACAGGTCCCTGAGAAGACTGAGCACTGTCAGGTGAGTGGCACTCACCCACAGGACCTAGAGGAGTCTGAGAAGGATTACCTGGAGAACCTGGAACAAGAAAGAAGACTGAGCACTCTAAGTTGAAGAGTGCTCGCCAATAGGACCCAGAAAGGATTGAGCATAGAATGGTTAGGGACCTCAGACTCAGGAAAGAGAGGAAACTGAGATCTTTTATGTGGGAGCTCACATACAGGACCCAAAGGAGACTTAGTAAAGACAGGATAGGCAAATGGAGCAGTTTAAACAAAGAAGGCAGAGCCATGTTAGGAGGGGCTAGCACCACCAGTTCCCAGGGGAATCAGAGCACTAATAGGTGAGGGACACTCACCCACAGAATGGAGAGTATTCTGAGCAATGATGGTGAGAGGAGATTAGGGGAGAACCAAAGAGAAGACTGAGCACTGGTGGGAGATAGGTGATCACCAAGAAGATTCAGAAGATGCTAAGCAATGATGATTGAGAGGAGGGTTAGGGCAGAACCCAGAGAAGACAGAGAAAAGATAGATGAGGGGTGGTTGACTACAGTATCCAGAGGAGATGGAGAATTTTTGGGTGAGGAGTTCTCACCTACTCAGAGATTTGGAACATTTTTGAGATTATTCATCGTGCCATTGTATCAGTGATCTCAGGTATGGTGGTAATGATCCTATTTCAAAGGTCTGAAGAACTCCCCCAAGATGAAGGAAAGTTGTTCTTTGCCACATTTCACACTGTCCCTTGAATGTGTACATTATTTGTGAGTCAGCATTCCTAGAGGTTTCCTTTCTTGTCAAATGACAGTAGTCAGTGGCCTATCAGAAGATCCTGAAAATACTGAAATATATGCTTTCCAACCACTACACAGAGGAATCTTAGAAATCCTAAACATGTTACAACACTCATAAGAGATTAGCCCCTTGAGTAAAGGTGTGGAGCTGCTGGAATGAGGTCCTCAGTGCTATTCCAATTAATGTCCATAAAAATTGTCTCATGTTTTCAAGCTTTGGTGAGGATCCTCTCTGCATGGGGGTACCAAAAGTCTATTAAGGGTCTTCTAAAGAGAATGTATCCTCATCTCTCCAAGTTTCCACAGTCATGTTTGCCTAGATATGCAAGTAAGGCCAGGGATGGTATACTGACATTAGAAGTAAAGGGGCTCACCCAGAGAGTTCACTATGGAACCAGGTTGCCTAGGACTCATTGGAGGGTGTGTACTCATATTTGAATTTTTTATATTCATAATATCCAAAGGAAACTGAGCACTGATGGGAATGGGATGCTCACCCACTGGAAACAGATGACACAGTAATCATGTGTGAAGGGAGATTAAAGATAGGACCCAGAGAATACTGAGCACTGTCAAGAGAGGGGCGCTCACACACAGGACCCAGAGTAGAATGAGCAAGGAATGGTTAGAGAATGTAGAAAAAAGAAACATAGAAGACTGAGCATTAATAGGTGACTTGCACTCACCCAAAAGGTTGAGAATAAACTGAATAATGACAGGTTAGGTGAACTGAGAGGGTAAAACAAGAGGCTGAGCAATGTTAGGAGAGGGGTTGTCACCAAAAGGACACAGTGGAGTTTGAGCACTCATGTGTGAGGGGCACTCATCCCCTTTACTCAGAGTACCATGAGCAATGATGGGTGAGGGGATATTTATGGAAGGACCCAGAGAAGACAGAGCAATGGTGGGAAAGATGTGCTCACCCATAAGTCATAGATGAACCTGAGCAATGGAGGTAGAGGGGAGATTTAGTGCAGGACAGAGAGAAGATTGAATACAGATAGAAGAGGTGTGCTTGACCACAAGTGCCAGAGGAGATTGACCTCTGCTGGAAGAGGGTTACTCATCAAGATGACTCACAGACCTTGAATACTTATCAAGAGTAATATTCTTAGTTACTTCAGGGGTTCTGGGACTTTGGTGCTTCTTCAAAGTTCTGAAGAACTCCTCCTTGATGTTGGGAAAGTTTTCCTTGGCCACATTTCACACTGACACTTGAAGGTATGCATTGAGCCTGATCCAGAGGTCCTAGGATATTTCCTCTCTTGTCAAAAGAGAGCATCCAGGGACATATCAGAAGAGATCATTGATATACTTAAATATATGCTTTCCATTCCCTGTTCAGAAAGTTGTCATAAATCCTGGGCATACATCACCCATAAGAACTCAGCCACTTGAGCAAAGGTGAGGATATGATGTACAATGAGTGGTGGAACTAGGTCTTTAGTGCTCTAAGAATTGACACTCATTGAAATTATCTTTGATTTTTAGACATTTGTGAGGAGTCTCTCTGCATGGCACATCTAAAGGCCTATTGAGGTTATTGGAAATAGGAAGCATCCTCATCTATGAAAGTATCTACAGGCATGTTCTCCTGGAAACACACATAAGGCATGAGATGTACTGATATTAGCAGGAAAGAGGCTCAGCCAGAGTGTTCAGTAACGGAAACAGGACTCAGAGGACCCAGCACAGTGGTGGGCAAGGGGAAATTTAGGGCAGGACACAAAAAAGACACAGGACTGGTGGGAGAGGGGATCTCTCCCAGAGTACTCTAAAGACCCTGAACAATGGTGGTTGAGAAGAGATTTATGGTAGAACCCAGAGAAGACTGAGCCAAGTTAGAAGATGTGTCCTTGACCACAGGATCAAGAGGAGAAAAAGCTCTTTTGGGAGAGGGTTCATCTCCTACTGATGTCAGAATTTTGGAATTCTTTTTGAGAGTGGCCCTCTGGGCAGTGTCCCAGTATTATGAGGGATGGTGGAAATGGTTCTATTTAAAAGTTCTAAAGAAGTTCCTCATGATGATGGGAAATGGTCCTTGGTGACATTTCACATTGTCCCTTGAGGATGTGTATTGTACCTGACCCAGAAGTATTAGAAAGGGTTTTCTCTTGCCAAAAGAGAGTACCCATTGTCATATAAGACAAGATCCTGAAAACCTAAAATATAAGTTTTGCATCAACCTCTCAGAGAGATGGCAGAAATACTGGCATGCTACATCACTTATAAGAGATCAGATAGTTAAAAAAAACGTATGGAAATGGTACACTATGAATGGTGGAATGAGGTCGTCAATTTTGTGGGAATTGACATAGATTAAAATTGTCTTGTATTTTCAGGCATTGATGAGGAACCTATCTGCATGTTAGCACCAAAGGGGTATTGAGTTTTTTGGAAATAGGAAGTATCCTCATCTTTCAATGTTTCCAAATTCATGTTGGCCTGGACTTACAAAAAAGGCCAGAGATGGTGTACTGATATTAGCAGGAAAGGGGCTCACCCAGAGAGTTTACTAAAGGAATTAGTTTGCCTAAGGTTTATTGGAGAGTGAGCACTAGTAGGTGAAGTGTGTCCACCCAAAATACCCAGCGGGGACTAAGCACTAATGGAAGAGTGGCACTGACCCATTGGACTCAGAAGACCCTGATTAATTCTGGGGAAGGGAGATTGAGGACAGAAACAAGAAAAGATTGATCAATGGTGGGAGAGGGGCACTCTCCCAGTGGACACAGGAGATGCTGAACAATAGTGTGTGAGAGGAGCTTAAGCACTTCTCCTTAGAAGACTAAGAACTCCTAGGTGAAGAGTACTCAACCACAGGGCACAAGAGACTGAGTACTGCTGGCCTGAAGACCTGGTTCAGAGGACATTTCATATCCTTAATACTCACATGAATGTAGCAATCACTATTCTCCTGTTGTTCCCTTTTCTGATGTGATCTTGGTGCTAATCTGTGGCCGTATGGGATCTTCCATGCCTCCTGTACTTCCCAGTGTCCTTTGTCCATGGTAGTCTGGGTGGTCTGGAAATAGTGTTTTTAACTCCCATGTAGTTTGTGATGTCATAATTACAAAGGAGGAGGGGCAGGCACACCTGTTTTTGCTACTAAGGCATTAGAGAGTGTGGTGGGCCCTCAGGATTTCCTGTGTCTCCAGCGTAAACTTTCATTGGACCTAATGACCTCTATCTCCCTCTACCTTTCCCTCTCCCTCTCCTTCCCCATCTCCATCTCTGTCTCCATCTCCCTCTCCCTCAAGGGCAGACACACTGCTCTTCTGCTTCATAAAATCTCTTGTGTGAGTCTCAGCATCCAAAGTGGTTTTTTGAGTGCTTTTGGAAACTATTGTTTTCTACAGTACTTAGTTTTCTTTTATACATATTTTATTATTATTTAATGAAGTTTGATACAGAAACATCCAAACATCCCCAATTTAGAGATTTATTTTTCTCTAAATTATCAAAGTAATTAAATGTAATTTTATTACCTTGTTTTAAATTATGTTAATATAATTACTAGTTTATGATTATGTTCTGTTTCTTGTGGATGACTAAAGAATAATATAGTATACACAATGATTGACCTCAGAATAAATGCTGATAATTAAGCAGGGTACATAAATTAAGGCATAAGGCTATTTCCAAAAATTCTGTACTAACATGTACAACTATGATAACAGATTTTAAAACCAGGTCTAAAGTAAATAACCTGTGGCTTGCAAATCTTAGTTTACTGTAGCTCATTTGTAATTTCTTTTCCATGTATATGCAACATACAAATACTTAGGTGGAAGAATTAAGTAATGGTCCTCATTGAAGAGTTAAACTCTTGTTTTGAACATCAAGAAAGTATCGAAGTCAAATGAACAAATCAGTTGCTTCAAATATCAAAGTGCTATACTTCTTTACCTTACCAAATAACGAATAAATATTTCATTTGCACAAAATTATTTCTGAATCTTTTTCCTATAGTAAGAAATTCTGTTGTCATCAAGCAACAGGAGGTATAAAGCTATTCCCATAGTAGATATTACTGATGATTTTCTCACTAGAATTGACTTTTCCTTAACCCATTCTAATGTACTTCAACTTTAATGTGCAGTCTTTATGGTTCCAGAAAAATTTATCATAGACTGGAGCTTGTTTAGTTACTTAGTTCCCATTGAATGATTCATTGTTGAGCAGGATGTCTAATTGAAAAGATTGAATCTCAGGATCTTTGTTGTGAATCCAAAAAGAAACACAAAGAAAACACTGTATATTTCTGAATGCTATGGTGTGCATTGACCAAAATTTAACTTATCCATATATTTGGACCTTGTATTCTAACTCAGAAGTCAGTAATTTTATGTTTTAGTTAGTTGAAGTAGGATATTATCTTTCCTACAGGCAAGGATATCTTGGATGCATCCAGGACCAGGCTGGCTGTTTTGTGGTTCCTCCGACCTAAATGTTCAAGTGATAGAGAGAAGAGACTCCAAGAGATGTGGGTATATTAGAAACACAGAGAAAGTGGTTAAAGAGAGCAACCAGTGGCACCCACCTATAATTTAAGTCATTGAAGAAGCAGAGGCAGGGACATCACAAGTACAAAGCCAGCCTCCATAACTTAGTGAGGCTGTAAGTAAATTAGCTCTCTAATTTATCCTGGCTTAAAAGAGAATATAAAAAGGACTGGGAATATGGTTCAGTGGATAAGCACCACTGGTTAAATTCCCAGTACTAAGAATAAATAGATGATAGATAGATAGATAGATAGATAGATAGATAGATAGATAGATAAATAGATAAAGTGGTATGAATCCAGAGTTGGGAGGAAATTGGTACAATAAAGTTTTCAACCTAGGCAGAAGGAGGTTTATTTCAAGAAATGGGAAGCTGTGTACTTAGCTAATCCTCAGAATGGGGAAAAATAAGGAAGTATTAATTTTTACTTTGAACACATAAATAAATTTATCTAGTGTCATCACTGATATTATAGACTAGTAATGTACAACTCAGTGAAATAAAGATTATTTATGGATGGATTGAGTGATAAGTTGTTCACACACAAATACATATGCACAATAACCTTTCATTATGCTATTTATTTTTAGAAAAAAATTAATGATTTCATTCCAAATTTGACTTCAGCAATACGCTGCATTATATATGTTCTTTATGTAAATTTATGAGACTCTGATTTGAGAATATTCCCTACTTCATTATATCATAAATAATAACTTAATTGAAAATTTCTGTACATGAAACACATATAACCTGCCTCTGAATATTTTATTGGCAAATTCATATATATAAAGTTAGACAAAGTTGTTATTTTCAGTTATTTAAATAAATCCATTAAAGTACCCACCAGTATTAGAAATAATTATTTCATTAATTAGTTTCAATACAAAAAAATTATCTAATATTTGTTTTTTCTTTTTCTTTAATTCTCAATAGTTTAAAAACTTGTATGTTTTATGTTCATGTTGGATCATAATTCACAATATTACATTAATTAATTGTAAACCAAAATCAAAGCAATGCATTTTTTTCTTTCTGTAGTGCTGAAGATCAAACCCCAGGTCTCATGTATACTAGGCAAGCACTCTACCACTGAGCAATATTGCCAGACCCAAAACAAGCTACTGGGAGTTCACATAATATTTTTCATAATGTAGAAGTACCTGGACACTCATTTCAAGTTAAACAAAAATTTAAAGAAGATTATTTAAATTCTGTTGGGTGGGGCAGTTAACCAGGAATTGAATGCAAACACACTTAACTACTGAGGTACATCCCAGTCCTTTCTATTTTTTATCTAGAGATAGGTATTGCTAAATGCTAGGGGCTTTGCTAAGTTGCCAATGATGGTCTTGAACTTACCTTCCTCCTGCCTCACCCTCCCAAGACTGGAATTATAGGCAGGCACTACTACTGCTCCCAGCTTATTTAATTTTTTAAAAATTTATTATTATTTTGTCTTCATAGATATACATGACAGCAGAGTATATTTTGACATATTATACATACATGTAATATAACATTTAAATCCCATGATTGCACATGATGTGGATTTTCATTGGTGGCACATTCATGTATAAACATGAGAAAGTTATGTCTGATTTTTTCTACTGTCTTGCCTATTACAGCTTCTTTAATTTTAACAACATGAAATATTTATTTCAATATAATAGGCTAATGGATCTAGTTATACCATTCACCTATGATTTTTCTATTCTGTACTTTCTAATATTATAGACATGTAGCTATTTAAATTTAATTCAAATGGAAATTAAAAATGCAATTCCTCAGTTGCACTGTCCAACAACTTAAGTGTTGAGTAGCTCAATTTGGTCAGTGAAAACTGTATTCACACATATATAGAATGTTTCTTCCACCAATAAACTCTAATGGAGGGTCCTTGTTGAATTATTTGTGCTTGAAATAATATGAGTAGCATTATTTCAAATTATCAACCATTGTTTTTATTTACTCTAAAACAAAAATAATGTTTAAGGTACTAATACTTGCTTGACCCTGGAATTAACAAACAAGCCCCTTCCCTCATGTAGCTTGTGTTTACTGGATGAGAAAGAAATTAACAAACACACACAAAATATTTTACAGTAAGAAATGCACTGAAAAACTAGATTAGATAAGGTGAGAGAAGTGTCTTAGAAAGGTGTATTAGGCCAGACTGAAGAATATGAAAAATATCTTGGATATAGGTCTGAATAAAGGCAGAGGGTACTGTCAATACCAATAGTCTCAATAGTCACAATGCTTTGAGAGCATTCAATATGGACAGAATAATATAAATGTGCTGATAAAAAATGCTACTTATCTGTGTGTGGTGGCACATCTGTGCAAAACCAGCAACTTGGAAGGCTGAGTGAGGAGAATTATAGGTTCAAGACCCTAAGCAAATAAGAAAGACCGTGTCTAAAAATTTTGAAAAGGTGGGATGTTTGGAATGTGTCTAAGTGTTTATGGATATGTGTCGCACTCCCCGCCCGCAGAGAGACACGACACCTGGTTCTTTTCAGCCCTTTTATTGCACGCACCCCCATCCTCTCAGTTCTTTCTTTGTTCCCCTTTTGAGGAACTTACACTCCAATATATACAGTACTTGTAACCAATCAGCCTTTTAGCACGAGGGGAGAGCATGCACAGATATAGGCAGCAAAGGCAGGCATACAGTGGACCTGCACTGTCCATCAGGGAGCTCAGCCAATCCCTCGAACTTCCTCAATACGATGTCAGTTGTTTGTGCAAAAGTTAACTGCTCTGGCTCACTGCCAGGCGCCATCTTAGCCTTGCCACACCTAGGGCCAGGGGTCCGGCTGAAACCCCGACAGTTCCCCCTTTTCTCTTTTAAAAAGAAAAGGAAAGCTCGGGACCGTGCCTGTCTTAGGCGGAGTGGTCAACCACCGTCCTTACCCGTCATCGGATAACTGTAGAGCATGCTACAGCTCCTGTCTTAGGTCGGTACAGTGGTCACCTCCTTCCTTACCCGTCTGGCTAGCGATCCAGCCTCGTGAGCCATACTTGTGGGGAACTGCCGGCCTCTAGGGCAGCTATGGCCTGATGGAAGATGATACGATCTCTAACTTGATCTCGGCGCATGCGCATGATAAAGCGTGTGAGGAAGACAACAGCAACAACCATGAACATACAAAAGGCTCCCATACCTGCCCATTGTTTTACAAAACTGAAAGAAGAGGATAGCCAACTTAGCACTTTGGACATAGGGGCTACATTAACTCTAGTAGCATTGAGGCTAACAATTTGAGATCTAAGAATAGCAGTAAGATTATCAAATTCGTAAGACCAGTTTGTTTGTAGCTAAGCAGACAAGATTCTAGACAAGTTTGCTGCATAGCTGAAGTTATGGTAAGCTACAGGTGTAACGCACAGTCCCGCCAGATGATAAATACATCCCACATTTAACAGTTCCTGTAAAATGTCCATTTGTTCTTGAAGTAAGTCCACTCGCTGGTTCATAAGGAGTATGCCTGCTGTTAGATGTTGGTTTAGGGTCTCTTTAGTCTGTAAGGCTGCAGCTATATTTTCGGCCAAGTGATTGACTGCTGTTGCTGTAGGTATGGCAGTTGCTAGTGCTGCTGTTGCAGAAACCACTATTGCAGTGACCATAGCCGCTGTGATGTCAAATTCTCTCCTGTTTCTTGATAGTAACACTGGCAATTTTGCATCTGTAACAGAGACTGGTACTGGTAGGAAGGTAGGAACACACATTAAGTCTGCCAGCAGGAACCTAGAAGCATTTTAGCACAAATCTAAAGTACAATTGAAAGAAGCAGTTGTTTTGTTACATAGTTGAACTGTTCCTCCTAAGAGACTAAAAAGAGGTAGTAAGTTAGTTTATTCCGTGGAAACACACAAACTGAGCCACAGCTCCAGTAAAGCACCGGGCTACCCTTATTACCCAGAGTTAAAAAAACCCCCAAACAAAGAGACAAAGAGAAAGTTTATCTTTAGGGGACCTGAAGGTCTCCTCTATTCCCCCTTTTTGTTTATAAAGAACATTTTTGAGGGTGAGATGTGTATGTTCAACAATACCTTGTTTTTGTGGGTTATAAGGTACATCTGTGGTTAGAGTTATTTTAATTTTAGTGAGGAATTGGTTCTTACCAATTTTAGTTTTTAAAGAAAAATTTAGACTTTATAACGTAGTACAATCTTTAACAGTTGCTTAACCATAATTGTATAAACCTCTATTTTTAAGACAATTGTTTTAAAGAATAAAACTTAAGAGACACAAAGTTAAGAGTAAATTAGTGTTTTTAAGAAATCCTTGTCATTTTACCATGTCATTTTACCATATAGATTAAACTTTGGCTTATATCAGAACATTAGTATTTCACCTTAGGAAAAACCTTAAATAGCTTTAGCTGTTTTACATACACACAACCAACTTAGTTACACACAGACTTGTTGAAACTTGCCCTTTGTTACACACAGACTTTTTTATCCAGAAACATTTTCTTTTCCTTTTTATTAAATACATTTTTAAACCCAGAACCTTTTATTTTCTCTTCCCTATTTGTTGACCCCTTTTTGTTCACATTCTGAAACAACTCTTATGAAATTTCTGAATTCAGATAAATCACCCTATTTTAATAAGATTAAATATTTTGTTGTTTATAGTACTCTTAATTGAAACACAGTTGAAACTTTTGGGACCCTTTATATATAGAATTCCACTTGTTAGGATATAACTCTTAGTAACCTTGTTTTTAGTTTAGTGATGACACAAAGCAATTTTAAACCCTTTTATTTACCATCCTATGAGAACACCAATAAGGTTTAAGTATGATACCCCATGGAATAAAAGGAGTTAAGAGTACCTGATGTTATTTAACAATTAGCATTTTAACTTTGTAAATTAACCAGACGTCTCTACAAACACATTTGAGTAATCCCATACATGTTAACTCCAATTTATTTATTTTATAAAAACCAAGATATCAGACAAGTGTCCTGAACAGGATCCGTTGCCTCTTTCCTGCTGAAGAAAAGTCCTAGAAGCAATTGATATTAGACATTGTTTAACATTAACATTTCATTAGTTTGACCACCTGGAGACTTGTAAGTTATTTTTAAAAATATTTTACTTTTATTAGTTTACCCAATTTAAATTGAACCCTTTTAAATCACGTGAATAAAAGTATTTGGATCCATTTTTAAATTTTAATTTTAAGAGCTCTCAGTTTTGATGCAGATAAGACATAACACCAGACAGTACGACATACAAATAACACAAAATCAAAGGCCTTGTAATTTATAGGTGAATGTTCATTGCAATGAAACAGCTGTTTAAAAAACTTCAGTTGAATAAAAAATAGAACTGATCAAAAATAAAATCATTAACCTAGGTATGTAGGATTAAAATTATGAGCTCAAAAATACAGCATTAAAGAAAAAAACAAAACAAAACAAGAATCCTGAAGAATAAGTCAGTTTTATGCAGCGGCCCAGGAATTTAAAACGGACACTTTTTTTCTTCTTTTCTTCTTATCGTTAGGTTACCCTCCTTTTCTCCTTGAGACGCTGTAGTTACATTCCAATGTGGCAGGGGGAGGGAGGATCACCCAGGACTTTTTAACCCTTTTTTTCCTGGTTGAGAAATCAGGTTAGGTTTGAATGCAGAAAATCACAAAACATTATTTTTTACTACTTTTAAGGAATGGAGCTGCTGAGCTCTCTGCCTAGGGGGACCCTCCCCTAAACTGATTTCCCTCTTTCTAACAAGTTGTTCCTTACACCCACTTTCATTTTTATTTTTGTTTGTCCCTGATCTTATTGACGCCCTTTTTGATGTTTTAGACCTTTTTTCTTACATTTTCTCCAAAACCTGACTGCCCTCAGTCAGAGGCTCCACAAAAGAGTGTTTTTTAACTATTGCCCACAGGTCTCGAGTCTTCACCGGTGTCAATGTCATCATTAATAGGGCGCTTAGACTGCATTGTTAGCTTCCCAAATGTCCTTTCTAGCTCCTCCCCTGAAAGTTCCTCTTTTGAATCTTCCCCTTCTGAGTTATTATTTCTTTCTGAGTTCTGAGAACAGAACCGTTTCTCTTTAATCTCTTC
Organism: Sciurus carolinensis; assembly: GCF_902686445.1. Classification (NCBI taxonomy): domain Eukaryota; kingdom Metazoa; phylum Chordata; class Mammalia; order Rodentia; family Sciuridae; genus Sciurus; species Sciurus carolinensis. Next base: position 477,244 of record NW_025920188.1, on the reverse strand, counting down.
TAAAACCTGACTTCCCTCTTCCAGGGGTCCCTTTAGATTTTGTTTATCTTTATGTTGTAAGCAAGATTTAATCAGGGACCAAATGGCTAAAGTTCCAACAGGTAACAGCTTTTGCTTTTTTGTTATGCGTAGATCCTCTCCCAGGTGCTTCCACTGAGGAATATATTTAACAACCCTTTATCTAAAAACCACGGAGAGACCTTTTTTATGGTATCAAGGAATGCTCAAGCTGTTCTGCCTTCAGCGGCATTCCGTGATTCCCCAACAACTCCCTAAGAGGCTGCTTCATTCCAGTCCCAGACAGTTCTGTTCCTATGATTAAATCTTACAGCACTAAGAGCTCCAAGCACACAAACAAGCCACACAACAAACACAAAAATAACACACCACACACACAGTTTGGTACCACTTCATAAATTGAAACTAACTAATTTTACCGGGCAACGAACCTGCCTTCTGTGAACTTTTACCGGGCTTTCAGCCTATTAATCTTTCTCTGCTACCGGGCTTAAAGCCTATTAATCTTTCTCTGCTACCGGGCTTAAAGCCTATTAATATTTCTCTGCTACCAGGCTTAAAGCCTATTAATATTTCTCTGCTACCGGGCTTAAAGCCTATTAATATTTCTCTGCTACCGGGCTTAAAGCCTATTAATATTTCTCTGCTACCGGGCTTAAAGCCTATGAATATTTCTCTGCTACCGGGCTTAAAGCCTATGAATATTTCTCTGCTACCGGGCTTAAAGCCTATGAATATTTCTCTGCTACCGGGCTTAAAGCCTATGAATATTTCTCTGCTACCGGGCTTAAAGCCTATTAATATTTCTCTGCTACCGGGCTTAAAGCCTATTAATATTTCTCTGCTACCGGGCTTAAAGCCTATTAATATTTCTCTGCTACCGGGCTTAAAGCCTATTAATATTTCTCTGCTACCGGGCTTAAAGCCTATTAATATTTCTCTGCTACCGGGCTTAAAGCCTATTAATATTTCTCTGTTACCGGGCTTAAAGCCTATAAATATTTCTCTGTTACCGGGCTTTCTAGCCTTACTTACTTTATTACTTTATTGCTTTATTATTTTATTACTTTATTACTTACCACTTAACTTACCCTTGTCTGTGAAAAATTATTGCTCTTTGGCTCCCGGGTTTCGGCGCCACTTGTCGCACTCCCCGCCCGCAGAGAGACACGACACCTGGTTCTTTTCAGCCCTTTTATTGCGCGCACCCCCATCCTCTCAGTTCTTTCTTTGTTCCCCTTTTGAGGAACATACACTCCAATATATACAGTACTTGTAACCAATCAGCCTTTTAGCACGAGGGGAGAGCATGCACAGATATAGGCAGCAAAGGCAGGCATACAGTGGACCTGCACTGTCCATCAGGGAGCTCAGCCAATCCCTCGAACTTCCTCAATACGATGTCAGTTGTTTGTGCAAAAGTTAACTGCTCTGGCTCACTGCCAGGCGCCATCTTAGCCTTGCCACACCTAGGGCCAGGGGTCCGGCCGAAACCCCGACAGATATGTCTCCTTGGATTTAATCCCTGATACCAGAAAGATAAATAGTGTGGGTCAGGGGAGAATCTCAGAGTAATTAGAAGCAAAGAGCAGTAACAACAGTTAGAATATGCCTATGTCTTGCCTTTATCTCTTCATCAGAATTTTGAAGTACATATTATAATGTGACAGAAAGCAACTGAGTGATTCTGAGATTCTGTGCATGGCAAAATATGGTTTATTATTTTATTTTTAGGAATATTATTTTTTATTTTCTAAAATAAAATCAGCTTATGTAGCTCTTTCAAGGTTTGAAGAAAAATTAGACATCACCATTGAGTCCTGAAAATGATTCCTGGTGAGGACACACACACACACAGATATAAATATGTGATAATATATAAACATAAACTGCATTATACATGTTATACATATCAAAAATACTTATAAAAATTTAAGGAGTGGAAATCATTTATCTAAAATATCAACAAGTTATGGATTTTAAAAAAAAGTATTTTAACTTTGTTATAAGCTTGTAATTATATCAAACAGGAACTCCATAGGGTTAACAGTTTTATGATTGAAATGTTCAAAACATAGTACATTCATTCTTTTTTAAATTTATTTTTATTTTAAACAAATGGGATACATCTAGTTTCTCTGTACATGAAGTAGAGGCATACCATTTGTATAATCATATATTTATGTAGGTAATAGATTTTGATTCATTCTGTTATTTTTTCTTCCCCCCACCACTTCCACCCCTCTTTTCCCTCTATACAGTCCCTCCTTCCTCCATTCTTGCCCCCTCCCACCCCCCATTATTTGTCATCATTCCCTTATCAGCGAGATAATTCATCCTTTGGTTTTTTGACATTTGCTTATCTTACTTAGCATGATATTCTCCAATTTCATCCATTTGCCTGCAAATACCATAATTTTATTATTTTTTATGGCTGAGTAATATTCCATTCTATATATATATCACAGTTTCTTTATCCATTCATCAATTGAAGGGCATCTGGGTTGGTTCTAAAAGTTTTATGGTGGAATATTTTGACTCTTCTAAATATAGAATCATGTCATCAGCAAAGAGTGATATTTTTAGTTCTTCTTTTCCTATTTGTATCCCTTTAATTTCTTTGGTCTGTCTAATTACTCTGGCTACAGTTTCAAGAACAATGTTGACTACAAGTGGAAAAAGAGGGCATCCCTGACTTGTTCCAGTTTTTAGGGGGAATGCTTTGAGTTTTTCACCATGGAGAATGATATTGTCCTTGGACTTAGCATAGATGGCTTTTACAATGTTATGGAACGTTCCCACTATCCCTATTTTTTCTATTGTTTTGAGCATGAAGCGGTGCTGTATTTTATCAAATGCTTTTTCTGCATCTATCAAAATAATCATGTGATTCTTGACTTTAAGTCTGTTGATATGGTGAATTACATGTATTGATTTCCAGTTTTTGAACCAACCTTGCATCCCTGGGATGAAACCCACTTGATGATGGTGCACTATCTTTCTAATACATTTTTGTATGCAATTTGCTAAACTTTTGTTCAGAATTTTTGCATCTATGTTCATTAAGGATATTGGTCTGAAATTTTCTTTCCTCGATGTGACTGTCTGGTTTAGATATCAGGGTGATATTGGCTTCATAGAATGAGTTTGGTAGAGTTCCCCCCTCTTCTATTTCATGGAATACTTTGAGAAGTATTGGAATGAGCTCTTCTTTAAAGGTTTTGTAGAGCTCAGCTGACAACCCATCTTGTCCTGGACTTTTCTTTGTTGGTAGGCTTCTGATGACTTCTTCTATTTCATTACTTGAAATTGATTTATTTAAATTGTGTATGTCCTCCTGTTTCAGTTTAGGGAATCCATATGTCTCTAGAAACATGTTGATGTCTTCGAGATTTTCTATTTTGTTGGAGTATAGATTTTCAAAATAGCTTCTAATTATGTTTTGTATTTCATGGGTGTCTGTCATGACATTTCCTTGTTCATTCCAAATTTTAGTAATTTGAGTTTTCTCCCTCTTTCTCTTTGTTAGTGTGGCTAAGCATTTATTAATTTTGCTTATATTTTCAAAGAACCAACCATTTGTCAATTTTTTCAATTGTATCTTTTGCTTCAATTTCATTGATTTCAGCTCTGATCCTACCTTCAGCTCTATGTCCTATCTTCTACTACTTTTGGTGTTGCTCTTTTCTTTTTCTAGGGCTTTGAGCTATAGTGTTAGTTTGTTTAGTTGTTGATTTCTTCTTCTTTTATTGAATGCGCTCCATGAAATATATTTTTCTCGAAGTACTGCTTTCCTAGTGTCCCAGAGATTTTGATATGATGTACCTTTGTTCTTATTTACCTCTAAGAATTTTTTATTTACCTCCTGATGTTTTCTGCTATCCATTCATCTTACAATAGCATATTATTTAATATCCAGGTGTAGGAGTACTTTCTGTTTTTTTATTCTGTCATTTATTTCTAATTTCAATCCATTATGATCTGATAGAATACAAGGTAGTATCTCTATCATTTTGTATTTGCTAACATTAGATTTGTGGCATAGAATATAGTCTATTTTAGAGAAGGATCCATGTGCCACTGAGAAGAATGTGCATTCACTATTCATTGGATGGTATATTTTATGTATGTCCGCTAAGTCTAAATTATTAATTGTGTTACTGAGATCTATGGTTTCTTTGTTCAATTTTCGTTTGGGAGATTTTTTCCAGTGGTGAGAGAAGTGTGTTGAAAAAACCTAGCATTATTGTGTTGTGGTCTATCTGATTTCTGGAATTGAGAAGGATTTGTTTGATGTACATGGGTGAGACACTATTTGGGGCATAGATATTTATGATTGTTATGTCTTGTTGATTTATGCTTCCCTTAAGCAGTATGAAATGTCCTTCTTTATCCCTTCTGACTAACTTTGGCTTGAAGTCCACATTATCTGATATGAGGATGGATACTGTGGCTTTTTTTGCTGTGTCCATGTGCATGGTATATTTTCCCCCATCCTTTCACCTTTAGTCTGTGGGTATCTCTTTCTATACGATGAGTCTCTTGCAGGCAGCATATTGTTGGCTCTTTCTTTTTATCCAATCTGTTAGTCTATGTCTTTTGATTGATGAGTTCAGGTCATTAACATTCGGGGTTATTATTGAGATATGATTTGTATTCCCAGACATTTTACAAATTTTTTTTTTATTGGACACGACTTGGCTTCTTTTTTATTTGGCTATTCATTTAGGTCCTCCCTTTGATGATTTACATCATTGTGCTTCATCTCTTCCTCATAGAATATTTTGCTGAGAATGTTCTGTAGTGTCGGCTTTCTTTTTGTAAATTCTTTTAGTTTTTGCTTATCATGGAAGGATTTTATTTCATCGTCAAATCCGAAGGTAATTTTTGCTGGGTATAAGATTATTGGTTGTCATCCATTTACTTTCAGAGCTTGAAAAATGTTGTTCCAGGTCTTTCTAGCTTTTAGGGTCTGGGTTGAAAAATCTTCTGATATCCGTATTGGTTTTCCCCTGAATGTAATTTGATTCTTTTCTCTCACAGACTTTAAAATACTTTCTTTATTTTTATGTTAGTTATTTTCATTATAATGTGCCTTGGTGTGGGTCTATTGTAATTTTGTATATTTGGAGTACTATAAGCCTGTTCTACTTGATTTCCCATTTCACTATTCAGATGGGAAATTTTCTGATATTATTTCATTGAATAGATTGTTCGTTCCTTTAGTTTGTTTCTCTAAGCCTTCCTCAATCCCAATAATTCTTAAATTTGACCTTTTCATGATATCCCATATTTCTTGTAGATTCTGTTTTTGATTTTTTACCATCATCTCTGTTTGGTCAACATTGTTTTCAAGCTGAAATATTTTGTCTTCAATGTCTGAGGTTCTGTCTTCCAGGTGTTGTAGCCTATTGGTTATGCTTTCTATGGAGTTTTTAACTTGGTTTATTGTTTCCTTCATTTCAATGATTTCTTTCTGTTTTTTTTTTCAATATCTCTACCTCTTTATTGACATGATCTTTTGCTTACCACATTTGCTCTTTTAACTGTTGAGTGGTGTGATCATTCAAAGGCTGCATTTGCTCTTTCATCTCATTGTTTGCTTCTCTGATCATTTTAATTATATACATTCTGAATTCCCTTTCTGACATTTCTTCTGCCATGCTCTCATTGGATTCTATTGTTGTAGCATCTAGGTTTGTTGGGACATTTTCTTCCCTTGTTTTCTCATATTGGTCAGATATCTACCCCTCTAGTTGTGAAACTTTATTGACTTATATTGTCCCTGTAGATTTCCAATAACTTGCCTCCTAGCCTTCAGTAGCCTGAAGTCTTGGAGGAACTTGATAATGCAGTGATACACAATGAAACTTCCCCTCTATGGGTGGTGGCATTCAGGTGGTGTATATTTCCTGCTGGTGGGAAGAGGTGCCTCTACACTTGTTGAGTGATGGTCAGTTAAAAGGGGACTAGACTGCAGGCTGGGGCATGGCTGGTCTGGGCCTGTGTCTCTAGTTCTACCACCCTGGTGGAAAAGCCCCACCCAGCAGGGAAGACTTACTTAGTTGGGATGTTTCACTGGGCAGGTCTCCTCTGAGAAGTTCCTTTGATCCAGAAATACCACCTGGGTGGGCAGCCCTCCTCTTCAACATTCACAGGGGTCTGGTACTACCTCCTGGGCCAGGGAGTCTTGCCCTGCAATTGAGACTCTCGCTGGACAGCCCTCCTCTGTGACATTCCCTGGGGTCTGGAATTACCACCTGGTTGGGGTTTGGCCCTGTGAGGTACTCTCTCTTTGAGTGGTCCTCCTCTATGATGTTCCCTGGGACTGGACCTACTGCCCAGGCCTGGGACCCTAGCTCTGTGCCAAAGCCTCTTGATGAGCAGTTCTCCTATTCAATGTTCCTGGTTGTCTGGGTTCACGGCTCCAGCGGGGTAGTCTCACTGGGCAACTCTACTCCATGAAGTTTGCTGCATTCTGGGACTACTGACCTGTCCAGGGAGCATCGACTAATGGGACAGTCTTGTCTGGCTTCTCTGAGTGGGTCCCGAGTCTCTCAATACCTCCTCTTCTTGAATACTGAGTCCTGTCAAAGGGCCTCCAGTCTCCTGTAGGTGTCTCAGGAAGGGAGCCACCCTTCTGATGATGATGGCCATGCCCTCAGGAATAATTCAAAATGTCTGGACCAGTCTCCAAAGAAGCTGGGGAGTCCCAGCAGAGGGTGTGCTGAGTCAGCACAGAGGCAAGTGCAGTGTCCCTCAGTTGTAGTGTGGCAGGCAGGCAGTCTCAGCAATGATGTCTGACCTCAGTGTGGGGTTCAGGTGGGTTGGCTCACTCAGCATGATGGTGTCCTACCTTGGCTTGGGGGTCAGGCGGGCCATGACTTATTATTAAGGAGAGCATTGATTGCAGAATAATGAGTATAAAAGGGTGTGCATAGGCAGTAATGAAAACAGAAAAAACAATTTCCAGGGCAGGAGTTTAGATCAGATGTGATGCTGACCTGGATATGTTTGGTAACAATGGGAGAGAAAGTTTGGATTTCCTGGGAATGATGAAATTTTCCCATATTATATCTTTGCTTTTTCTCCAGTCATTGAACATGAAGCCAGTGTTGAAAAGCTCACATTATGATGCAATTTTTATTTCTGTTTAGCCATGAAGTACTCTATCCTGATTAATGAATCATACTGATCCCATACTAAATCTCAGAGATGTTGGATTATTTGAAATTAATTCAAAAACCTATAATCACACTTTAACAATCACTAACAGGTTTGGGAAAAAAGAATTGTCTTCATGTTATTTCTCATGAAAGTATATCTCTAGTCTTCACATACTTTATTTGATAAGCATTTTCCTTTGCCATTTTCAAATGAGTGCTTCTTGATGTTCTTGCTCCATAAATATAATGTTACCTTGGATGCATCAGTAGATGTATATAATGCTGTTTAGTGATCATCTAATTTCCTTTTCCATATCACATCACATGTTTGGTAAAAATGAATTGAATGAGAACACAATAAGAACTAAAGGAAAGATACTATGTGATATTTTATTAACAGGGCATTAGATTAAACAAGCAGAGAGGGTCAGATATTCTAAGAATGTTAAAATAATACTAGCATATTGCATCTCTATTATCCTGTAGAGGAGAGAGAGGAACATAGAAGAAAAATATTCTAGCTGAACTTCTCCTTTGATATATTTTCTCTGCAAGAGGGTAAATGAGCTATAAATATCTACACAAATATTTTAGTATATATAAATAAATTAAATAGATTACTTCATGACAGGAAGACTCTAACAAACATATTTTTATCACCTTTTTGTTACACTTTTATGAAAGCCTATTCCATAATACATATAGCTAGTATCCTTCAAAGCATCTCTGAGGAAATCCCCTTCTATTTTCTACTAAAGTACCACTCAATCCCTATGATTATGTTCTCATACAGCAAGCATTTTTTGTATTAGTATACTGGTTCCAAACACAATAATAAATTTTTAATAATAAAAATTTTAATAACATCAAATTTATTATTTTATTGAGGAAAATATTTGAGAAAATATTATGAAGTTATTAGAAAAAAGAACAAGGTTGAATCTCTAAATATTTCCACTTTGTATGTTCAATGTTCAACTTGAATATTCTGCTTATAAAAGAAAAACCATGCATTTTACCAGGTAAGTAAGTACTTACCTGGCAAAAATATTAGATCATACAAAAGGTTTTCATTCATGAACTGCTCTTTCATATTATCAAAACTAAATAGTAACATTCCCAGAGTATAATTTTGGTGCCATACTTAAATTGATAAGTCACCTAGGTATTTTTACTGTTCTCTATTTCATTACTATTTTGTTTTGTTTTGTTTTTCATAGTATTTAATAATGTGGGATGTTGAATTCACTCAATTGGTTAGATTCCACAAAAACTGGCTATGCATTATTTAAGAATAAAGCATAGCATGTATGAGAAAATTACTCATTCTTAAGTGTTTATGATGTATATAATTTTTCATTTCAAAATTATTTATCAGACAACTATAAGGCCAACAAGCAATAAGTATGTACTGATTGTCTTTCTAATATTGTTTCTGTGTTTCTCAAACTCTTCACATTTTTGAAATAACTTCTAATTTTTATCCCCATTCCCTCACTTTATGTGCATTTCCTAAATGCATCTTTGCAAAGACAATTTTCTATTTCAGATTGACTTCAGAGAAAGTGGGAAAGATAAGTGCACTACTTTCTTGTATTTCTCAACTGCTTCCAACACAAAACTAATGCCTTTGTTTCTACTTCTATTCCTCCTAATCATATAAATGGGTCATAAACTTTTTATACAATGCCCATTAAGTTGTTACTCCAGTAATCAAGAATTCAAACCAACACTTGAAAACCTTCTCAATGGATTCATCATGAATCCTCTTCTTTTATTCTGTAAAAATTTAATCTCCAAATTTCCCTTTTGTTTCAAAATCAAATGAAGACACATCAATTCTCCTTATTTGCATCACCTATTTTCTCCATTGAATGCAAACTGATTGTCCCTTTGTCAGATAAACTTATATATTCTTTTTCTACTAGTTGTATTCATATGGACCATGCTGTCATGCACTGCTCCCAGGTCTATACTACTGATGTTTACTTTTCCAAAAAAATGTGTGTTTTCACTTTTAAATAATATTGAAAGTACTTTCATATAATTTAACCTCCTCTGAGTAGTCTCTTCCATTACAGCATTTTCGCACATGCTGAATGTCCTCCTTCCCACATCAAAACTTCTCAATGGTTTTACAAATATCATCAGTATTATAAGTAAAATATTTATATAAAGCCAAGATACTCCTGTGTGTGAGATAAACTAAGCATTTTACATAAAATTGATTTGTTCATTCTTCTCCCAGATTTTACATAGCTACTCCTCTCTTCATATTTTATAAGAGGAAACAAGCTGCAAATTTTAATCTCTCAGGTTCACAGAGCTACAAACACCTATATGTGTTCTAAGTTTTCCACTGTATTTCATCTAACCTGTACATATTTTTTTGTTTTAGTAAAGCATTTTACTTACACTTAGATATATATCTATTTTGATACTCTACATATTCAAGGAAAGCTGCTCAAAAATTTGAAAGTGAACAAACTTATGGTGACATATCAGTATGATAGTCATCAGAGAAAAGATGTAAAAAATATTATTTAAACAATTAACTATATTAGCAGAAATGAACAATAATCAGAATAAATGAAGGGAGATTTGTAAATTCAAAACTACATTGATCAGAAATATAACCAGACAATTATGAGAGCATAGATCTGCATCAAAAGAGCACCAATTATCATGTGAGCTTGATAATAAGTGTCAACTGAGCCTAACATGCAAAAGGCAGTAGAAAAGGCCCTAACTGGGAATTAAAGAATGCCTATATATATGTTACTTTTCTGAAGAAATCTATTTTATTTGCAAGAAACTAAATATACAAGAGACAATTGTTAAACCATTGCAGTGCTTGGTAATGTGGCAGAAAATAATATAGTAAAAATCATGCATGTATTGCTATTGAAAGGTACTCAATTCATGTGAACAATTCTAATATAAAATTCTAAAAATAGCATTGAAACATCATCAGAGAAGTCTTAAAATAGATTTTTGGATAGAAAGCCAGAAACTGTATGTTGAAAAATTAGACAAAAATGTAGTATTCCCCCTACATGCTTGAATTTCTCAGTTACTGAGTTACATAAGATTAACTCGACATAAATGGAAAAATTAGAACTATATTCACTTTATTTGCTTATCATTTTTGGTGGTGGGGAGATGGATTGATTCCTAAGAATGCAGTGGAATTAACAAGTACAGGCATATTATACTGGATAATACTCATTTAATTCAAGACAATAATTAATCTAAATTATCTTCTAAAATCTCTTATTGGGGAAATTAAAGAGATTATCTGCATATAGTAAAGTAATGAAGTGATTAGTCTATACAGCCACAAGGGAGGAACTAAGGCATAGTTGAGATATAAAATGATCATTTTTTGTGTCATAAAGTAAAATTATGAGTTAATTCTTGCACTGAATCACTTGAGAGTCATTTAAACCTTAATCAAAAAGAAAAAGAAAAAAGTGAGAAGAAAAATGATGAGGACATGTGCAAATGCCTAATAACCAAACAGGTACTAATGGGTCAAAAATATTATACTTTGAAAACATCAGCTACACTGAAGAGTGCAAAATTGTAAACTAAATGTATTTCTTTAGTGAACTGCAAAATATAATGAAAATAGTTTGAATGGGTTTTAAGTTAATGAATTTTAAAAATTCTAAAAAACTCCAAGTGTGCCAAATATTTGTGACAAAATCATATTACCATTTCTCTTTCTTTTTAATATACAACAAAGGACACATCACATTTGAATATCCAAGAAAAAGTTTTATGGTAGAATTTATTTAGGTGTAGATCTTGAGGATCAATTTTGTTCAATTTTACAGCAGTTATCTATGCAAACTGTTACTTTTCTCATTTTACTCCAATTTAAAAAATTAATCAAAGATCTCTTGACCCTACTTCAGAAGGTTAATTAAGTTTTCACTCTTGTTAGTCTTGTACATGCTAACATTCTACACAATGTCTATAAACAGAAATCCACTCAGTAAGGGTGATTTTCTGGGAATCAAGGGCTAGCTGTTTCTGTTTGCAATATAAACACAGTGTTTGTTAACCATAACTGGCATAGTTTCCGGAAACAGTAAATTTTACAAGCAAGAAATATGTCTATAGTGTGAGTTTCTTATAGGGGACTTTGAAGATAACATGGAAAAGTAAAATTTAGAGCAAAAACTTGTCAACCATATATTGCCATTAGTGAATGTGGGAAATAGCTGGGCCAGGCTAATTAGACAAATCACAATATCATATATTTAGCCAAGAATATAAATGATATTTTTATTTTCTTTTAGAAAATAACTTTCCAGTTCATTCCTTCTATCATTCTTAAGGATGATGTTTTCCATACTTTCTTGGCTTCACAAGGCATTATATTTGAAATATTTACTTATTTGTAATCATGTTTTACAATACTGAATTTTGAGGTCACATGCAGCATTTCCTACAGAGTAGCTGTAATAATAGTAATAATAATAATAAAAACATCTACATCCCTATGTTGAAAGCAACCGACTTACTCCCTTCTAACAATTACCTTAACTAATTCTATTAAGTCTCATTTCCTCAGCGGGAAAAAGTATTTCAAAGAGGATTAATAACTAACTTTTGCACGTGTATCTATCTACTGATACCCACTGAAACCCCGACTAAATTGTAAATGCTGTAACAGGAGGGACTTAGTCTTGCTAGAGAGAAAAGCTATTTCTTTGGTTTTTTATAATAGTTTTGAGTTCCTATTTATGATTTCTGAGAAGAAATAAACCAAGGAAAGAATGCATAATAATTTGAAATATTTTAGAAAATTAATGATCTTATGCAACTCTCTTGTGGGTATTTATTATATCAATTAATTTTAAAATTTTTCATGTGTATAGAACTAAAATGTGTAATGCTTATGTTTGGTGATTACCTTCTTTCTGTCATTTTCTACACATAATTTTATCTGAATTCATCACAAACTATTTTTTTGAACCAGGAAGTGAACCCAGGGATGATTAAACACTAAGACACATCCCCTGATCTTCTTTTGTATTTTATTTTGAAGTAGATTTTTGCTGAGTTGCTTAGGGCCTTGCAAAATTGCTGAGTCTTTTTTTGGAGTTGTGATTCTCCTGCACATGTCACCTAAGCCACTAGTGTTACATGTGTGCACACCATATACTGCTAATTATTTAAAACTTGAAGTTTTGATGAATGAATAAAGAAAATGTTGTATATGTACACATGGAATCGTATTTGTCCATTAAAAAGAATTTGCAACAACATAGGTAGAAAACTATTATTAACTTTCTTATAAAAATTAACTGGTTGGAGGCAGAGGCAGAATCCAAACTTCAAAACTAGCCTCAGCAACTTAGCAAGGCCCTAAGCAATTTACTGAGAATAAAATATAAGGAGGTGTGGTTTTGGTCCATTGGTTAAGTACCACTAAGTTTAATTCATGGTATGAAAAAAATTGGCTCTGTGAGAAAGCAGTTTTACTCCTAGATATAGAGGATGGAAAAATAGATTAAAATATACCAAAAGAGAAAATACTTGACAAAACTGTAAATGTGCACAGCAGCCAAACACTCAAAATAATACAAATGTTTATTAATTGGAGCTTGAGTAAGAAGTCATAGTATGTTCATATGGTAGACTATTTTTCAGCAATATAAAGGAGTGAATTATTGATTGATGCAACAGCATGGATGAATTTCAAAAACTCAAAATTTAGTGATATAATTCAGCATAAATCCCTCCTTCTGGGTGCACATTCCTTTAGGATATAGACTTCCCTCACACATGTACCCTTCTTGCCATCTTCTGCATCACTGTGGCAAGTTGTCTCTTCCCAAAGCCATATCTGCCATCTCTTCCACACCCTTGTTCCTCTATCATCCTACCAAAACTTCTCTCCTAAGGTCTGTGAGGACATCTTTATCATGAAATATAAAGATAATATTTTCAGTCCTTAACTTTTTGACATTTTTCTCTTGAAGACAGCTTGAAGTTCTTTCTTTGCTTTGTTCTGCTCTATATTCAACATCCACATATCTAATTATCCCTTCTGTGTCGGATGTCCACCAGACACATAAAGTTTAATAGATTCAAATTTGAAGTAAGGTCTTCTGCACACCATCCTTTTATTTTATTCTTTCCACATGTGATCTTTCTGTACAGAAATGAAATGCCTTCTTCTAAGCTGGAAGACAGGATGTACCCTCAACAATGTTCTTTCTTAGTTGTGGGTCCTATGTTATCCAGATATCCATTGCTCTGGCAAATTACTTGAAGAATCAACTAGAAAGAAGGAAGATTTAATTTGGCTTATGATTTGGCTCCATTGCTCTTGGCTTCTAAGAGGCAGAACATCATGGTGGGGAGTATGTGGTAAAGCAAATATGATCAATTCATAGTTGAAAGAAAGGTGAGGGAGAGGGGAGAGATAGCTATAGGGAGGGGGGTCAGGTTAAAGTTATAGTCCTCAAGGACAGACCTCCAAGTACCTACTGCCTTCTGGCTCTTTATCTTAAAATTTCCAGTTCTCCCCAAATTTTATATTGCTATGGATCCATCAATGGGGTTAATCCATTGTTGAGTTTGTAGCCCTCAAAATCCAACAACGTTCAGAAGACCCTGCCTCTAAACATTGTTGTACCAGGGAGATTTGGGAGGTTTTGTGAGACATTGATGATCCAAATCACACATGTCCTTCTCCTAAACATCTCCTTAAGCTGCCGCTTCTCTGCTATCCAAGCTGCCACTGTAATTTCTTAATTAAACTACAGCAATCACCTCCTAGTAGGTCTTCTGGTTTTCACTCATACCTAGCCACAACGCAGTGCATCGTCTGAATGTTTCTAAAGATGTTTTGTATTGGGTAATCCCCTGCTTAAAATCCTTCATGGTACACTCTTCTTTATTTTAAAATTCCAACTTTGCTTTGCATGTGATATTTCCTTCACCAGAAACACCCTTGGTTCTGGCTGTTGATTCCCTCTTATTTATTCTACAGGTCTCACTTTATACATTTCTTTCCTGGAACATTTTTCCTGGCTCCCTAAGGCTCAAGATTTCTCCTCATATGTTTCAGGAAGTATATTCCTTGTCCTATAATTACTGTAATTGTTTCTCTCTTGCCTGGAACCAGGACTGGAAAAAAGTGTCTGATAAGCACTTCCTGAAAATTTATAATGAAATCACTTTCTTTCCACCAATGGTGATCAAACTTGAGTTGCTATGGAATCACCTGGAGGACCAATTAAACCATAGCCTCCTGGCTCTACCTCTAGAGTTTCTGTTCATCAGCTTGGGGTTGTGCTGATGGTAAGGCTGAAATTAGATATTGGCAGGGATCTGAGAGTGAAACACTGAAGCATCCGGAGGGGAGAGTTCTCATCAGGAGAGACTCACAGGTCCAGGTGTAAGTTACAACCCCCCAGTATGGGGAATGGGGACCTTTGTTTGCACATGAAAGATGCACAATATTCCCTTGTGGATACATTCATATTTCAACTTGCCTTTTAATGGTATTGGGGATTATTTTTCTCAGGAAACTTACTGAGAATCTATTAGGGACATTTCTTAATAAGTTAGGAAACAAGTGACTTATTAGACTCATCACCACCTGCTTTTAAAAGAAAAACACTTTACTAGTTTACTATAAAGTATATATTCACATTTGAAATTTTATAAGAACAGGAAAACATGATTTCATGCCCCTTCAGGTAGACGCAGAATAAACAAGGATAGGTAGAGAGGAAACCAACAAAGAAACATCAAATTTAAATCTGAGAAGCTGTTATGAGCACCCTCACCTTTACTCCCCAAGATTATTCTCCTCCAAAAATAAATTGTTTAAAAGAAATTGAATCTTAGAGTATTGTGAGTCAAATTAATGTTCATATATATTGTTAGTTTTCATAATGTTCCTTTAGACTAAATAAAGTGAAGGGGAAAATGTCTTTAGAGGCTCATCAGTATATTCTGCACATTATGTGTTGACAGGATGACATTAACATAGAGTCCCTGAGAGGAGCAGAGAACCGTAACAGACCCCATTCTCCATGATTAAGTGTTGAGTCAAGAGATAGATATTCCCTTGTCCCCCAAACCCTTGCCACTTCTCATGTTCACTATCTACAAAATTTCTTTTAAAAAGATGAGTCCATTACCCCTAAAATTAGTCGCAGTTTCAAGTATCTGCATCCCTTCTCCACTTGAGTGTATATCTGGCTCTTATTTACATTTCTATATAATCTCCTTGTTTTCCTAAATAAATATTTGTGCTTCTTCTGATATGTCCTTAAATTCCTTTCTAATGTGTAAGTCAAGAACCTGCCAGGGCCAAGTGGAGATTGCCATTTCCCTTCTGGGTGAACTTCTTAGATCCTATTCAGTGATACCATGAAGGAAGCCACTATGACTTTCATTTTCATTTTTGAAAGGCTCAATTTCTTTGTCCCTTTTTCAAACATTTATTTCCCTTTTTAGTTTTTGAGAGTTGCCTCTTTATCTTCTTTGCTTATTTCTATAGAAGTCATTCATCTATTTTTCTTATTGAAGGAAAGCTACTTATATTAATATCAATATTTTCCATGCCTTTTCCTATATTTTCATAAAGATGATTTTGTTTTTTAGCCCATTAAGCCCTAAGTATCAATTCTGTGAACAAACAAATCATATGTTCTCTCAAAGATACCACAAGTGGTATGTTTGTTGATCAATTTAAGTTTTTATAGGTGTTCTACATCTGGAATGATGGAACAGAATGGATCAATTTACAAATAGGTGGTTCTATTAATGTTTTAGAAAACTGCAGGTTTTCTCTTAAAAATAAAATTATAAATCTATTATTTAGAAAAAATATTTTTATCTCATGATCCATAAGAAGAATGAAGACAGAGAGGAAGAAGGGACACAGCAGAGTGATGTTTATCATGCTTATGAAGGGTTTATTTAGTGGCTGTAAAATTTTAAATTACATGGAAATCACTTGGGGATCTTGTTAATGAACAGAATGGATTCAGTAGGTTCAGATCAAGTCTGAGAATGTGCACTCTGTTCTGCTTCCAGGTGAGTTGAATGGTTCATGGACTACAACAGGAACACCTGGGCTCTACATTGTAACATGTAGAAAAATATTAGTGAGTTCAGTGATTATTCTAATTACATGTTATCATTTATTGGCAAACCCACTCCTCTCTAACTAAATTTATTATTCTCAACTTCTTATTCTGAAAAGTAGGAGACAACTGCAGCTCATTTGTAAGAGAAAAGTGCATCAGTGTTCATGGAGTAACAGCCCTCTACCTCATGGTCTCTTAGAATATATTCCTCTGACTTTTTGATACTGAGGAGGATGGAACTGATGAGTAATCAACCCCTGACATACATCTCCAGCTCCTTTTATTGTAATTTTGAGATAGTATATAAGTTGGTTTTATAGGGATTCATTTAATTACTGAGTCTGGTCTTGAACTTGCTGTCCTCCATTCTCAGTCCTTCAAGACTCTGGGATTATAGGCAGACACCACTCTGCCTGGCAAATGGCCCAGAAATTTTAAAGGTAAATGTACAAGTTTACAATGTTCACTTTTTTTTGTTTCAATTTTTATTTTCACAGACTGCATTTTATTCATTGTACACAAGTGGGGTAGAACTTTTCATTTCTATGGTAGTACACAATGTAGATTCACACCATTTTTGTAATCATATATGTACAAAGGGCAATGATGTCTCTCTCAGTTCACTCTCTTTTTTCCCTCACCCACTACCTTCCCATTTTTCTCTAAACAAACTAAAGTTTCACCATTCTTCTCTTACCCCACAAAACCCCCTGTTATGTATCATCATCAACTTCTCAGAGAAAATATTCACCCTTTTTTGGGGGGGATTGGTTTATTTTACTTAGCATAATATTCTCCAATTCCATCCTTATAACTGCAAATGCCATAATTTTATTCTCCATTATAACTAAGTACTATTCCACTGTATATATATATATATATATATATATATATATATATATATATATACCACAGTTTGTTTATTAATCTATTGAAGGACTTCTAGGTTGGTTCCACAATCTAACTATTGTGAATAGAGCAGCTGTAAACATTGCTCTGACTGTGCTACTGTAATATGCTGATCTTAAGTCTTCTGGGCATAAACTGAAGAGTGGGATAGCTGGGTCAAAAGGTGAGCCCATTCCAAGTTTTCAGAGGAATCTCCACAGTGATTTCCAAAGTGACTGCACCAATTTCCAACTCCACCAGCAATGTTAGGAGGGTGACTTTTTTCTCACATCCACACCAACACATACTGTTTGTGTTCTTGAAAATAGTATTTCTAATTGAAGTGAGAATAAGTTTTTGCATTTCTCTAATTACTAGAGATGATGAACACATATTCATATATTTGTTAATCACCTGTTTATCTTCTTCTGTGAAGTGTGTGTCTAGTTTCTTAGGCCAAATATTGATTGAGTTCTTTGTGTTTTTGTTGTAAAATGTTTTATGTTCCTCATAAATTTTGGAGATTAATGTTCCATCCGAAGGACCTGTGGAAAAGATTTTCTTCCATTCCATGGGGTCTCTGTTCGCATTCTTGTTTTTGCTGAGAAAGGGCTTTATAATTTGAATCCATCCCATTTATTTATACTTGATTTTATTTCTTGCTCTCTGGGAGTCTTATAGAAAGTCTTGTCCTAAGCCAACATCATGGAGATTTGGGTCTATTTGGTGCAGGGTTCTGAGGGCTGGTCACTGTTGGGTCAGAAGGCCAGAATAACCACTTTTTTAAAAACAGAATTGAATATATAGAATGAGTAATATCACAATAAGTACAAATTTTTAAAAGCTAGAGAATTACTTACATATTACTAAACTCAATATAATACAGTTTTCATAAGTGCCAGAAAGACCCCATAATACTTTTTTTATAATCTAGAACTATATATATATATAACTATATATATATATATCTAGAACTATATATATATATATAACTATATATATATAAACTATATATATATATATATTTACATTTTACATAAAATGTTCACTTTTTGAAGCAATACTCAGCAGGATAAAATTAAGATGAAAGATTAGACTTTTGGGTAGACAAAGTCCAGCCCTGGCTAGCTCCTCTTCCCAGCATTATACAGGGGTTTCTCTCATATTTTCTTGTATTTTTATTTTTTTGATAACAGCTGTAGTCTAAATGCTCCTCAGGATAGTAATCTGAGGGGTTTTGTAAAAGGTAACATAGCCAGGTTTGAGAAATGTCTTAGAGCAGAACACTGGAGATCTGGATTCTTGTTCAGGTTTCAATACAGTTGGTTTACATATTTTAAAATTTCCTGGCCTTGTTTCTTTGAATGAAGACTGGAGACAACAATAGTGCTTTACTTCCCCAGGATGATAGTGGAATAAAATTTTCCCACAGGGGTCTCCAGACATTCTCTCTAGTGGCAGTGATGTCATTGATCTCTTATAACTTATCATATACTGAAGTGGCTTTCCAATTTCCAAGCCAGTTGCCTCAAAATTTTCTGCTAACTGCCAGTAATTTGAAAAAAAAATTTGCAATTTGAAAGAACAGAGCCAATTCATCCAAGTCCCAATCTGCTGCACTTGTACATCTCTCCACACCCCATTTTTGAGAAAAGTAGAGCTGATTAGTGGTGGAGAGTACAGGATTTGAGCCCCTGACCTTGGGAAAGATACTTTGGCACTGTAAGCCTGAATATTCTCATCTGTATCAATGACATTCGTCTGTCATCATGGGTAAAGTGGTGCTACTGTGAAAGGCTGGGCCACAGTGAGTGCTCAATTTTTAGTAGGTATTGCATATTTTTCCACCTAGGTTTTCATATAATATTGCAAGATTGAATAAACCCATGTGACTGGCAACAGAAAGTAAAAATAGCCTCTCCCCAAGTCTAGTCACATTTATGTATCCTCAGGACACCAGGGTTTTGAAAAGGGCACTACTGAACTGTTAGCCAGTGACCCTTAAGAGTCTTCAATAATTTCTCAAAGAATAGGGCTCCTTTCTGCTGCATTTAACCCTTGTCTCCTTTCTTTCAAAGTGAGAGAGGAGTCAAAGGTGAGATTAGGGTCAGATGTAATTACTAATCCATCTACTCCACTTGGTGCTGTCATCAGGCCTCAGTATC
The DNA here is from genome assembly GCF_902686445.1 of Sciurus carolinensis. Lineage (NCBI taxonomy): Eukaryota > Metazoa > Chordata > Mammalia > Rodentia > Sciuridae > Sciurus > Sciurus carolinensis. Next base: position 457,882 of record NW_025920188.1, on the reverse strand, counting down.
CCCACCTTTCTTTTCCTCCTTAGACTTGTGCAGGGTGTTGTATAAAGGTTAATTGGGGTTCAGTTATATGTGTTAAGGGGAGAGCTAATAAAGAGACAAGAACACAGGATGTCAAAGAGCAAGAAGTGCCTCTCCTGGGAAAGCCAGTTCAGTTTATTATACATTCCAAGGTCATATCAAGTTACACTAGGTTACATAGTACAGTTATCTTTGTTCATGTCCAGATCACATAATTTGCTTGCTTCTCAGAGCCCACTAGGACCAAAGGTTATTATAATAAGGTAATATTTCCAGGCCTCAAGAACCAAGGAGATACAGAGCATTTTTAAGTCATTCAAAGAGAGCAAGCATTGTGTTCTGAGGTGTTTGCTCAACTGAAAGGACTTTTGCTTCTCTGTACATTGACTAATCTAAAATCCCTACAACTCCCCTTTTTTTTTGTTTTGTATGGCCTTCAGTACAGACATGACTTATCTTCTGTTAAAGGAAGATGGAGGGAGAAATCAAGGCAAACATTGGCAAAAACAAGTACAGTATAATAAGGCAAATATCAATAAACATTGTCCAATAAAAACCTTTTTGATCTATGTAAAATTTGGTAGCCATGAGGTTAACCAATATAAAAATTCCCATCTTCTATCTTCTTGTTGCACCTCCTTTACAGTGTCCTTAAGATGATCCAATTCCCTTTAAATGGGGTTATTATTATTAGTTAAAAGGAAACAACACATATTATTAAATTCTGGCTTCCCTTATGATGTAACATCAGAAAATAATCAATAACTGTCATATTATCAAGAAGAAATTGATGATACAAATTTCAAAAGAATTAAAACTTATTGCTAAGTACTTGGGAACCACCAACAACAATACAATAACACAGAAATAGCACAATACTAGTCAGCATAATTGTGGAATTCTGGGTAAATTTGGCAAACAGAATTGTAAGCAAAATTTTCAGGGTATATTCTTAATCTATCTGGGCTAACAGTTGTTGAGCAGATGTTAAAATCTTTATATCCCCCCAAGTCACTAGATGAATAGAAGACTGAGTGTTTCTTGGGCCTCTTGTTTTTTTGGATGTTCCTTCTTTGAATTAGGGTCCTCTTCATCTAGGATAAAATAGAATTTAGGAATCAGTTTGAGAAGTCCTTGATGCCAACCCATGATGATTGATGGATCTCACACATCTGACAAGAATCCAGACAGAATCTGTAGGAGTAATAACAGCAGCATGTCCCCTTCTGCATTCAATTAAAGGTTCAGGGTCCTGCAATATTGAATCTAGTAGAACTTGGTATTTTACCTAAATCTTTGGTATGGGTTCCTTAGGGGAAAGGTGCCTGTCCAAGACAGAGGACCAATGATGGGCATTATCTTCATACTGTACATTGAGAGCATTTCTTGTGAACAAGGAAATATTGAGAGCATTAATAACATGAGCAAGGCTATGATACATTTTTTGTTTTCTTTTAAAAGGTATGTTCAAAGTGTGTGATGTGTACTTTCAAATAAAGAAGGATTGTGAAAAATACCACAGGTTAGGATTATATTCCATCCATTACAAAATTTACTAAAGGAAATAGAAGTAAAAGTAGGGCATTCTCAGTTTCTTTTTAATTTATTTTTATTGGAAACAAGTGGGATACATGTTGTTTCTGTTTGTACATGGAGTAACAGCATACCATTTGCATATACATTCGTTTACATAAAGTAATGATGTTTGATTCATTCTGTTATTTTTTTCCTTTCCCCCCACCCCTCCCAACTCTCTTTTTCCTTTATACAGTCCCTCCTTCCTCCATTCTTGCCCCCCTCTCACCCCCCATTACGTGTCATCATCCGCTTATCAGTGAGATCATTTGTCTTTTAGATTTTTGAGATTGGCTTATCTCACTTAACATGATATTCTCCAATTTCATCCATTGCATGCAAACACCATAATTTTTTCATTATTTATGGCTGAGTAATATTCCATTGTATATATATATATATATATATATATATATATATATATATATCAGTTTCTTTATCCATTCATCAATTGAAGGGCATCTAGGTTGGTTCCATAGTCTGGTTATTGTGAATTGAGCAGCTATGTACATTGATGTGGCTGTATCTCTGTAGCATGCTGATTATAAGTCCTTTGGGTATAGGCCAAGGAGTGGGATAGCTGGATCAAATGGTAGATTCTTTCCAAGTTTTCTAAGGAATCTCCACACTGCTTTCCAGAGTGGCTGCACTAATTTCCAGTCCCACCAGCAATGTATGAGTGTACCATTTTCCCCACATCCTCTCCAAAACATATTGTTGCTTGTATTCTTGATAATTGCCATTCTAATTGGGGTGAGATGGAATCTTACTGTAGTTTTGATTTGCATTTCTTTTATTACTAAAGATGGTGAACAGTTTTTCATATGTTTATTGATTTCTTGTAGATCTTCTTCTGTGAAGTGTCTGTTCATATCCTTAGCCCATTTGTTGATTGGGTTATTTGTATTCAAGGTGTAGAGTTTTTTGAGTTCTTTCTATATTCTGGAAATTAGTGCTCTAACTGAAGTATGAGTGGCAAAGATATTCTCCCACTCTGTAGGCTCTTTCTTTGCATTGCTGATAATTTCCTTTGCTGAGAGAAAGCTTTTTAGTTTGAATCTATCCCAGTTGTTGATTCTTGCTTTTATTTCTTTTGCTATGGGAGTCCTGTTAAGGAAGTCTGATCCTAAGCCAACAAGTTGAAGATTTGGACCTACTTATTCTTCTATAAGATGCAGTGTCTCTGGTCTGATTTCAAGGTCCTTGATCCATTTTGAGTTGCGTTTTGTGTAGGATGAGAGATATGGGTTTAGTTTCATTCTGTTGCATATGGATTTCCAGTTTACCCAGCACCATTTGTGGAAGAGGCTATCTTTTCTCCATTGCATATTTTTGTCACTTTTGTCTCGTATTAGCAAATTGCATTTATTTGGGTTTGTGTCCGTGTCCTCTATTCTGTACCATTGATCTACCTGTCTATTTTGGTGCCAATACCATGCTGTTTTTGTTACTATTTTATTGTATTATAGTTGAAGTTCTGGTATTGTGTTACTCCCTTTTTCATACTTCCTGCTAAGGATTGCTTTAACTCTCTGGGTTTCTTATTCTTCCAGATAAATTTCATGATTGCTTGTTCTATTTCTGTAAGGTACATCATTGGGATTTTAATTGGAATTGCTTTGAATCTGCATATCACTTTTGGTAGTATGGCAATTTTGACAATGTTAATTCTGCCTATCCAAGAACATTGGAGATCTTTCCATCTTCTAAGGTCTTCCTTAATTTCTTTCTTCAATGTTTTGTAGTTTTCATTGTAGAGATCTTTTACCTCTTTGGTTAGATTGATTCCCAAGTTTTTTTTTTTTTTGTAGCTATTGCAAATGGAGTTGTTTTCCTCATTTCCCTTTCAGCTGTTTCATTGCTTGCATATAAAAATGCTTTAGATTTATGCGTGTTGATTTTATAGCTTGCTATTTTGCTGAATTCATTGATGAGGTCTAGAAGTTTTCCTGAGGAGGTTTTTGGATCCTCTAAATATAGAATCATGTCATTTGCAAATTGTGACAACTTAAGTTCTTCTTTTCCTATTCGTATCCCTTTAATTTCTTTAGTCTGCCTAATTGCTCTGGTTAGAGTTTTGAGGACAATGTTGAATAGAAGTGGTGAAAGAGGACATCCCTGTCTTGTTCCTGTTTTTAAAGGGAATGGTTTCAGTTTTTCTCCATTAAGAATGATGTTGGCCATGGGCTTAGCATAAATAGCCTTTACAATGTTCAGGTATGTTCCTACTATCCCTATTTTTTCTAGTGTTTGAGCATGAAGGGGTGTTGTATTTTGTCGAATGCTTTTTCTGTGTCAATTGAAATAACCATATGATTCTTATCCTTAAGTCTATTGACAAGATGGATTATGTTTATTGATTTATGAATGTTGAACCATCCTTGCATTCCAGGGATGAACCCCACTTGATCACGGTGTACAATTTTCTTAATATGTTTTTGGATACGGTTTGCCAATATTTTGTTAAGAATCTTTGCATCTATATTCATCAAGAATATTGTCTAAATTTTTCTTTCCTTGATGTGTCTTTTCCTTGTTTGGGTAAGAGGGTGATATTAGCTTCATAGAATGAGTTTGGTAGAGTACCCTCCTTTTCTATTTCCTGGAATACTTTGAGAAGTATTGGAATGAGTTCTTCTTTGAAGGTCTTGTAGAACTCAACTGAGAATCTGTCTGGACCTGGGCTTCTCTTGGATGGTAGATTTTTAATGGCTTCTTCTATTTCTTTGCTTGATATTGATCTGTTTAAATAGTGTATGTCCTCCTGGTTCAGTTTGGGAGGGGCATATGTCTCTAGAAATTTTTCAATGTCTTCAGTAGTTTCTATTTTATTGGAATAAAGATTTTCAAAGTAGCTTCTCATTATGTTCTGTATCTCAGTGGTGTCTGAGGTGATATTTCCTTTTGCATCATGTATTTTATTAATTTGAGTCTTCTCTCTCCTTCTCTTTGCTAGTGTGGCTAAGGGTTTGTCTATTTTGTTTACTTTCTCAATGAACCAACTTTTTGTTTTGTCAATTTTTTGAATAGTTTCTTTTGTTTCAATTTCATTGATTTCAGCTCTGATTTTAATAATTTCCTGTCTTCTACTACTTTTGCTGTTATTCTGTTCTTCTTTTTCTAGGGCTTTGAGCTGTAATGTAAGGTCATTTAGTTGTTGACTTTCATTCTTTTCTGGAATGCGCTCCATGCAATGAATTTTCCTCTTAGTACCGCTTTCATATTGTCCCAGAGATTTTGATATGTTGTATCATTGTTCTCATTGACCTCTAAGAATTTTTTAATCTCCTCCCTGTTGTTTTTTGTTATCCATGTTTTATTCAATAGCATATTATTTAGTCTCCAAGTGTTGGAGTAATTTCCCTTTTTTATTTTGTCATTGATTTCTACTCTCTGTCCATTATGATCTGATAGAACACAAGGCAGTATCTCTATTTTTTTGCATTTCCTAAGGGCTGCTTTGTGGCATAACACGTGATCTATTTTCAAGAAGGCTCCATGTGCTGCTGAGAAGAAAGTGTATCCGCTCGTAGATGGAATATTGTATATATATATATATATATTAAGTCTAGGTTATTGATTGTTTTATTGAGTTCTATGGTTTCTTTGCTTGGATTTTGTTTGGAAGATCTATCTAGTGGTGACAACAGTGCGTTAAAGTCGCCCAGAATTATTGTGGTGTGGTCTATGTGATTCTTGAAATTGAGAAGGATTTGTTTGATGTACAGGGATGCACCATTGTTTGGAGCATATATATTTACTATCGTTATGTCTTCCCTTAAGCAGTATGAAATGTCCTTCTTTATCTCTTCTGACTAACTTTGGCTTGAAGTCCACTTTATCTGATATAAGGATGGAAACCCCCGCTTTTTTACTGACTCCATGTGCATGGTAGATTTTCTCCCATCCTTTCACCTTTAGTCTGTGAATGTCTTTCTCTGTGAGGTGAGTCTCTTGCAGGCAGCATATTATTGGGTCTTTCCTTTTAATCCATTCTGCCAGTTTATGTCTTTTGATTGATGAGTTTAGGCCACTAATGTTCAGGGTTATTATTGAGAAATTATTTGTATTCCCAGTCATTTGGCTTATTTTTGGTTTTTAAGTTGGCTTGGTTTCTCCTTTGAGTGGTTTTTCTCTAAGGTATTTCCTCCCTTTGCTGACCTACATTGTTGTTTTTCATTTCCTCCTCATGGAATATTTTGTTGAGAACATTCTGTAGTGCAGGCTTTCTATTTGTAAATTCTTTTAACTTTTGTTTATCATGGAAGGATTTTATTTCATCTTCAAATCTGAAGGTTAGTTTTGCTGGGTATAGGATTCTTGATTGGCAACCATGTTCTTTCAGAGCTTGAAATATGTTGGTCCAGGCCCTTCTAGCTTTTAGAATCTTGGCTGAGAAGTTGGCTGCTATCCATATTGGTCTCCCCCTATATGTCATCTGATTCTTTTCTCTCACGGCCTTCAAAATCCTATCTTTACTTTGAATGTTCGGCATTTTCATTATATTGTGCCTTGGTGTGTATCTGTTGTGATTCTGTGCATTTGGTGATCTGTAAGTCTCTTGTATTTGATTTTCCATCTCATTCTTCAGGTTTGGGATATTTTCAGATATTATTTCATTGAATAAGTTGTTCATTCCTTTGCTTTGTATCTCTGTGCCTTCCTCATTCCCAATAATTTTTAAATTTGGTCTTTTCATAATGTCCCACAGTTCCTGAAGATTCTACTCATGATTTCTTACCATCTTCTCTGTTTGGGCAACTTTATTTTCAAGATTAAATATTTTGTCTTCATTGTCTGAAGTTCTGTCTTCCAAGTGGTCTAGTCTGTTGGTGATGCTTTCCATTATGTTTTTCATTTGGTTTATTGTCTCCTTCATTTCAAGGATTTCCATTTGTGTTTTTTTGAGACTCTCTATCTCTTTGTTGAAATGATCTCTTGCTTCCTGCAGGTGCTCTTTCAGCTTATTGGTATTATCATTCATTGTCTGCATTTGCTCTCTTACTTCATCCTTTGCTTCATGAATCATCTTAATCATGTATAATCTGAAGTCATTTTCTGACATTTCTTCTAACATACTGTCTTTGGATTCTATTACTATAGAATCTAGATTTGTTTGGATCATTTTCTTCCCTTGTTTTTTCATGTTGTTCATATATCTTTGTCTCTAGCAGTGCAGATCTGGGGTATTGAAGATTTCCCCCTATAGGCTTGTAGTGGCCCTTTAGGTTTCCAAAACGCTTTCTTTAAGGGGAGCTCAATATTATCAGTGCCCAAATCAGACACTATGCAATCCTAGACCAAATGGCCCCTATTGGGACAATAACAAAATTGTCATAATTAACAAAATGATTTCAAATATTATCTTCAGTAAAACAAAAAGGTTTGCAATAAGGTCTGCAGTTTCTAATGGAGGACAAAGAGGATGCAGAGGGATGTAGAATGTGTCTGTTAATGGAATAAGAAAAGAATATACAGAAATTCTAGAAAATACAAAGGGTGAGAGTGTAATCAAAAGAAATCAGATGTTAGCATGCAAAAAAGGGAGAAAGAGACTCTGAGGTAACAGGTAAACAAAAGGAGAAGAGAAGAAGAAAAGTAAGGAAATAAAAATTTAAATTTTCTTAAAAAGGAGAAAAAGGAAAATCTACTGTATAACAGTCATATACTAATGAAACCTCCCAGTGTTCAGTAGCCTCATGCATGAGAGGTACCTGACAATGAGCTTCAAGCCTCCAGCAGGCGTTGCAGGATGGGATTTGCCCCACCTGGAGATCGGAGCTATGACTTTCAGGATTATCCAAGATGGCCGCTCTGACTTCCAAATGTGTTGACAAATGGGGAACTGCATCTCAGGGGTGGACATGGTCAGCTGTAGGTCCTGGAGACTGGATGCAGTTGGTTCAGCAGGGGTCCTGGAGGTCCAGTGTGTTTGATATAGTTTTGGGATCCTGGAGGCTGGGTGCAATCAGTCGGTCTAGGGTCCCAGTGATATGGCACTGTCAATTGGTCTGGGGGTCCTGGTGGCAGGGAGCAGTCAGTCGATGTGAGTGCCCCAGAGGCAGGGAGTGATAAGTCAGGCTGAGGGATCCTGGAAACGGGGTTCAGTCAGTCCGACCAGGGGTCCTTCGGGGCCTGGTTGTTGCTTCAAAATGGTGGCATGCACATGTAATCAAACCTGCAGGTACTGTAACAGTGAACTTCCAGGCAGCAGCAAGCAGCTGTTGCTCCACTGTCAGTTGGTGATTAGTTTCAGCATTCTCAGTTTTTAAGTGATGAAGTTTGCCCATAGTGGCAGTGCAAAGGAGCACATGAGAGATACAGGCTGAGACCTTCTTTGAACAATGTGCACTGCCCCGTATAAGACCTGGGAATGCATCTGTGGTAACATGTTAAAAGAAATAGAGGTGAAAAATAGGAAAATGAGCTATATTTATCTGCCAAGGGCATTATAATGTAAACCTCAATGGTTTACACTTTCCCAAGTTGAAAAACAAAAGGGTTTGATATGAAAGCAATTATTAATGATGAAATGGGTCAGTTGAGGGGAAATAGAAGAGGTTTGTATTAAACAACAAATATTTTGATGAAAAAAATTGTGTGATACCATGGCATTTAAAATGAGAGGATAAAGTGATTTTATAGCAGCATCAGCATAAGCATTTCCTTCAATGAGTTGTCCAGAAATCTTGGTTTTGCTACATGTATGAGGAAGAAATACTGGAGCTGTATAATCCTGTAAAAGAGATTGAAGAGTAATAAGCAGGTATAACAAATTTGAGTCCAAATGAGTTGACCAAATTGCAGAGGAAATATGAGGTATCAGTTTGGCTATATACTGAGAATCTTTAATGATGTTTAATGTTGTGGGAAACATATGAATAGCCAAAATAATTGCAGCTAATTCTGCTCTCTGAGGAGAAGCTTGAGGCAATGTGTAATAATAAGTCCATTTTTTATCAGTGAATATAGATAATAAACCATGTTGTTTTTCTCCATCGGTGTAGACAGTAATCCCACTGTAAAATGGAATGGAGGAGATTATAGGAGCATGAGAGACTTGACATGGAAAGGCACTCATTCTGAGGTGCATGGAAAGCAATAGGAACTAAAATTTAGTTAACATAGCTTGAGAACATGAAGAAAATTGTAAATACTATTAATGTAGTCTTTCTATAAGTAAGATAAGCTACATGAATATCTGTTCCTGTAAAAGAAAAAAATATGATGGCAACACTCTGAGACCAATTGAACATATATGTCAGCATAGGGAAAACATTTTTTTCTGAAAAGTGAGAAGAATATCACCACTCTATTACATACAAAATTTGCTTATAAATGGCAACAGCTGCAGTAAAGGCATAAGGCTTTCCTGTAAAGATTATTAGAGAAAATAGAACACTGAGTATTAGGAGTCTATAAAAACTGTAAATAGCGTCTCATTAATGTGCTGATGAGCAGCTATAAATGAAAGAGTTAACTGCCAAAAGCTGGTGGGATTATGTTGTTTTCTCAACAGCTGAAAAGAAAAGGTGACAACATATCAATAGTTTAAGAAATATATGGTGAAGCCCAATTAAAATGTCTTAAAAGTTGCTGTAAATGAACTAAGGAGTCTTGGAAGAAAGTTTTGCAACATGAAGAATGGAATAAAAGTGGCATAGTTTACATCCTAATTAGTTAATAGGCAGTTGTTAATTTTTTTTCTGTGGCCACATACAGACCAGAATTGTCATAGAATGTGTTGTAATTTAGTTAAAGTATGTTCTGTAAGTATTGGCCCACAAACAGTATATAATCCATGTAATGATAAAAAATAATATGTGGGAATAATTATCAGAAACACTGAAGAGCCTTATTTACAAAATATTGATATAATATGGGTCTACTGAACTACCTTGAGGAAGAACTTACCACTGATATTTATCAGCAGGTTATGATGATTGAAAACCAGAACTGTGAAGGCAAATTTTCTGAATCATCAGAAAAGAAAGGAATAGTTAAAACCAAAGTCTTTTAAATCTACTAAATATAAAGAAATATCTTGAGGAATTAAATTAGGATTAGGCAATCAATCCACATTGAACTGAACCCATATATTGTATACATTTATTAATTTCTCTTAAATCATGTAATAATCTCCACTTCCCTGATTTCTTCTTTATGATAAAAATGGGTGTATTTTATGGACTGGTAGAAGGTTTAATATGTCCCAATTTTAACTGATCTTGAATGAGAGCCTCTGCAGTTGCAGCCTTATCTTTAGACAATGGCCATTGTTCTACCCAGACAGCAGTGGTGACCTTTCACATTCATGGCAAGGTGGTCAATTCCACAGAGACAACTATAAAAAAGGCAACTCTGTAGGCATTTGTAACTTGTGCAAGATATCTTTTCCCCTTATAGGAAGGTGAATAGTCATTATGAACAGTTGAATGTGAATAATAACTTGTGTGTTGGAAGGGGTGAAGCATTGCAACTATATGCTGATCCATGACAATCACAGGGACACTGCAGAGCCTGCACGTTTAATTCTGTCACACAAGAGAAGCAGTCAAGTTGAACAATGCACCCTCCAAGCAGTCAGTTGCAGACTCCAAAGCCTAAATACCAGTGAATGGGGAGTCCTTAGAAATGAGGGAAGCATTTCCTGTGCCCTAGAACCTCTGGAGGGATCCAGGATCAGAGAATGATGAACATCTTCCCAGTGTCCAAACCCCAATGAAACCCAGCAAGAATACTCTTCACCTTGGAATGGTTTACTATAAACAAATCTAACACCAACTTTGATTATATGTATGACTTCTCATCTTGATTGGTTGTTGCTACCCTAATAGCCAACATTGTATCTTCAACCCATTTGAATGTATTTATCTAAAGGATTAAATTATTAATTATAATCATTCTGCCTTCTAAACTCATTTATACCTACTCCTCTTACCCCCATTCTCCTTCTTGCACTATCTACTAAGCCTCAAATTCCCAACATCCATCTATTTTCTTTTAACCTTGGTGTATATTGTTTTCTATCTTTGTTGTGTCTCCCTCTTTTCATTAATCTTTCTCTCTTCCCCATCTCAACTCACATAGAATGTTATAGCAAATTTACTACATGCAATAATAAATTTTTTTGACCCATTCAAGTAATTTACTGTTAGTTTATGCCTGGATTCGAGGAACTGGTGAGAACTATATGAGTTAAAATCAACAAACAAATAAACAAACCAATAAATGGACAAATGAGCATAACACACATATCTCAAAAGAAGAAATATTAATGGTCAACAAATCTATGAAAAAATTTCAACATCTCTAGCAAATAGGAAAATGCAAATTAAAACCACATTGACATTTCTTCTCACTGAAGTCAGAATGACAATTATCAAGAATACAAATAAATCCAGGTGTGGAAGCACATGCCTGTGATCCCAGCAGCTAAGGAGGCTGAGGCAGGAGGTTTGTGAGTTCCAAACCAGTCTCAGAAAATTAGTGAGACTCTAAGTAACTCAGCAAGACCCTGTTTATAAATGAAATATAAAAAGAGGTATGGGATGTGGTTCAGTGGTAAAGCCCCTTGGTACTAAAAAAATGCAGATAATAATAAAATAGTAAGTGTTTGTGAGGGTGGGAGTCTAAAGTATATTAACACATTGTTGGTGAGAATGCAAATTAAGGCAACCACTCTGAAAGTCAGTATGGAGATTCCTCAAAAAAGTAGGAATGGGAGACTTCCCTGCTGGGGAAGTAGGCCCAGAGAGCTGGGACTAGAGCAACTGGGCCCCAACCAAAGTCCAGTGCCCCTTCAGCTGACCATCTGTCAACACATAGAGGTTCCTATGCCCACTAGCAGGGAATATACCCCATCTGGAGTCCACCATCCCTAGAGGGCAGCATACTTTTTGGGTCACTACATCATCAATTTCCTCCAAGACTTAGACTAGTGAATACTAGGAGAGGGCAAGATACATGAACAATATGAGAAAACAAGGGAAGAAAGTGTCCCAAACAAACCTAGATCTACATCAATAAAATCCAATGACAGCATGACAGGAGAAATGTCTGAAAGGGAGTTCAGAAAGTACATAGTTAAAATGATCAGAGAAACAAATGATGAGATAAGACAACAAATGCAGGCATTGAATGATTGCACCAATCAACAGTTTAAAAAGCAAATACAGGAAGCAAGGGATCATTTCAGAAAGAAGATCGATATTCTTAAAAAAAAAACAGAAATTATTGAAATGAAGGAAACAATAAGCCAAATCAAAAGCTCCATAAAATCAAAACCAATAGGGTAGAACACGTGAAAGACAGAACCTCAGACATTGAACAAAATGTTTAATCATGAAAATGAAGTTGCCCAAACAGAGATGGTAAGAAATCATTAACAGAATCTCCAAGAACCATGGGACATCATTAAAAGACCAAATTTAAGAATTTTCAGGATTGAGGAAGGAACAGAGATACAAATCAAAGGAGTGAACAACCAATTCAATGAAATAATATCAGAAAAGTTCCCAAGCCTAAAAAGTGAAATGGAAAATCAAATACAAGAGGCTTACAGAACACCAAATGTACAAAATCACAACAGATCCACACCAAGGCACATTATAATGAAAATGCCTAATATACAAAATAAAGGTAGGATTTTGAAGGCTGAAAGAGAAAAGCATAGATTACATCTAGGGAGAAACCAATGCAGATATCAGCTGATTTCTCAGCCCAGACTGTAAAAGCTAGAAGTGCCTGGAACAACATATTTCAAGCTCTGAAAGAACATGGCTGCCAACCAAGAATCCAATAACCAGCAAAAATAACCTTCAGATTTGAAGATGAAATAAAATCCTTCCATGATAAACAAAAGTTAAAACAATTTGCAAATAGAAAGCCTGTGCTACAGAATATTCTCAGCTGAATATTCCATGAGGAGCAAATGAAAAACAATGTAGGTCAGCAAAGGGAGGAATTACGTTAAAGAAAAATCCATTCAAAGGAGAAACCAAACCAAGTACAAAACCAAAAATAAATGCAAATGACTGGGAATACAAATCATATCTCTATAATAGCCCTGAACTCAATGGCCTAAACTCATCAATCAGAATACATAGGCTGGAAAAATGGATTAAAAAGAAAGACCCAACAATATGCTGCCTTCAAGAGACTCATCTGATAGAAAAAGACATCCACAGACTAAAGCTGAAAGGATGGGAAAGAACTTACCATACACAAGGACTCAGTAAAAAAGCGGGGGTTTCCATCATATTTCTGATAAAGTGAATGTGAAGCCAAAGTTAGTCAGAAGGGGTAAAGAAGTATATTTTACACTTCTTAAGAGAACTAAAAATCAGAATGTCATAGTGATCATAAATATTTATGCCCAAAACAACGGTGCATCCATGTACATCAAACAAATCCTTCTCAATTCCAGGAATCAAACAGACCACAAGACAATATTTCTGGGTGACTTTAACACACTGCTGTCACCACTGGATATATCTCCCAAACAAAAACTAAACAGAGAAACCATAGAACTCAATAACACAATCAATAACATAGTCTTAACAGATACATAGAATATTCCATCCATCAATGAGTGAATTCACTTTCTTCTCAGCAGCACATGGAACCTTCTCAAAAATTGACCATATATTATGTCACAAAGCAGCCCTTAGGAAATGGAAAAAAATAGAGATACTGCCTTGTGTTCTATCAGATCATTATTGAAGGAAATTAGAAATCAATGACAAAAAAAAAAGCAGAAATTATTCCACAACATGGAGACTAAATAATATGCTATTGAATGAAACATGGATAACAGAAAAATCTGGGAGGAGACAAAAAATTCTTAGAGATAAATGAGAATGATGATATAACATACAAAATCTCTGTGAAACTATGAAATCAGTATTAAGAGGAAAATTCATTGCATGGAGTGCATTCAAGAAAAGAATAAAATGTCAGCAACTAAATGACCTAACATTACAGTTCAAAGCCCTAGAAAAAGAAAAACAGAACAACACCAAAATAGTAGAAAACAGGAAGTAATTAAAATCAAAGCTGAAATCAATAAAATTGAAACAAAAGGAACAACTCAAAAATTGACAAAGCAAAAAGTAGATTCTTTATAAAAGTAAACAAAATTAAAAAAAAAACCTTAGCCACACTAACAAAGAGAAGGAGAGAGAAAACTCAAATTACTAAAATGCATGATGAAAACAGAAATATCATGGCAGACACTGAAATACATAACATAATGAGAAATTACTGTGAAAATCTATATTCAAAGAAAATAGAAAATATTGAAGACATTGACAAATTTCTAGAGACATATGCTCCTCCCAACTGATGTGGAGGACATACACAATTTAAACACATCAATATCAAGCAATGAAATAGAAGAAGTCATCAAAAGGCTACCATCCAAGAAAAGTCCAGGACCAGATGGATTCTCAGTTGAGTTCTACAATATTTCAAAGAAGAACTCATTCCAATACTTATTTATTTATTTATTTATTTATTGGTGCTGGGGATCGAACCAAGGGCCTTGTGCTTGCAATGCAAGCACTCTACCAACTGACCTTTATCCCCAGCCCCTCATTGCAAGACTTCTCAAAGTATTCCAGGAAATACAAAAGGAGGGAACCCTTCCAAACTCATTCTTTGAAGCTAATTTCACCCTTATAACTGAACCAGGAAAAGACACATCGAGGAAAGAATATTTTAGACCAATATCCTTGATGAATATAGATGCAAAGATCCTTAACAAAATACTGGCAAACTGTATCCAAAAACATTAAGAAATTTATGCTCAATGATCAAGTGGGGTTCATCCATGGATTTCAAGGATGGTTAAACATCCTTAAATCAAGTGGAAAATTACTTCCTGGGCTGGGGAACCTGGTCCTACATCGAGCAAGGAAACATGAAATTTATTTGGAAGAATAAGAAACCCAGAATACTAAAGCAATCCTTAGTAGGAAGAGTGAAGCAGGGATTATTGCAATACCAGAATTTCAACTATACTATAAAACAATAATAACAAAGATGGCATGGTATTGGCACCAAAATAGACAGGTAGATCAATGGTACAGGATAGAGGACACAGACACAAACCCTAAAATATAGTTTTCTCATACTAGACAGAAGTGCCAAAAAGCATGCAAAGGAGAAAAGATAGTCTCTTCAACAAATGGTGCTGGGAAAACTGGAAATCCATATGCAGCAGAATGTAACTAAACCCGTATCTCTCACCCTGCACAAAACTCAACTCAAAATGGATCAAGGACCTTGAAATCAGACCAGAGATCCCGCATCTTATAGAAGAAAAAGTAGGTCCAAATCTTCAACTTGTTGGCTTAGGATCAGGCTTCCTTAACAGGACTCCCATAGCACAAGAAATAAAAGCAAGAATCAACAACCGGGATAGATTCAAACTAAAAAGCTTTCTCTCAGCAAAGGAAACTATCAGTAATGTGAAGAGAGAGCCTACAGAGTGGGAGAATATCTTTGCCACTCATACTTCAGATAGAGCGCTAATTTCCAGAATCTATAAAGAACTCAAAAAACTCTACATCAAAAATACAAATAACCCAATCAACAAATGGGCTAAGGATATGAACATACACTTCCCAGAAGAAGATTGACAAGCAATCAACAGATATGTAAAAAAAAATGTTCAACATCTCTAGTAATAAGAGAAATGCAAATCAAAACTACCCTCAGATTCCATCTCACCTCAACTAGAATGGCAATTATCAAGAATACAAGCAACAATAGGTGTTGGTGAAGATGTGGGGGAAAAGGTACACTCATACATTGCTGTTGGGGTTGCAAATTGTTGCAGGCACTCTGGAAAGCAGTGTGGAGATTCCTTAGAAAACTTGGAATGAACCTACCATTTGACCCAGATATCCTGCTCCTTGGCCTATACCCAAAGGACTTAAAATCAGCATACTACAGAGATACAGCCACATCAGTGTTCATTGTTGCTGCTCAATTCACCATAGCCAGATTGTGGAACCAACCTAGATGCCCTTCAGTTGATGAATGGATAAAGAAACTGTGTCATATATATATATATATATATATATATATATATATATATATATATATACAATGAAATATTACTCCACCATGAAGAATGATAAAATTATGGCATTTGCAGGCAAATGGATGAAATTGGAGAATATCATGCTAATTGAGATAAGCCAATCTCAAAAAACCAAAGGATGAATGATCTCGCTGATTAGTGGATGATGATACATAATGGAGTGTGGGAGGTAGACAAGAATGGAGAAAGGAGGGACTGTATAGAGGGAAAAGAGTGGTGGGAGGGGTGTGGAAAAAGGAAAAATTAACAGAATAAATTAAACAACATTACCTATGTATATGTATGATTACAAATCATATGACTCTACTTTATGTACAAACAAGTTGCACCCCATTTGTTTACAATAAAATAAAATAAAAATAAATTAAATTTTAAAATACCCATAAATCAATAAACATAATCATACTTAAAATACTAGCCAGAGCAATTAGACTAAGAAATTAAAGTGATACAAACAGGAAAAGAGAAACTTAAGCTGTCACTATTTGCTGATGACAAGATTCTCTATGTAGAGGAAACAAAAAACTCCTCCAGAAAACTTCTAGACCTCATCAGTGAATTCAGCAAAATAGCAGGTTATAAAATCAACACACAGAAATCTAAAGCATTTGTATACATAAGTGATGAAACATCTGAAAGGGAAATGAAAAAAACAACTCCATTAACAATAGCCTTGAAAAAAAAAAAAAAAAACCTTTGGAATCAATCTAACCAAAGAGGCAAAAAATCTCTACAATGAAAACTTACATTGAAGAAAGAAATTGAGGAAGACCCTAGAAGATGGAAATATCTCACATGTTCTTGAATAGGCAGAATTAATTTTATGAAAATGGTCATACTTCCAAAGGCACTATACAGATTTAATAAAATTTTAATTTCTCATAGAAACAGAAAAATCAATCATGAAATTTATCTGGAAGAACAAAAGACCCAGAAGAGCCAAAGTAATCCTGAGCAGGAAGAGTGATGCAGGAGGTATCACTATACCACATCTTAAATTCTTCTATAGGGCAATAGTAACAAAAATGGTATGGTACTGGCACCAAAATGGGTAGATCAATGGTACAGGACAGAAGACATGAAGACATACCGACATAAGTACAGTAATCTCATACTAGATAAGGGTGCCAAAAACTTACAATGGAAAAAAAATATCCTCTTCAACAAATGGTGCTGGGAAAACTGGAAAACCATATGTAATAAAATGAAACTTAACTCCTACTCTTATCCTGTACAAAACTCAACTAAAAATGGATGAAGTATCAAGGAATTAGACCTCAGGCCCTTCACCAAATATAAGAAACAGTAGGACAGAATCTCCATCATTTTGGCTTAGGACCAGACTTCCTTAACAAGACCCATATAGTGCAAGAAATAAAAGCAATAATCAATAAATGGCAAAGATTCTAACTTAAAATTTTTTCTCAGCACAGGAAACAATCAATAATGTGAAAAGGGAGTTTACAGAGTGGGAGAAAATCTTTTCCACACACACTTCAGACAGAGCATTCATCTCCAAAGTTTATAAAGACCTTCAAAAACTTTGCACCCAAAATACAAAGAACCCAATCAATAAATGGGCTAAGGAAATGGTCAGACACTTCACAGAAGATATACAGGTGATCAACAAATATATGCAAAAGGTGCTCATCATCCCTAGTAATTAGAGAAATGCAAATTAAAACCACTTAAGATTTCATCTAACTCCAATTAGAACGGCTATTATCAAGAACACAAGCAATAATAGCTAGATTGTGGAACCAACATGGATGCCCTTCAATTAATGAATGGATAAAGAAATTGTGGTATATATACACAATGGAATATTACTAAGCCATAAAGAATAATGAAATTATGGCATTTGTTGTTAAATCAATGAAGTTGGAAAATATCATGATAAGTGAAATATACCAAGCCCCAAAACCCAAAGCCGAATTATTTCTCTGATAAGTGCATGACAATATATAAAGATAGGGTGTGGTGGGGGGAAGAGAAGAATGAAGAAACTTTGTATGGTGTAGAGGAAAAATGCATGGGAAGGGTTGGGAATGGAAAAACAGTAGAATGAAACAGACAGTATTACCCTATATATGTATGATTACATCAATAGCATGAATATACAGTATGTATAACCATAGAAATGAAAAGTTGTACCCTATTTGTGTACAATGAATCAAAATGTGTCTGTAAAAATCAAAAAATATTTTATTAAAAAATTAAAAAATTTACCCCATTTGTGAACAATTAATCAAAATGCAGTTCATAAAAATTAAATATCAAAAAATTATACTCTAAAACAAAGAATAATTCTTGGGGATTGAGAAGAAGGTGGCAATCAAGTATGTGGATGTAAGTGAACATATGGTTGGAGTATGCAAAATTTACATGATATATAAAGGATAGTAACAAAGATGTGATCGACTTAGTCCATTGACCTAAGGATCCTCAGCCTTCCCCCACCAAAAACACAAATAACATAATAAAGAAATGAATGAAATGGAATAGACAAGAATGAAACTTACCTGGGACTTGGTAATTTTCAACTGCTTTTGGGAAATAAAGAGTCACTCTGAGACTTGTCCATCCTGTGATGCTTCTGCCTCTGCCCAATGCTTCTAGGAGAGACCTCCAGTTAGTGGTTCCTTGATGCAGGGTATTTTCCTGACCTTGAAGATTTCTGATCCCATCACATGAGTGTTTTCCTTCCTGGAAAGGAAGACCTGTGGACTCAAGAGAAAACTGAGTTTAGCAAGGATTTCCTTTGGGTACCACCTTGATCTCTAGCTGTGACTCCTGCCTGCATGGAGGGGAGGCTGGGGTTCTGTGCATATCATGTATTTACCTTTCAGATCTCAGTTCACAAATCTCTTAATCTAGCTGTATGGTGGTACATGCCTGTCATCCCAGCTACTGGGGAGACTGAGGCTGGAGGATTGCAAGTTGGAGACCAGCTTTGGTAACTGAGCAAGTCCCATTTAAAAATGAAAATTTTAAATTGGAAAAAGGAATTGGGTGGAATCTCTAATTCACTAAAAAATCATCATCATCACCATCTTCATCATCATCACCATCATCTGTGAAGCATTTCTCAGATTTCCTTCCCCAAAATACTGACCTCTGCTTTACTTCCTCTGCCCTGCTGTGCCTGGCTTTCCAGCAGAGTACCTTGTCCTTGTGTTCTTTGTCCAGTAAACCCAGCAGATCAGGGTGCCCCATCTCTGCACTCAGGATTGCTGCAAGGGTGACACATCCAGAACATAGTGTGACACACATTAATAACAAGTTCAAAAGATGTAGTAAACAAGAGTGAAGGAGGAGATAATGTCTGATGGCAGGAAGCACTTTTCTCCACTACAGGCCCAGTGGTGTGTCAGACAAACACAGGGTGCCAGAAGAAGGTAGTCATCCTGAGAAGAACAGATGGCCTCTCAACCAGACCACAGTGAAATTGATGCATTGGCCATAATCTGGAGACAGCAGGGCTGTGCCCTGTCTCTGTGAACCACACAGAGGGGGCCACATTTAGTGTCCAGCATGCTGTACACAACTAGTGCCCTGCTGTGGCATATATGTGCTGCAGACTATGGGAGGGATGAATTCTACTCCACCTGGAGGCCAACCAGCAACTTCACTCCCTCTCAGTAGGAAGTAGCACAGAGATGTTTTTGCCTACTTTCCATAAAAATGGAAGCTAGAAATTGACATGGGGCAAATGTAATGGGTTCACATGATGCTTTGATTATATCCTGTGTCACTTTGAAACTTACTTTTTTTCCCCCAACCTGTTCCCTGACTTCCCTGATACTTTATTTATTTATTTTGTATCAGGGAATAAACCTAGGGGCAATTAGCCATGGATGCACATCCCCCAACTCTTTTTGCATTTTATTTAGACACTGGGCCTCAATGAGTTTCTTAGAGCATAGCTAAGTTGCTGAGGCTGGCTTTGAACTCTTGATCCTCCTGCCTCCACCTACCAAGCCACTGAGATTACAGGTGTGTGCCACCATGCCCAGCACTCCCTGATTCTTTCCCCTGATCTTTTCCCTAAACTTCTCCTCTCTGATCTTTTCCCCGGTCTTCTTTTCCCTGAACTTCTCTCCTCCATTCTTTACTCTAAACTTCCCCCTGGTCTTCTTTTCCCTGAACTTCTCTCCTCCATTATTTACTCTAAACTTCTCCTCCTTGATCTTCCTTTTCCTTATCTTCTTTTTCCTAGACTTCTGCTGACTGATCCTTTTTGATTTTTCTTCCTGATTTCTCTCTATAATCTCATTTTCTCTAAATCACCTCTTAATAATACTCCTGTTCTTCCTGATTGGCAGAATTATAATTATTCAGTTCCTAGAACCTTGATTCATTCTCAGTTGAGTTTTGTACAGGATGAGAGATAGGGATTTAATATTTTTCCTCTGCATATGGATTTTCACCATTTCTGAAATGCCATTACCATTTGTTGCAGACACTATCTTTGCTCCATTGTAAGTTTTTGGCACCTTTGCCTAGAATGAGATAACTGTACATATGTGTGTATGTCTCTGTGTCTTCTATCCTGTACCATTGGTCTACCTGCCTATTTTGGTGCTAGTACCATGCCATTTTTTGTTACTGTTGCTCTGTAGGTTTACATTGTGATCCCTTCTTCTTCCTCCTTCTTGGAAAGGAGTTCTTTGGTTGATCCTAAGTGGATATGATTAAGATTTGGACCTACATTTTCTTCTAATAGGTGCAGTGTCTCTGGTCTAATTCCTAGGTCCTTGATCCATTCTGAGTTGAGTTTTGTGCAGGGTGAGATATAGGGTTTAGTTTTATTTTGCTTCATATAGATTTCCAGTTTTCCCAGCACCTTTTGTTAAAGAGGCTATATTTTCTCCATTGTATGTTTTTGGCACCTTTGTGTAGTATGAGATATCTGTATTTATGTCGGTTTGTCTTTGTGTCTTCTATTCTGTACTATTGGTACACCTGCCTATTTTGATGATAATACCATGTATTTTCTGTTACTATTGCTCTATAGTATAGTTCAAAGTCTGGTATTTTGATACCTCTTTCTTTACTCTTCTTTACCTCCTTCTTTACTCTAGCCAGAATTTCTCTGGCTAGAGTTTCAAGGGCAATATTGAATTGAAGCAATGAAAGTGGGCATTCCTGTCCTGTTCCAGTTTTTAGAGGGAATACTTTGTTTTTTTCAGTTTTTTTCATTTAGAATAATGTTGGCCATGGGCTTAGTATTGACAGCCTTTAAAATGTTGAGGTATGTTTCTACTATCCTAATTTTTTCTAGTATTTTGAGAATGAAGGGGTGTTGGATTTTATGAAATGCTTTTTCTGCAGTTATTGAAATGAACATATGATTTTTACCTTTAAATCCATTGATGTGATAAATTTCATTTATTTATTTCTGAATGTTGAATCGACCTTTCATCCATTGGGTGAATCCAATTTGATCATGGTGCACTATCCTTTTAATATGATTTGTATAAAATTTGCCAGATTTTTGTTAAGAATTTTTGCATGTATGATCATCAGGGATATTGGTCTGAAGTTTTCTTTCCTTGATGTGTCTTTTTGTGGTTTTGAGATCAGAGTGATACTAGATTCATACAATGTGTTTGAAAGGATTAACTCTTATTCAATTGAATAAAATATTTGAGGGTATTGGTATTATCTTCTTTGAAGGTCTTGAAGAACTTGGTTGAGAATTCATCTGGTGAACCCACATTTCTTATGGAGGAAGGAAGCCAGACCCATACTGGACTTCTAGAAAGTGAGAGGTAATTATGTATTAGGTCACTGAGGCCTAGGGTTTTGTCAGATAAAACATGTACAGATAATTGTGCCAATTAACTCATGTAAGCTCATTTCAACTGAGGAACTATCAAAGCTTAATGCAAAATCTGGGTGAGAAGTACTTGCACTCATCACACAGTGTTGACCAAGATAAATGTTCCCTCAGTGGCTACTGTTTGACCTTGGAGTTGCTAAAAATATCAGAGAAATTGTGCTCACAGACACTCTTCAAAGAACTGGTACCCAAGATAGTACAAGGATCATTTCTGCAACTATATAAATGATGCCTTGAAACAGAAATTTTAGCAATTCACAAAATGAGAGATTTTATGTTTACTTACTTGCTTTGCTTTGGTTTCAGATTACAGGCAGACACATCTCTTTCTGCTCTTATTCAGTGCTCACACAAGCAATTTCTTTTCCAGGTGGAAGGTTACCCATCCATGCCATTTAAACACTTCTGCAATAGGAGAAAGCAGGAAGCACTTGACTGCTCATCACTGACAATCTGCCAATTTTATCACATGGGATAAAGATCTGCCCTTGGTAGGAAAACTGGAGATGCTTGTTATTTGATATACTGGCTACAGTGTTGTGACCCTTAGAAACTGAACTGTAACAGGAATACTGATGACACTAAAATAAATAAATATATAAACTTCTTTCTATAGCTCCAACCTTATCTTAGATTTTCCATGAAGCAATAAAAAATGTATTAGGTGACTCTGTCAGGGTTGGAGTCTCCTTCAAGGGGACTGATACCTGTAGAGAGAATCAGGAAACTGAAGCTGGACATGTTCTCTTTTATACAAGAATTGCTCCATTTGGAGTGGGTTAACATCATCTCTTTAAAATTAGTGGCCCAGGAAGCAAAACAAACTCTGGGAAAAATGAAGAAATGAAACTTTTGAAAGCACATTTATCTCAAAAACAAACATTCAAGATTAAAAGTACTTGGGACAGTTTTAGCTTTACCATAAAACTTTGATATTGTAGAATGATTTTATACCAGAAATGTCAAGAATTTTTTACAAGTTGCAAAATTTGTTGAATGAAAACTATCGAGTAACAATTTTGTCAAAATGGGTTTTTTAAATTATGCCAGTTCATCTGCAAAATCTCATCATTGTTACATAAAGGACACCAGTTCTAAAGAGATCTTAGTGCCATAAAATAGACACCTGAAGGAGCATCCTGGATTTATTTATGATGTTGTGAGAGAGTGACAGTGTGTTCAGGGGGGCAGATTTCTACAGAGAAATCCCAGCTGGGGGGTTGTCTAAAATTTTTATCCTGTGACCTGTTTCTTCCAGGTTTATCTGTGTATGGTTATATACAACAAATTAACCTGCTGTAAGACTTTCAGTCAGTCTTCTCACTTGTGAACAGGAAACTCAAATTTTATTCTTTATCTCTGGGACCACCTGCCACATGGATGGAATCAGCTCTTTCCTGGGCTCAGAAGAATGGTTCAGAAAATGAGAGACAATAATGCAAATAGTTGCCAATAGTACTCTGCTGACTGATGGACAGGTAAAACTGAAAAGAGCTCTGCAGAGGGAGATGTTGCATGTCTTTCTCTATAATTATCTAATTATTGTGACCAAAATCTAGTTATTATACTGCACACTCTCTTCCAGTTATCATTAATTTTTTTCTCTGCTAGAAAAGTTACCATTTCTACTCGCTGCTTTCACTAAAAATATCTCACCTCTATCATTGTAGTTAATACCTAGAGTTCTGTTTGTTTGGTTTCTGCAAAAAATGTTTCAATTGGTTAGTGTCCAACATGTTTTTATTGAGGTTTTTTTTTTGTCATGCCCTGAATGAATATAGGAGATACAATGAAGAATTGATGATCTGCTCCCTGTTCTTTTAGATGTTATATTTGAATGTGTTTTTTATATTTTATATGAGTGTGGGAAAATTACAGATGTGTAATTTGTACTCTGAAAAAATAGGGTACCATATAAAATAAAGGATAGAGGGTATTTGATTAGCACTGTGGAGAAAAGAGGGTATGATGTGAAATAAAAGACAGAGGGTATTTAGGGATAGCCAGGGGGGAAATTAATCCAGGTTGCAAGCAGTTTACTACTCAGAAAGTGGGAGGAAGAACTGTATATCAAAATGTCCCCCAACATAATATTTTAAAACTAACCATCTCCTGTACTTTTTCTGAATCAGAAATTGGGAGTGTCTAGGGGGGTGTTTCTGCCTCAAGGGGCAACTGGAGGTTTAGTCATTTCAAGAATCAATTCATGGATGAACTTCAAACTCATGGGTAAGTGTGTTGGCTACCTCATATTCTCACTGGCTGCTGGGCAGGCTTTTTAATTGCTTCCATGTGAGCCTCTGCACAGTTCTTCTTGTATCATGGTAGGTCACTTTCTTTATAGTGAAACATCTTTGTGAAGCAAAGTACCACCATCTCTGATGTGTGCTCTTGGTTAGACAAACCATGGTGTGGCATGGAAGAATGCACAGAAGGATGAAAATATCAGGAAGCGAGTATCATTTAGGGCCATTTTTGAAGCTTGAAACCACAATGTCTATCATAAGAAACTTGGATTTTATTTTGCAGAGTTGTTATTGGAAAGTGATAAAACATAATTCATACTTTAAAACATTTACTCATTAGGAAATAATATCTACTCAAGCTACTCAGATTTATTCAAGTTGGAGGGTGGTCAAAAGAAAAGCAGATAGACACAAGGTTATTGTCATTGTTCCAGTAAGAGAACAAGATCTATATCTTGGCACATAATATTTACATAAATTTGGATAAAGACATATTTGGAATATATTTTAGGTATTGCTAAGAGCATTCACTAGTTTTCCACACTGAATGCCAAGGCAAGTAAAACCCAGCCTTGGTATTTATCAAACATCAAGTAAGAGTATTTTAAAAAATTATTCTGCACAATGAGAATTTAGTCACTACAGAAGAGTAAATGCTTTGATTTTATTATTTATGTCCTCACACTAAAATTGAGCCATGGTATAAATAAATTACATGTAGGAATAAGTTCAAATTTGCCAAATTTTATAATTAATATGAATGGTGTTAATACAAATAAAATTGACATTTATTAGGATCTTTAGGTATGTTAGGCTATAGTTTAAAAACATTAAACATTAAAATTATTCAAAGTTATTATTTCCCACATTATATAAAAATTTGATATTTGCAGAAATTTAGTGACTTCTCCTAGATTGCCAATAAAGTTTCAATCCACATTTGAAAACAGGTCCATTTTATTTCATATTCTACTCTATAAATCAATGTGGAGTTTGCTACCTCTATTACTGCATTCTTTTCTTCTGAATTTCTTACATCTTTCAACCATGTAGGTTTTATTTTTAAACATTAACTTCATCTTTCCTGTTTTTTTTTTTTTTTTCTTTTTTGGTATCTGGAATTGAACCCAGAGGTGCTTAAGCATTGAGCCACATCCCTGCCTTTATTTCATTTAGGGACTGGGTCTTGCTGAGATTCTTTGGGCTTTGCTAAAATGCTGAGAATTTCCTTGAACTCATGATCCCACAGCCCCAAACTCTCACAGCTGGGATTATGGATATGGGCCATCACAACAGGCTCACCTTTACTTTTGATGAGAAAAAAAAATTCATTGAGCAAAAGTTGGAATACAAGGTGTATTTAATAATTCAATGTTTTTTTTTTTTTAACTGGGGAGTGGACACAGGTGCATATTAACACCTTACTACATCCCCAGTCTTTTTATTTCATTTTTAAAAAATTTATTTTGATGCAGGGTCTTTTTAAGTTGCTGACGATCCCATGAGGTATACTGTTCAATATACTTGTCTGATATTTGGTTGTTACAGTAAAATAAGTAGATTTGACACAAATGAGATTACTCCAATATGTTTGTTAGAGACGTCTGATTAATTTACACAATTAAAGTGCTAACTTAAATAACATTGAATCTCTTACTCCTTAAATTCCATGGGATAATGTGGTAAATAAAAAGGGTTTATAATTGCTTTGTGTCATTACTGAAAACAAGCTTACAAGGATTTAAGTCCTAACAGGTAAAATTCTATATACAAAGGGGATCCAAAGTTTCAATTGTGTTTCAATTAGAGTACTATGATTAAAAAAATACTTTATCTTATTAAAATGGAGTAGTTGATCTACATTTAAAAATTTCATGGATTGTTTCAAAATGTGAATGAAAAGGGGTCAATAGAAAGGAAAGAAAGTAAGAGGTTTTAAGTATGGAAATATATTTAGTAGAAGAAAAAAATTTTCTGCATAAGAAAGTCTCTGTGTGATGAAATACATGAGGGTCTAAGTATGTGCTAAGAAAGTCTGTGTGTAAGCAAAGGGCAAATTTCAACAAGTTTGTGTGTAAGTAAGTTGGTTAGATGTGTGTGAGACAATCAGTTAAAGCTATTTAGGGTTTATCCCTAAGGTCAAATATTAATGGGTTAATATAAACCATTGTTAAATCTATATGTTAAAATATAAAGGATTTCTTGAAAATACTAATTTACTCTTAACTTTGTGTCTGTTAAGTTTTAATCTTTAGAACAATTAGTCATAAAATTTAGGGTTTATACAATGATGGTTAAATAACAACAGTTGGAGTATTGTACTATGTTACAAGTCTGAATTTTTCTTTAAAGCCAAACTTGGTTAACATAGAAATGTCAAGGTAATTGTGTAATGGTCACTCTTCTTTGTATATCAAATGTGTTCATATCTTCCAGGTATACACATTTTTAAAGCAGGAAATTTATCAAGCTGCTGTTTCCTAAACCAAACTTGTCTGTAATGGTAATTTTAAACTTATAAGAATAGTAAATTTTACTAGGAACTTATTTCTATCATTTAATGTTCTATAACAGGACCTGTTATCAATAGGGTATATAGAAAATTTGTTACTTTTTACACTGAGATAAAAAATTAAATATAAATATATTAAATGTAAAAGTGAGAGTTTGATTTATTTAAAGGTTAACATTATGAAACATAAAAACAAAAGAATTTTGCCACACAAAAGGAAAGTTGAAAGCTCTCTAAGCTTCTCCTTCATTTATGTTTTGGATATAATGTCATATCATTTTAATGTACACTCATGTAGCCTCTGGAAACAACAGATGTAATCTTTGTAAAATGATGTTTAAAGAGCAGGCAAAGATCAGCTTCAAAACTAGAATACTTTAAGATTTGTGAAAAGACTCACCTTGCCTGAGATAAGGTTCTGCCTCCCAGGTTCTGATACTATGTATCAGAGTGGCTCCAAAATAAGCCAGTCTTCAGCAAATTTAAAGTTATATTCAAAAGATTGGTTTTTATTGTACAATTCCTGTAATCTCAAACAGGAAATATAATACATAGCTCACCAAAATTCAAGACACCTATTACACAAACTAAATATATTTCTACTGTTGTTAATTTCATTTTTTATTTTCCTTGTAAACTTTATAATTGCTGCCTGATTAACATTTTCAAGAAATACTACTTCAAAGAACCTTAATTACAGATAATAAGTCATCATGTAGAGGACAGATAATATAGACCCCAATTAAGTAAAAGGGGGTAAATGACTGTAAAGTCATAAACATTGAAGTTAAAACCCAGTACATTTACTTTATAACTGGTGAGGCTGGCTTGCTCAATACTTAAGATCAACCTTAGAGATTTACATTAAAATACAGGTGCCAAGAAAACCAATATTTGACTTTGGCTCTCTGAGTCAGCCTGAATCCAGGGAATGAGAGAACTTCTGTAAGGAACTTTGTAATTCTGGGCCACATGACCTCCCAATAAGGGAGATTAATGAGACCACTAAAGGATGAAAAGACAAACAGTTCACCTGCTGCAAAGAGGAGGGTCATTGAAAAAGGGAGACATCCCTGATGTTTCCAAAGGAAGCCACTCATCAAGGAGATCCTACCTAGCAAATGGAACTAAAGTGGTTAATAAGCTGCTCTCAAGTTCTCCATGAGTGTCCCCTGTGGGAACTCAGCTGACCCTTAACAGCAGATAGGAACAAGGTCTGTTTGACCAACTTGATCATTAACACCTAGCAAAAACAGTTAAAACCAAAACATAACCATTCCTGGACATTTAAAAAAAAAGAAACAATAGTCAAATGTATCTTAAGATGTATATTTGTGCTAACCCAAAGAATAGATAAGACTGAAGATGACAAAAGAGATTATTAGACAGGCAGGAGTGCCTGATAACTATCAAGAGAAACTGCTAGAGTCAGAAATTTTTGGTCATTTTAAGGCATACAGATCTTTCTACACAGGACCAATCCTGCTAAAGTGCCTACAGAAGTTCCTACAAGACCATATACTTAAGTTCACCAATGAATCAGTCAATCAACCGCTTCTCCTTCAAGACTACCAGCCCTTGACACACAAAACTGATACCTGAAATTTAATACTGACACCTCTGACTCCAAAAACTCTGCTCCCACCTTAAGCCCTCCCTATTTTCCTTTTTACATGAATAAAACTCTTCACCCCTCACAAGCAGTAAGAAGCTACAGAAGAAAGACCATTGTCCCACCCCTGGTATCTATAAAAACAAAAAGGGATGAATTTTGACATCAGATCTGCTATTTTGCTGCCACCATTATTCTTCCTCCCCACACCATTTTACAACCTGGATTGTTAGCCTGAGAACTTCCTAGTCATTTATTGGTTCAGATTGTTAGCCCTCAAATTTTCTCATTAGTCGTTGGTCAGACTGTTATTAGTCCATAAAATTTCACTACCTAAGAATTGTTCCCCCGCCATTCTCTCTCTCACCCTTGTGGTCAGGCACTCTGCCTGTCCATTTAATAAAATCTCTTGTGTGAGTTCCCACATCAGGAGTGGTTTCTGGGTGCTTTTAGGTGGGATGCTTATAGATGTATATTCCTTATTATATACAAAACAAACTGAATGAATCACCAAAGAATTACAAGATTTTTTAAATCAGTAAATGTTCTATAGTATATTTGTAAAACTTTCTTCAAAGAATAAATTCATAAAAATAGAAAAGACTTGATGGTGGCTGTGGGTAGTGGGGAGGGCAGCAGGAGAAAATAGGTGTGGCTCAGAGGTCAGCATGAGGAGCATTTGATATGGAAATGGTCTATACCTGAGCTATATCATCTTTAGTGTCACAGTGCGAACCCTGGGAGGAAGTTCTATATAAAGTGAGCAGATGATGTCTCTTTTTTTCTTAACACAACTTCATATAAATCTACAATTGTTTTAGAATAAAATTACCCTAATTGAATAAATAAAACTTTAATTGATTGAACCTTACTGTACCAATATATAAATTATTATCACTAAAATTATCCAAATTTTCCTTAGAGGTCTGGTAAAACAAGCATAAAAAATGAAAAAACTTTAAACAATAATCACAAAAAGTACTTTCTAGATAGTTTGTAAAAATGTCTTCTAGGAACAAAACTGGTTGTACATCAATGTAATTCTCAGTGAATATGTTTTCCTCAAGTTCATTATACATTTTGGTACTACTTCACAGTGCACATGTTCACATGAAAAATACATGAACATTTATTTTCTATAAATTAATAAAGTTGAAATCATGTTTTCCTTTAGAAGTTCAAGAGGAAAACAATAAAATATACTTGAAAATATTTAACTCTTATTATTTTAATGGAGGTTGTAATCATAGAGGAAACTATAAAAAATGATCCTTTAATTATGGTGAATCCAAGAATAACTATGAATTACTCAATCCACAGATTATATTTTACAAAATGATTCAATTATTTTCTCACAGACTAAATTAACAAGCAAAAATCACAGGTACATGAAATAATATTTTACAAGTAATAGAAGAGTTAACTAGAAGTAGAGCAATTTGTTTCGTGCAGTAAAACACAAAAGGAGGCATTTATGAAAGCCTGAGGGAGGAAAACAACTGCAAAACATAAGACAAGCTTTAATTTAAAAGCTTTGTTGTCAAGCTATCTGACCAAAATTAAGTTCAAACCTTTAAAATGTTATCAAATGGAAATTACTGACTCACCTAAATCACCTTCACCCTGACACAGAACAGAGCCAATGCTGGTAACTTTCATTAAACCTGGAGTAAGCAGTTTCTTAGTATTTCAGAATACAGGTGATGAATAATTTACAGTTAATTTTTCTAAGGCAACTAGCAGCAGAACAAGTTCACTTATACATTTCCATGACCCCATCAAAGAGATGTATTAACATTTTTTTTAAGAGTATACTTCTGTGAAAGAAGTTGCTATGTAGCAGGCTTGGTAAAGTTTAGGTGGGAAATTCAGATTTAGGTTGGAAAGTTCTTGCACAAGAGATTGCATCTCCATTTCCAAAAGGTCATTTGAAATCAGCAGATCCTCCTTCCCTATTTTAGAGTTCACCTCTGTTTTCTAAATAGATGTCAACAGAGGGAGAAACAGTGAACTGGCAAAGCTGCAGACACTGAAGGTTTTGCTCCAGAGATTACACAACACCCACTTGAGATTGGGAACCAGGCCTTGGGGGACATGGAGGACAGGGCCCAGTGGAGAGAGCTGAAAGGATGGGTCACTGTGACTGGCACTTGACATTTAAAATTCACCAAATGTCAATAATTCTTAGATAACAAGTCTACAGGTCTTAAGATTCAGACAGTAATCAATCCACCATTAATCATAGTAATAGGATGGGTCTCCAACATTGTTTGAAGGAGCAGAGGGCAAGGTAATAGCTTTAAAGATTTTTCATGACTTTGATTAAGGGGGAAAAAAGCAACAACATGGCACACACTCACTAGCTCTATTTTCCTCTTGTGGATGCCTCGGGGATTAAAGGCACACCATATTAACCAACCCACAGCCTCCAGACCTAGCAATGCACCCGGTGAGTACAAGGAAAATGTGGGGACCCAGGAGCTCATGCTCACCAAGTTCATGATGTTACACCCCGGAGACCACCCTGGTAGGAGAGTCCAATGGGCCTACACCCAACCTATGCCACTCAGGTGATACCCCACCCTGTGACCCCCACCCCCATCCACAGAGCCTGGCCCACAAACAGGCCCATGCCTCCTTGTGGCACCAGTGTCAAACACACATGGACTTTCGAGGGCTCTCAGAACAATAGTAGTTAAAGTGCCAGCAGGGCCCAACATCTGCCACCACCAGGGCTGAATTTTGCCACCCACCAACTCGCACTAGTGTCCCAGGTTTTGGCGCTGGGTCGCTGTGGGGAGAGTTCCTGAAGTCTTCCCAGTCCACTGGTTTGGGGTGCGCCATGTTGTATCAACCACCAAGGACCCTGTGCCCCGGTGCCAAGTGGGTAGGGACACAGTGGCTGCCCTGCAGGTGATCCAGTTGCCTGGCCATTCCTAGTGGCCACCAGCAACCTTCCCCCACCCCGACCAGCCCGGAGAAGAAAGAGCTCTGGCTCACTGTCACCTCGCCCTAGGCAGCAGTCAGCATTCCCCATTCAGGGTCCCTTCACTCGCACCACTTGTGCCAAAGCAGATGGCCCAGAGAGGTGGCTCAGGCCCAGACTCAGCCCCTCCCACCTGCCTGCAATTTTGTGCTGATCTGGCAGCTTCCAATGCAGGCTTGGAACTATGGAACTGGGTTGGACACTGCAGACAGCTGCATCTCAAGACAAGCTCAGGGTGAGGCTTGCAGGCCTGGCTTGCATGGACAGGGTGACCAGGTGCTGTGGGCCATGTGGAACCCATACAGGTAAGGCAGGGTGAGGGAATACTGTGGTTCTTGGACACAGAGAATGCTGGTTTGCCCCTGCATGTAACCAGGGAAGTGCCCTGCACCCACCCACAGTCTCTGGTAGTGACATGCAAAGTTGGTGTAACTGTTAATGAGAAATTGATGGAAATGTTTTTTTCATTACTAACAAGAGGCACCATGGGGCCCAACCCCACCTGTGTAGACCCATGATAGAGGATAGGAGAGCAGTGACTGAGATTGGGTGTCTTTGATAACCTCATAACTGTGGCATGTCCAGAGCCTGGGAATGTTTCTGTGCAAGGGCACAGGATACTTAGCTGCTGTTGCAATGCCTTGCATGAGCAGGCTCTGTGCAAGAGTCCTATTATCTCTGAAGTTCATCTTAGATGCCCAGATCCAGGAAAGGAAGAAATTCTTATGCAAGACAAACACACTGTTTCACCAGCTCTGCTTTCCAGTTTTCTGCCTGCCTTATAGTAAATTTTAACAATGGACTTTTTTGAGAGCTACACAAAGCTCCTATCATTGCACTTTCCAACTATGAATTGCAACTACAGAAAAACTACACAGGATGTCCTAACTTCTGTAACTTTCCTGAATATAAAGAATTGCATAGTCTTTAACCTGATAATGAGATATATATAAATAAACATTGCTGGTATGACTCTTTAGAGCTGCATCCCCATCACAGAGCAGAGCTCCGCCTGATCCCAACTTAATCTTCAAGG
The DNA here is from genome assembly GCF_902686445.1 of Sciurus carolinensis. NCBI lineage: Eukaryota > Metazoa > Chordata > Mammalia > Rodentia > Sciuridae > Sciurus > Sciurus carolinensis. The sequence goes on along the minus strand of NW_025920188.1, from coordinate 425,942 downwards.
TCTGTGTCTGTGAATCTTTATTTTCCAATCCCCCTTTCACTCCTCATCAGACCAGAGAGTTTGGTTGCACCCACCCAAGTTCCCAGAAGTGGACATGGCTTTGATAAACTTTGTTACAATTGTAAAAATCCTGATCATCTTCAAAAGGTCTGTAAGATAAAAAAAAAGGGGAGGCTGCAATAACAGTCCAATCAGAAATATCCAATCTGTCATACATTATTTCATTTGGTTTATCAATGCAGATCTAAAACAGGCATATCAGGAAACCTAATTATGGGTCACCTCTGACCCAAGGCCAAAGGGGGAGGAACCCTTCTCATTTGCAGATGCAGATGTCTCCTTCACAGATGTTTCCAGTTCAAACAGAAGCTTCTTCCACAAATACGTTCATGCTACTAGTGGGATCACAGGGTTAGATTTGTTTACTACTGAGAATGCTCAAATATGTCTCTGTGGGGAAGTTAATAAAATTTTTACCCAAACTCAAGGACCTCTACCTAAAGGTAACATTGACTTAGTTTTGCCACACTCTCACAGTGCTAAAGAAGGAAAAATTATATTTCCTGAAGTGATTGATTCTGATTACACTGGTGTAATATACATTCAAGTTTGGTCTCATATGCCTTTAATTCTCCCCCAAAGAATCCTCCATAGCTCAATTAATTGTCATTCCTTATATTACTGTCCAACAACCCCTAAATGAAAGAGGAAATATGGGATTTGGTTATGGTATTATAGGAGCATGTTTACCTGTTACTGAAAATAGATGAAAAATAACCCTTTTTAAAAATGAGCAGTGAATCACAGGGTTATGAGACACCAGTGCTGATGTAGCAGTTATCCCTCTCTCAAGATGACCTCTTGCATGACTCTTTCAGAGGGCCATCCCAGTTTGGGATATTGGTGTAAATAATAAACAGGTGACTAAAAGTTCTCTATGGTTGCAATGCTTCACCCCTTCCAACCCACAAGTTATTACTCATTCAACCATACATTATGGCTATTAACTTTCCTATAAGGGCCAAAAATATCTTGCACACATTACAAATGCCTATGGGGTCACCTTTTTTATAGGGGTCTCTGTGGAAATGACCATCTTGCCATTAAAGTGAAAGGTTACCACTCCTGTCTGGGTAGAACAATGGCCATTGTGTAAGGAGAAGGTGGCAGCTGCAGAGGCTCTCATTCAAGATCAGTTAAAATTGGAACATATTGAACCTTCTACCAGTCCATGGAATACACCCATTTTTATCATAAACAAGAAATCAAAGACATGGAGATTATTATAAGATTTAAGAGAAATTAACAAATATATACAACATATGGGTCTACTTCAATGTGGATTGATTGTCTAATCCTAATTTAATTCCTCAAGATTTTTCTTTATATGTAATAGACTTAAAAGACTTTTTGTTACTATTCCTCTCTTTCCTGATGATTAAGAAAAATTTGCCTTCACAGTTCCTGTTTTCAATCATCATAAGCCTACTGATAAATATTAGTGGTAAGTTATTCCTCAAGGTATGTTCAGTATACCCACATTATATCAACATTTTGTGAAAAATGCTCTTCAGTGTTTCTGACAATTATTCCCACATATTCTTGTTTATGATTACATGGATGATATTTTGATTGCTGGGCCAATACTTATAGAACACACTGTAACTAAATTACAACACATTCTATTACAATCTGACCTCCATCTGGCCACAGAAAAAAAATCAATGACAACTCCCTATTAACTAATTAGGACATAAAATACTCCAATTTTATTCCATTCTTCGTTTTTCAAGTCTCTTTCTGCCAAATTCTTCTTAGTTCATTTACAGCAACTACTAAGACATTTTAATTGGGATCCATCTTATATTTCTTTAGCTACTGATGTGTTGTCACCTTCTTTTCAGCTGTTGAGAAAACAACATAATCCCACCATTTTTTTTTATTTAACTCCTTCATTCACTGCAGTTCTTCCGCATGTTAATGTGAAATTATTTACAGTCCTTATAGATAGATCCCAACACTTAATGTTCTTTTATCTCTAATTATCTTTACAGGAAAGTCTTGTGCCTTTACCGCATCATCAAATCTTGTATGTAATACAGTGGTCATATTCTCCTCAAAATGTTCTCCCTTATTCTGATATATATGTTCAATTGATCTCAGATAGTTCTCATCATATTTTATCTTTTACAGGAACAGATATTCATGTTCTTTATGTTACTTATAGACTTAACATTTACAGTATTAACAATTTTCTTCATATTTTCAAGCTGTTTTAACTAAATTTTTAACTCCTATTTCTTTCCATTCACCTTAGGATGAATGCCTTTCCTTGTGGTGAGTCTCTCATGCTCCTTCTATAATCTCCTCCATTCCATTTTACAGTGGTATTACTGTCTGTACTGATGGGGGAACACAACAAGATTATTATCTATATTCACTGATAAAAAAATGGACTGATTATTACATGTTGCCTCAAGCTTCTCCTCAGTGAGAAAAATTAGCTGCAATTATTTTAACTCTTCATATGTTTCCCACAACATTAAGCATCATTAGAGATTCTCAGTATATAGCCAAACTGATAACCTCATATTTCCTCTGCAATTGGTCACCTCATTTGGACTCTAATTTGTTATCCCTGCTTATTACTCTTCAATCTCTTTTACAGTACTATACAACTCCAATATTTCTTCCTCATATATAGCCACACTAAGATTTTTAGACAACTCACTGGAGAAAAAGCTTATGCTGAAGCTGGTATAAAATCACTTTATTCTTTCTTTTCAGATACCATGGCATCACACATTTTTTTATCAAAATGTTCATTTTTTTAATGAAATCATTTTCTATTTCCTCTCAATAGGCCCCTATCACTGTTAATAATTGCTCTCATTTTAAACCCTTTTGTTTTCCCACTTGGGAAATGGTAGACCCTCAAGGTTTATATTATAATGCCCTTTGACAGATAAATATAACTCACTGTCCTCCTTTTCACCCCTATTTCTTTTTATGTTACCACAGATACATCCCCAGGTGTTATATGAGCCAGTGCACATTGTTCAGAGAAGGTCTCAGCCTGTATCTCTCATATACTCCTTTGCACTGCCCTGATGGGCAAACCACATCATTTAAAACTGAAAATGCCCATACTTGTACTTCTAGTTCCTTTGCTAAGTTTTGTAATCAATGGAATAAAATTCTAACCCATGGAATTTCTCACAGTCCTACCGGGCAGGCTTTAGTTGAGCATGCACATCACACACTTGAAACATACCTTTTAAAAGAAAACAAAAAAGGGAACATAGTCTTGCTCATGTTCACAATGCTCTCAATATTGCCTTGTTCACAAGAAAAGCTCTTAATGTACAGTATGAAGATAATACACATCATTGGTCCTCTGTCTTTCCCCTAAGGAACCCCTACCAATGATTTAGGTAAAATACCAACTTCCATCATATTCAATTAAAGGACACTGCACCTTTAATTACATGGTGAAGGGGATATGCTGCTGTTATTACTCCTACAGGTCCTGTTTGGATTCCTACCAAGTGTGTGAGATCCATCCATCATCATGAGTTGGCATCAAGGACCTCTCAATCTGATTTCCATATTCTATTTGACCCTGAATGAAGAGAACCCTAATTAAAAGAAGAAATATCCAATAGGAACAAGAGGTCCAAGAAACCCTCAGTTTTCTAATCATCTAGTGACTTGCAGGGATATAAAAAATTTAACAACATCTGCTCAACATTTGCTAGCCCAGATGGATTTAGAATGTACCCTAGGAAATTTGGTTACAGTTCTGTTTGCAAACTTACCCAGAATTCCACAACTATGCTGACTATTATTGTGTTATTTCTGTGTTATTGTATCCTTGTTGGTGGTGCCCAAGTACTTAGCAAAAATTGTGAATTTTTTGAAATTTTTATCATGAATCTATTCTTGATAATATGGCAGCTATTGATTATTTTCTGATGTTACATCATAAGGGTTGCCAGAATTTAATAATATGTGTTGTTTACATTTAACTAATAATAGTAACCTCATTTAAAGGGAATTGGATCATCTTAAGAACATTGTTAAAACAGTGCAACAAGATGATGAAAAAGGGGATTTATTAGATTGGTTAAACTTATGGCTACAAAATTTCACATAGATCAAAGAGCTTTTCATTGGAGAATGTTTATTGATATTTGCCTTATTATACTCTGCTTGGTTTTGCCAAATGTTTGCCTTTCTTTCTCCCTCCACCTTCCTTGAACAGAAGACTAGTCATGTCTATTGTAAAGGCCATACAAAACAAAAAAAGGGGAGCTGTATGGATTTCAGATCAGTCAATGTAAAGAGGAGCAAAAGTCCTTTCAATTGAGCAAACACCTCAGGACACAATAGGTGCTCTGTTTGAATGACTTAGAAATACTCTGTAACTCCTCGATCCTTGAGGCCTGGAGATATTATCTTATTATAATATCTTTTGGTCCTAGTGGACTCTGAGAAGCAAGCAGGTTATGTGATCTGGACATGAACAAAGTATGTAACCTAGTGTAACATGATGTGACCCTGGAATAGATTAATAAACTGGACTGACTTTCCCATGAGAGCTACTTCTTGCTGTTCGCCATCCTGTGTGTTTTCCTCTTTATTAACTCTCTTATTAACCTTTATAACTGTACTCCAATTAACCTTTACATACCACCCTGCACAAGTCTAAGCAGGAAAGGAAAAGTGGGGAAACTGAGGCCTGATGACAGCAGCCAAGTGGAGCAGATGGATTAGGAACTACATCTGACCCTAGTCTCACCTTTGCCCCCTTCTCTCACTTTGATAGAAAGGAGACAAGGGTTAAATGCAGCACAAAGGAGCCCTATTCTTTGAGAACATATTGAGGGGCCCTAAGGAGCACTGGCTAACAGTGTCCAGTAGTGCCCTTTCCAAGACCCTGGTATCCTGAAGATATGTGAATTTCACTCCACACAGGAAGAGGCTATTTTTATTTTTCATTGCCATCCACATGGATTTAATCAATCTAGCAAGATTATATAAAAACCTAGGGACAAAAAATAAGCAATACCTACTAAGAATTGAGCACTCACTATATATTTCAAGATTATAAGAAAAAGTATTATGGCATCTTTCTGGCACTTATGCAAACTGCATTTTAATGATTTTGTGATATATAGGGCATTCTGTAGCTTTTAAAAATTTGTACTTATTGTGATTTTACTCATTCTAGATATTCAATTCTGTTTTTAAAAAAGTGAATATTCTGACCTTTTGGACTCCTGACCCAACAGTGACCAGTCCTCAGGATCCTGCACCAAATAGAAGAATAAGTAGACCCAAATCTCCATCATGTTGTCTTAGGACCAGACTTCCTACAAGACTCTCAGAGATCAAGAAATAAAAGCAAGAATCAATAAATGGGATGGATTCAAACTATAAATCTCTTTCTCAGCAAAAACAAGAATGTGAAAAGAGACCCTATGGAATGGGAGAAAATCATTTCCACAGGCACATCAGATAGAGCACTAATCTCCAAAATTTATGAAGAACTTAAAAAATTTTACAACAAAAACACAAAGAACTCAATCAATAATTGGGTTAAGTAACTGGACAGACACTCCACAGAAGAAAATAAATAGGTGATTAACAAATACATGAAAAAGTGTTCTTCATCTCTAGCAATTAGAGAAATGCAAAGATTTAATCTCACTCCAATTAGAATGGCTATTGTCAAGAATGCAATGTGTGTTGGCATGGATGTGGGGGAAAAGGTACACTCATGCCTTGCTGGTGGAGTTGTAAATTGGTGCAGTCACTCTGGAAAGCACTATGGAGATTCCTCAAAAATCTTGGAATGGGTTCATCTTTAGACCCAACTATTTCACTCCTCAGTTTATGTCAAAAAGAATTAAGATCAGCATACTACAGTGGCACAGCCAGAGCAATGTTTATAGCTGCTCTATTCACAATAGCTAGATTGTGGAACCAACCTAGATGTCCTTCAATAAATTAATGAATTAACAAACTGTGGTATATTGGAATATTACTTAGTTATAAGGGAGAATAAAATTATGGCATTTGCAGTTAAAAGGATGGAATTGGAGAATAATATGCTAAGTAAAATAACCAATCCCCCTCAAATAAAGGGTGAATATTTTCTCTGATATGTGTATGATGATACATAACAGGGGGTTTTGGAGGGTAAGAGGAGAATGGAGAAACTTTAGATTGTGTAGAAGGAAATGGGATGGTAGTGGGTGGGTGAAAGAGAGAGAGTGAACTGAAACAGACATCATTACCCTGTGTACATATATGATTACATAAATTGTGTGAATCTACATTGTATACTACCATAGAAATGAAAAGCTGTACCCCACTTGTGTACAATGAATCAAAATGCAGTTTATAAAAATAAAAAAAATGAATATTCTAAATTTGTACATTTACCTTTAAAAATTCTGGGCCATATACCAGGCACAGTGGTGCCTGCCTATAATCCCAGAGACTTGAAGGACTGATAATGGAGGACAGCAAGTTCAAGGCCAGCCTCAGCAACTAAATGAGTCCCTTTGAAACCAACTTGGACACTATCTCAGAATTACAGTAAAAAGGGCTGGAGATGTAGCTTAGAGGTTGATTGCCTATCAATTCAATCCTCAGTATCAAAAATAGGAGGCATAAATTCTAAAAGACCTTGAGGTAGAGGGCTGTTACTCCATGAACACTGATGCATTGTTCTTTTAAAAATGAGCTGTTGGGCACAGGGGGTGTGCGGCAGCTTCCTGCTGTGCCCCTTCCTGTCTCACCCTTGGCGATGCGCAGACCCTCCTGAGGGAGGGTCCCTGAGCTCCCGCCTACCACCTGGGGCCGCTGCCACAGCTCTGTGGTGTCCACTGCACACTAGGGACCCGCCGGCCCACTGGAGCTTGTAATATGACTCAATGGAGGAAAATTTGATAAGCATGAGGGAAGACCATTCTTTTCATGTTCATTACAAAATGGAAGCTTCTTGCCTAGATCTGGCCTTGGAAGGGGAACGCCTGTGTAAATCAGGAGACTGCCATGCTCGTGTGTCATTTTTTGAAGCTGCAGTTCAGGTTGGAGTTGAAGATCTAAAAACAGTGCTATTTACAGCCAGCTGGGTAATTCTTATTTCTATTTGCATGATTATGCCAAAGCGTTGGAATACCACCATCATGATTTAACTCTTGCAAGGACTATTGGAGACCAGCTGGGAGAAGCCAAACTAATGGCAATCTGGGAAACACCTTAAAAGATCTTGGGAATTTTAATGAAGCTACAGTTTGTTGTCAGCGACATCTGGATATTTCCAGAGAGCTTAATGACAAAGTGGGAGAGGAAAGAGCACTTGACAAGCTTGGAAATGTGTATCATGCCAAAGGGAAGAGTTTTGGTTGCCCTGGTGCCCAGGATATAGAAGAATTTCCAGAAGGAGTGAGAAGTGCTCTGCAGGCAGCTGTGGATTTTTAGGAGAAAAACCTATCATTAGTAAATGCTTTGGGTGACCGAGCAGTCCAAGGATGAGTTTTTGGAAATCTTGGAAATACACATTATCTCCTTGGTAACTTCAGGGATGCAGTTATAGCTCATAAACAGTGCCTCCTTATTGCAAAAGAATTTGGAGATAGATAAAGCAGCTGAAAGAAGAGCATATAGCAACCTTGGAAATGCATATATTTTTCTTGGTAAATTTGAAAATGCTTCTGAATACTGCAAGAAGACACTACTATTGGCTTGACAGCTTAAAGACAGAGCTGTAGAAGCACAGTCCTGTTATAGCCTTCAAAACACATATACTTTACTCCAGGACTATGAAAAAGCCATTGACTATCATCTGAAGCACTTAACAATTGCTCAAGAGCTAAAAGATAGAATTGGTGAAGGAAGAGTATGTTGGAGCTTAGGAAATGCATACTCAGCTCTTGGAAATCATGATCAAACAATGCATTTTGCTGAAAAGCACGTGGAAATTTCAAGAGAGGTTAGAGATAAAAGTGGTGAACTAACAGCACAACTTAATCTCTCAGACCTTCAAATGGTACTTGGTCTAAGCTATAGTACAAATAATTCCATAATGTCTGAAAATATTGAGATTGTTAACAGTTTATATGGTGCACGTCCCAAGTTAGAATGCTGACACAGTATGGAAAATATGGAATTCATGAAGTTAACACCAGAAAAGATACCAAATTGGAACAGTGAAATGCTTGCTAAACAAAAACCTCTTATTGCCAAACCTTCAGCAAAGCTACTCTTTGTCAACACACTGAAAGGGAAAAAGTACAAAACCAATTCCTCTGCTAAAGTTCTCCAAGATGCTAGTAATTCCATTGACCACTGAAATCAGAATTCTCAGAAGAAAATCAGTGCAGATACCATTAGAGATGAAGGATTCTTTGACCTCTTAAATCAATTTTAAAGCAACAGGATGGATGACCAGAGGTGCTGTTTACAAGAAAAGAGCTACCACACAGCTTCTTCTACTCCCACCAAGGGTATGCTGAAAACACCATCTGTTTCTGTGGTGTCCCCCAACACCGATTAGTTTTTAGATCTTCTTGCCAGCTCACAGAGCCGCCGTCTGGATGATCAGAGGACCAGTTTCAGCAATTTGCTGGAGGACTTCATCTGACAAAACACAATAGTCAGTACTTGACTGACTAAAAACTAATGACAACAAAGAGCCTGATGAAGGCTTCTTTGATAACCTTGTAAAATGTCAAGGGTCCAGATTAGATGACCAAATATGTGCTCCACCAACTGCTGCCACAAAGGGTCCAATGGTACGAGATGAAGATATTTTTAGCCTTATTTTATGGTCTCATGCAAAAAGAATGGATGAACAAAGAGTTCTTTTTCAAAAGATCAAAACAGAGATGCTGAATTTGAACTAAAGAACCTTTTGCAAAGTAATGCTTTGTTGGAATTTAAAAATTCAGAAAAAGAAAACCACTAATTGCTATGGATTTTTTTTAAGAGAAGACCTTGTTTCCTTTCAGAACACTGTAGGGAAATTCAATTTATTTATTTTTTCCTAAAAAGGAGGATGTATAGCACTATAATATAGCTTAAATTGTTTTTAGAATGATGTACATATTTAATTCAGTAGTACAATAGTGAGGAATAAATGTTGCTCTGGACATTCACTTGTTGGAGGGTGGAAGTGTCCCAGAAGGTGCTTCAACCACTCCTGTGATTATTGCTTGGGATTCAGTTTTTTGGCAACTTTTGTTAGATTCCTTTAATGGTGTTTGTAAAATAGGAATTTAAATGACTCCTAAACTAGAATTTAATTCTCTTGCTGAGGTAATTTTTTAAACTCTTGACAATGGCTTTTTTAATCTATTTAACCATGGATATAGTAGGATATGATGATATTTAGGAAAAATAATGTACTTGACCAATGTAAAAAAGCCATCTAAAGTAGATGTATTAAAAAAAAAAACTAGGCATTTTTTTCTCTAAGAAAACATATTTTCGGTATTTAGGACAAAGCCAAATAAAAGAAATAAACATATTTTAGCATAAAAATGAGATTTTGTTGTCTCCTACTTTCCAGAATAAGAAGTTGAGAATAATAAACTTAATTAGAGTTTAGAGGGTTTTCAAATATATGAGAATGTGGAATTAGAATGATCACTGAACTCACTGATTTTGTCCCACATATTACAATATAGAGCCCAGGTATTCCTGTTGTAGTCCATGAACCATCCAACTCACCTGAAAGCAGAAGTGAATGCACATTCTCAGGCTTGACCTGGACTTACTGAATTGAGTCTGTACTTTAACAAGATCTCCAAGTGATTCCTATGTAAATTAAAATTTGGCAGCCACTAAATAATACCTTCATGACTGTTAGACTATTATAAGCATGATAAACATCACTCTCCTATTTCATTTCTTCCTCTCTGTCTTCATTCCTCTTATGACTCATGAGATAAAAAGAATTTTTTTTCTAAATAATAGATTTATAAATGTATTTTTAAGAAAAGCTTGCAACTTTCTAAAACATTAATAGAGCCATCTATTTGTAAATTGATCCATTCTGTTTCATCATTCCAGATGTGGAACACCTATAAAAACTTAAATTGTTCAACAAACTTACCAGTTGTGGTAACTTTGAGAGAATATGTGATTAGTATGTTTACAGAATTGAATGCTTAATACTTAATGGGCTAAAAAAATAATTTTTATAAAACTATAGGGAAAAACATGGAAAATATTAATATTTATATAAGTAGCTTTCCTTCAATAAGAAAAATAGATAAATGACTCCTACAGAAATAAGCAAAGAAGATGAGCAGGGAGCTCTCAAAAAAAAAGTGAAATAAATGTTTGCAAAAGGGACAAAGAAATTGAGCCCTTCAAAAATTAAAATGAAAGTCATAATGGGCTTCCTTCATGGTATCACTGAATAGGATCCAAGAAGTTTACCCCGAAGGGAAATGGCAATCTCAACTTGACCCTTGACCTTGACTTACTCAATAGAAAGAAATTTGGGGGCATATCAGAAATACAAATATTTATTTAGGAAAACAGGGAGATTATATAGAAATGTAAATAAGAGCTGGATATACACTCAAGAGGAGAAGGGGTGCAGGTGCTTGAGACTGAGATTCATTTTAGGGGTAATGGGCTCTTCTTTTTAAAAGAAATTTTGTATACAGTGAACATGAGAAGTGGCAAGGGGTGGGGGCAAGGGGATAATCTATTTGTTGAGCCCAACACTTAATCATGGAGCATGGGGTTCATTACAGTTGGGCCTGCTCCTCTCAGTGTTTCTATGTTGGTGTCATTCAGTCAACACATAATGTGTAGAATATACTGATCAACCTCTAATGATATTTTTCCCTTCACTTTATTTAGTCTAAAAGAAACATTATGAAAACTAGCAATATGAACATTTTTAATATGAACATTAATTTGACACATAATACTCTAAGATTCAAGTTCTTTTAAACAATTTATTTTTGGAGGAGAATAATCTTGGGGAGTAAAGGTGAGGGTGCTCATAACAGCTTCTCAGATTTAAATTTGATGTTTCTTTATTGGTTTCCTCTCTACCTATCCTTGTTTATTCTGCATCTACCTGAAGGGGCATGGAATCATGTTTTTCTGTTCTTAGAAAATTTCAAATGTGTATATATATTTTATATTAAACTAGTAAATTCTTTTTTAAAAAAGTAGGTGGTGATGAGTCAAATAAGTGACTTGATACCTAACTCATTAAGAAATGTCCCTAATGGATTCTCAGTAGGTACCCTGAGAAAAATAATCACCAATACCATTAGAGGGTAAGTTAAAATATGAAAGTGTCCACAAGGAAATATTGTGCATCTTTCATGTGCCAACAGACATCCCCACTTCCCATTGGGGGGTGTTACACCTGCACCTTTGAGACTCTTCTGATGAGAACTCTCCCCTCTGGATACTTCAGTGTTTCACTCTCAGATCCCTGCCAATAGCTAATTCCAGCCTTACCATCAGCACAAACCCAAGGTGCTGAACAGAAACTCTAGGTGTATAGCCACCAGGCTATCATCATGTAGGTCCTCCACGTGATTTCATAGCAACTCACCATTGGTAGAAAGAAACTGCTTTCATTCTAAATTTTCAGGAAGTGTTTGTCAGACACCTTTTTCCAGCCCTGGTTCCAGGCAAGAGAGAAAAAAATTACAGTAATTATATGACAAGTAATAATACTTCCTTGAACATATGAGGAATCTTCAGCCTTGAGGAACTAGGAAAAATGTTCTAGGAAATTAATGTCTAAAGTGAGACCTGTAGAGTAATTAAGAGTGGATCAACAGCCAGGTAAAAGGATGTTTCTGGTGAAGGGAATGCCACATGCAAAGCAGAGTTTGAATTTTAACATATAAAACACAGTACCATGAAGGTTTTTCAATAGGGGATTGCCCAATACAAAACACCTTTAGAAGTATCATTCAGACAATGCACTGGGTTGTGGCTAGGTATGAGTGGAAACCAGAAGGGCTACTAGGAGATGATTACTGCAGTTTAATTAAGAAATTACAGTGGCAGCTTGGATAGAAGAGAAGCAGCACCTTAAGGAGCTGTTTAGGAGATAGGATGTGTGAGATTTGAATCATCAATGTCCCAGAAAACCTCTCAAAGCTCCCTGGTACAAAAATGTTCAAAGGCAGGGTTTTCAGGAATGGTTGGATTATGAGGGCTGTAATTTCACCAATGGATTAATCCACTGATGGATTCATAGCAGAATAAATTTTTGGGAGAACTGGGAACTGTAAGATATGGGACCATAAGGCAGTAGGTCCTTGGAGATCTGTCCTTGAGAACTATATCTTTAACCTGACCCCCTCCCCATATCTGTTTCTCCCCTATCCCTTGCCTTCCTTTCAACTATGAAGTGATCAGATTCGCATCACTACATACTCCCCACCCTGATGTTCTGCCTCTTAGAAGCCAAGAGCAATGGGGCCAAATGTTAAGTCAAATTAAATCTTCCCTCATTTTAGTTGATTCTCTAGGCAACTTGCCAGAGCAATGGATATCTGGCTAACATAGGACCCATAACTAAGAAAGGAGGGCATTGTGGAGGGTGCATCCAGTTTTCCAACTTAGAAGAAGGCATTTCATTTCTTTACAGAAATATCACAGGTGGAGAGAATAAAATAAAAGGATGGTGTGCAGAAGACACAACTTCAATTTTGAATCCACTAAACTTTATGTGTCTTTTGGACATCCACACACAGAAGGAATCATTAAACATGTGGGTGTTGAAGATAGAGCAGAACAAAGCAAAGAAAGAACTTCAAGCTCTCTTCAACAGCAAAATGTCAAAAAGTAAAAACTGAAAGCATGACCTCTATATTTCATGATAAATGTGTCCTCACAGAACTTAGGAGAGAAGTTTTGTTTGGATCCTGAGCCAGCCCCTGGATGATAGAGGAACAAGAGTGTGGCAGAGATGGCTTTGGGAAGAGGCAACTTGCCTTGGTGAGGCAGAAGATGGCAAGAAGGATACAGGTGTGTGGGAACTCTGTATCCTAAAGAAAGGTGCACCCAGAAGGAGGGATTTATGTTGAATTATTTCACTAAATTTTAAGTATTTGAAATTCATCCATACTTTGCATCTATCAATAATTCACTCCTTCATATTGCTGAAAAATAGTCTATCATATGAACATAATATGACTTCTTAATCTCCAATTAACAGATATTTGTATTATTTTGAGTGTTTGGCTGCTGGCACACTTACAGTTTTTTCAAGTATTTTCTCTTTTGTTGTATTTTAATTTATTTTTCTATGCTCTATATGTAGGAGTAAAACTACTTTTACACAGAGCCAGTTAAATTTTTTTATACCATAAATTAAACTAAGTGGTGTTTAACAAATGAGCCAAATCCCCATCTCCTTATTTTTTATTTTGAAACAGGATCTCACTAAATTGCTAAGGGTCTTGCTAAGTTGCTGAGGCTGGCTTTGAATTTTGGATCCTGACTCTGACTACAACCAGTTAATTTTTGTAAGAAAGTTAATAATTTCTACCTATGTTGCAAATTCTTTTTAATGGACAAATACTATTCCATGTGCACATATACAACATATTCTTTATTCATTCATCAAAATTTCAGGCTTTAGAAAATTAGTGGAATATGGTGTGCACACACATAACCCTAGTGGCTTAGGTGACAGGCAGGAGGATCACAAGTCCAAAACAAGACTCAGCAATTTAGCAAGGCCCTAGAAACTCAGCAAGAACCTGCTTCAAAATAAAATATAAAAGATGTGGGTTTAATTGTCCCTGGGTTCACTTCCTGGTTCAAAAAAAATAATTTTTGATAAATTTAGATAAATCTACATATAGTAAATGACAAGGAGAAGGTAAATATGAAACATAAGTATTACACACTTTAATTCTATACACATGAAAATTTTTAAAAATAATTGATATAATAAATATCCACAAGAGAGTTGCATAAGGTCATTAATTTTATAAAATATTTCAAATTATTATTCATTCTTTCCTTCATTTATTTCTTCTCAGAAATCATAAATAGGAACTCAAAACTATTATAAAATACAAAGAAATAGCTTTTCTCTCTAACAAGACTAAGCCCCTCCTGTTATAGCATTTACAATTTAGTTGGGGTTTCAGTGGGCATCAGTAGGTAGATACACATGCAAAAGTTAGTTATTAATCCTCTTTGAAATATTTTCTTTTCTACTGAGGAAATGAGACTTAATAGAATTAGCCAAGGTAATTGTTAGAAGGTAGTAAGTAGGTTGCTTTCAACTTAGGGACATAATTTTTTATTACTATTATTATTATTACTATTATTACAACTACTCTGTAGGAAATGTTGCATGTGATCTCAAAACTCAGTATCACAAAACATGATTACAAATAAGTAAATCTTTCAAATATAATGCCTTGTGAAACCAAGAAAGTATAGAAAACATCATCCTTAGGTATGATAGAAGGAATAAACTGGAAAGTTATTTTCTAAAAGAACATCAAAATACCATTTATATTCTTGGCTAAATATGTTAAATTGTTCTTTGTCTAATTAGCCTGGCCCAGCTATTTCCCACATTCACTAATGGCAATATATGATTGCAAGGCAAATTTTTGCTCTAAATTTCACTTTTTCATGTCATCTTCAAAGTCCCCTATAAGAACACTTACACCATAGGCATATTTCTTGCTTGTAAAATTTACTCTTTCCAATAACTATGCCAATTACTTTTAAAAAAACACTGTTTACATTGCAAGCAGAAAAAGCTAGCCCTTAATTCCCAGAAAATCACCCTTATTGATTAATTTATATTTATAGACACTGTGCAGAATGTTAGCATGTACAAGACTAACAAGAGTAAAATTTTATTAATCCTCTGAAGTAGGGGTCAAAAACTCTTTGATTAATTTTTTAACTGGAGTGAAATGAGAAAAGCTACCAGTTTGCATAGATAACTGATCCAAAATTGATCAAAACTGATCCTCATGATCTACACCTAAATAAATTCTACTGAAAAACTTTTCCTTGAATATTTAAATGTGATGTGTTCTGTGTTGTGTACTAAAAAGGGAAAGAAATGTGATCTGATTTTGTCACAAGTATTTGGCAAACTTGTAGTCTTTTCTAGAATTTTTAAAATTCATTAACTTAAAACCCTTTCTAAATGCATTCATTATATTTTGCAGTTCACTAAGGAAATACATTTATTTTACAACTTTGCACTCTTCAATGTAGCTTATGTTTTAGAAGTATGATATTATTGACCCGTTCATACTTGTTTCTGTTTTATTTCACCCAATGGTTCTTTTCTTTGGTTCTCATGCATTTGCACATGTCCTCATCATTTTTCTCCTCACATTTTTTTTCAGTTTTCCTTTTTCTTTTTGATTAGGGTTTAAATGGCTCTCAAGTGATTCAGTGCAAGAATTAGCTCATACTTTTACATTGTTACACAAAAAATGATAATTGTATTCCTCAATTATGCCTTAGTTCCTTGCTTGTAGCTATACAGAGTAATCATTTCATTAGTTTAATATATGCAGATATTCTCTTTAATTTCCCCAATAAGAGCTATATATAATTTAGTATAATTATTGTCTTGAATTAAACTAGTATTATCCAATATAATATGCCTCTACTTGTTAATCCCACTTCCTTCTTAGAAATCAATCCACCTCCCCATGACAAAAAAAGCAAATGAAATGAATACAGTTCTAATATTTTCATATATATTGAATTAATCTTATGTAACTCAGTAATTGAGAAATTCAAGCATATAGGGGGAATATTACATTTTTGTCTAGTTTGTCAACATACAGTTTCTGGTTTTCTATCCAAAAATTAATTTTAAGACATCTCTGATTGTTTTGATGGTATTTTTAGAATTTTATATTAGAATGTGTTCACATGAGTTGAGTACCTTTCAATAGTGATACACGCATGATTTTTACCATATTATTTTCTGGCACATTACCAAGCACTGCAATGATTTAACAATCATTCTCTTGTAGATTTAGTGTCTTGCAAATAAAATAGATTTCTTCAGAAAAGTAACCTATGTGTAGGCATTCTTTAATTCACTTTCAGGGCCTTTTCTACTGCATTTTGCGTGTTAGGTTCAGTTGACCCTTATTATCCACCTGATATAATAGTTGCAGTTCTGTGCTCTCACAATTGTCCGGTTACATTTCTGATGAATGCAGTTTTGAATTTACAAATCACCCTGCATTTATTCTGCTTACTATTTGTTTCTGCTGATATAATTATTTTTTGAAATATTTTTCACATCTTTTCTCTGATGTCTAACATACTGATATGACACCATACGTTTCTTCACTTTCAAATTGTTTGAGCAGCTTTCCTTGTATATGTAGAGTATGAAAAATAAATATGCCTTTAAGTTCAAATAAAATGCTTGACTAAAACAAAAAAAAGTACAAGTTAGATGAAAAACACTGGAAAAATTAGAACACATATAGTCATTTGTTAGCTCTGTGAACCTGAGCAATTAAAATTTTCAGTCTCAATTTTCTCTTATAAAATATAAAGAAAGGTGTAGGTACATAAAATCTGGGAGAAGAATGAGCAAAGCGGTTTTATGTAAAATGCTTAGTTTATCTCACATGTAGGAGTATCTTGTCTTCATATAAATATTGCTTTACTTATAATACTGACAATATTTATAAAACCATTGAGATGGTTTGACATGGGAAGAACATTCAGCATGCGCAGAAGTGTTGTAATGGAATATAAATCACAGTAGGTTAAATTACATGAAAGTAATTTCAATATTATTTAAAAGTGAAAACACATTTTTCTTGGAAAAGTAAACATCAGTAGACCTGGGAGCAGTGTATGACAACATGGTCCTTATGAATAGAACTAGTAGAAAGAGAATATATAAGTTTCTCTGACAAAGAGACAATCAGTTTGCATTCAATGGAGAAAATAAGTGTTGCAAATAAGAAGAGTTGAAGTGTCTTCATTTGATTTTGAGATAAAAGGGGGATTTGGGATATTAAATTTTTACAGAATAAATAAAGAGGATTGATGTTTTTAAGTGTTGGTTTGTGTTCAGGATTACTGGAGTAACAACATAATGGGCATTGTATAATAAAGTTTATGCCCCATTTACATGATTAGGAGGAATAGAATTTGTAGATACAAATGCATTGGTTTTGTGTTGAAAGCAGTGGAGAAGTACAAGAAAGTAGTGCACTTATCTTTCCCACTTTCTCTAAAGCCAGTCTGAAATAGAAAATTGCCTTTGCAAGAATGCATTCAGGAAATGCACATAAAGTGAGGGGATGGGGATAAAAAATAGAAGTTATTTCAAATGTGGGAATAGTTTGAGAAACACAGAAATAATATTAGAAAGACATTCGGTAAATAATTATTATTTGTTGGGTTAATATTTGTCTGATACATAATAATGAAATGAAAATGATATAGATTATAAATACTTAAAAATGAGTGATTGACTCAAAAGTGTTATGCTTTATTCTTAACTAACAAATACATAGACATGTTTTGTGGAATCTAACCAATTGCGTGAAGTCAACATCCCACATTATTAAATACTATGAAAAACAAAATAATACAAAACAGTAATAAAATAGAAAACAATAAAAATATCTAGGTGGCTTATCAATTTAAGAATATCACCAAAATTATACCCAGGGAATGTTACTGTTGAGTTTTGATAATATGAAACAGCAGTTTATGAAAGAAGTCTTTTGTATGATCTGATACTTACTTGCCAGGTAAGTATTTGCTTTCCTATTAAGCTCCATGATTTTTCTTTCATAAACAGAACATTCCAGTTGAACATTGAACTTAAAAAGTGAAAATTTTTAGAGTGTCAACCTTTTTCTGTTTCCTAATCACTTAATATTATCTCAAATATTTCCTCAAAAAAGTAATAAATTTGAAGTTATTAAATAATTTTGGTAGCATTTATTATTGTGTTTAAAACCATTATACTAATACAAAAAATGTCTGCTGTATGAGAACATAATCATAGGGGTTGAGTGGTAATTTAGTAGAAAATAGGAAGGGTTTTTCTTAGAGCTGCTTTAAGGAATACTAGCTATATGTATCTTGGAACAGGCTTTCAAAACAACTGTAGCAAAAAGTGATAAAAATTTGGTTGTTAGTGTCTTCATGTCATGAATTAATCTATTCAATTTATTTATACATAATACTAAAATATTTGTATAGATATTTATAGCACATTCATGATATTGAAGAGAAAATATATCAATGGAGAAGTTCAGCTAGAATGTTTCCCTTCTATGCTCCTCTCTCTCCTCTATAGGATAATAGAGATGCAATATGCTAGTATTATTTTAACCTTCTTAGAGCATCTGACTCTGCTTCTTTAATCTAATGCCCTGTTAATAAGATATCTCATAGTATCTTACCTTTAGTTCTTTTTGTATTATTTCTCATTCAATTCATGTTTACCAAACAACATGTGATGTGATATGAGAAAAGAAAAATTAGATGAGCACTAAAGAGCATAATATACAACATCTGTTGATGCATCCAAGGTAACATTATATTTGTGGAGCAAGAACATCAAGGAGCACTCATTTGATAATGGACAAAGGAAAATGCTTATCAAATAAAGCAAGTGAGGACTAGAGAAATATTTTCATGAGAAATAACATGAAGACCATTATTTTATCCCAAATCTGTTAATGATTGCTAAACTGTGATTATGGTCTTTGGAATTAATTTCAAATAATCCAACACCTCTGAGAATTAATATGGGTTCAGTATTATTCATTAATCAGGATAGGGTACTTCACAGCTCAACAGAATAATAATGGCAGCATAATGTGAGCTTTTGAACACTGGGTTCATGTTCACTGACTGGAGAAAATGCAGAGACATAATACAGGAAAAATTCATCATTCTCAGGAAATCCAAACTTTCTCTCCCATTGCTACCATACATACCACAGTTGCCACCACCACCACCTCTCATCTAAACTCCTGCGCTGGCAGTTGTCTTCCCTGTTTCCATTACTGCCTATGCCCAGTCTGCTCTATTCACTATGCTGCAATCAGTGCTCTCTTTAATAATAAATCATATTATGCCATGCACCCCATCCTGGAATCACTCCTTTGCTTTCTGTCACATTTTAATATATACTTCAAAATCCTGTTGAAGAGATAACAGCAAGACATAGACACACTCTGAATTATGTTACTGCTCTTTGCTTCTAGTTACTCTGAGATTCTTCCCTGACCCACACTAAGGAGTGTGTGCAGTTTTTATTTATACATTTATTTTTCTGGTAATGGGTATTAAATCCAAGGAAACATATCCATAAGTGCTTAGACACATACCAGTCACCCCATCTTATTAAAATTTTGAGACAAGATCTCTCTAATTTTCTTAGGGTCTTGAATCTATAATGCTCCTGAATCAGCCTCCCAAGCAGCTGGTATGGCATTCATGTGCCACCACACACAGGTAAGGAGTGTTTTCTATCAGCATATTTGTATTATTCCATCCATATAAAATGCTCTCAAAGCATTGACAGCATTGGTATTGGTATTGATAGTACTCCCTGCCTTCATTCAAGCCTCTATCCAAGATAGTTTTTCATATTATTCAGCCAGCCTAATATGCCTATCTAAGACATTTCTATGACCTTATCTAATCTAGTTTTTCAGTGCACTTCTTACTGTAAAACATTTTGTATGTGTTTGTTAATTTCTTTCTCATCCAACAAACATAAGCTGCATGCAAGAAGGGTTTTTTTTTTTTTTTTTGAATTTCAGGGTCAAGAAAGTATTAGGACCTTAAACACCTTTTTTGTTTTGGAATGAATGAAAACAATAGATGATAAATTGAAATAATTCTACTTTTATTATTTCAAGCACAAATAAATCAACAATGACCCTCCACTATAGTTTATTAATGGAAAAAACATTCTATACATGTGTGAATATAGTGTTCACTGACCAAATTGAACTACTCAGCACTTAAGTTGTGGTATAGTGCAACTGAGGAATTGCATTTTTAATTTCCGTGAATTACATTTAAATAGCTACATGTCTACAATTTTAGAAAGTACAGAATAAAAAAATCATAGGTGAAGGGGTATAACTAGATATATTATTCTATCATATTGACACAAATATTTCATTTAAAGAAGCTGGAATAGGCAAAGGCATAGAATAAATCAGACATAAGTTTTTTATGTTTATAAATGAATGTCCCACCAATGAAAATCCATATCATATCCAATAATGGGATTCAAAGAAGTTACATTCCATGTATGTATAATATGTCAAAATATACTCTACTGTCATTTATATCTAAGAATAAAAATTAAAAGTAAATAAATTTTAAAAAAATTAAATAAGCTTTGAGAGTAGTGCCTGCCTATAATCCCAGCCTTGGGAGTGTGAGGCAGGATGATGGCAAATTCAAGAACATCATCAGCAACTTAGCAAAGTCCCAAGAAGTTAGCAAGACCTGTCTCTAAATAAAAAATAGAAAGGGTTGGGATGTACCTCAGTAGTTATGTGTCTTTGGGTTCAATTCCTGGTTAACCACCCCCCTGAATTTAAATAATCATTTTAAATTTTTCTCTAACTTGAAATCAGTGTCCGAGTATTTCTACATTGTAAAAAATTTTACATGAACTCCAAGTAACTTGCTTTTGGTCTGGCAATATAGCTCAGGTGTAGAGTACTTGCCTAGAATACATGAGACCTTGGGTTTGATTATCAGCATTACAGAAAGAAAAAACTGCATTGCTTTGATTTGGCTTAAAATTAATTAATGTAATATTGGGAATTATGATCCAATATGAACATAAAACAAGTTTTTAAACTATTGAGAATTAAAGAAAAATAAAATAAATATGAGATATTTATTTTCATATCAAAACTAATTTATAAAATAATTATTTCTATTACTGGCAGATATTTTAGATGGATTTATTTAAACAACTGAAAATAACAACTTTGTCCTTTAATTTTACATATATAAATTTCCCAATGAAATATTCAGGTGCAGGTTATATGTGTTTCATATATAGAAACTTTCAATTGTTATTATTTATGATATTATGAAGTAGGGAATATCCTCAAATCAGAGTCTCATGAATTTACATAAAGTACATATACAATGCAGTCTATTGTT
This sequence comes from Sciurus carolinensis, assembly GCF_902686445.1. NCBI lineage: Eukaryota > Metazoa > Chordata > Mammalia > Rodentia > Sciuridae > Sciurus > Sciurus carolinensis. The sequence goes on along the minus strand of NW_025920188.1, from coordinate 404,750 downwards.
GAAGTCAAATTTGGAACTAAACCATTAATTTTGTTCTAAAAATAAATAATATAATGAAAGGTTATTGTGTATATGTATTTGTGTGTGAACAATTTATCACTCAAGCCATCCATAGTCTTTATTTTATTGAATTATATATTAGTAGCATCTATAATATCCATGATGACACTACATAAATTTATTTATATGTGTTCAAAGTAAAACAATACTTTCTTAATTTTTTCCATTCTGAGGATTAGTTAAGAACACAGCTTCCCACTTTTTGAAATAAACCTTCTGCCTATGTTAAAAACTTTTATTGTATCACTTTCCTCCCTCCCTCTGGATTCAAACCACTTTAACTATCTATCTATTCATTGTTCTATCTATCTATCATCTATCTACCTATTTATTCCTAGTCCTGGGTATTTAACCAGTGGTGATTATCCACTGAGTCACATCCCCAGTCCTTTTTATATTCTATTTTGAGCCAGGATAAATTAGAGAATTAATTACTTACAGCCTCACTAAGTTATGGAGGCTGTCTTTAAACTTGTGATGCCTCTTCCTCTGCCTCTTCAATGGCTTGAATTATAGGTGGGCGCCACTGGTTGCTGGCTCTAACCCCTTTGTGTTTCTAATGTGCCCATGTCTCTTGAAGTCTCTGCTCTCTATCACTTGCACCTTTCAGTCAGAGGAACCATAAAAGAGCCAGACTGGTTCTGGATGCATCCAAGATGCCCTTGCATATAAGAAAGATAATATCCTACTTTTACTAACTTAAACATAAATTTACTGATTTCTGAGTTAAAACACATGGTCCAAATCTGTGGATAAGTTTGATTTTGGTTAGTTCACACCATAGTGTTCAGAAATGTACAGTGTTTTCTCTGCTTTTCTTTTTACATTCACTACAAAAATCCTGAGATTAAATATTTTCAAATAGACATCATGCCCAACACTGAATCTTTCAATGGGATCTAAGTGACTACAAAAGTTACAGTCTGCTATTGTGAATGGGGTAATTTTCCTAATTTCTCTTTCTGAAGATTCATCACTTATATATAAAGACGCCTTAGATTTATGTGCATTGATCTTCTATCCCGCTACTTTACTGAATTCACTTATGAGATCTACAAGTTTTCTGTTGGAATTTTGTTTCCTCTGAGTATATAATCATATCATCAGCAAATAGGGATAGTTTGAGTTCTTCTTTTCCTATTCATATCCTTTTAATTTCTTTGGTCTGTCTAATTGCTCTGGCTAGAGTTTCAAGGATGATATTGAATAGAAGTGGTGAAAGAGGGCATCCCTGCTTTGTTCCAGATTTTAGGGGGAATGCTTTCAGTTTTTCACCATTTAGAATGATATTAGCCATGGGCTTAGCATAGATGGCCTTTACAATGTTAAGGGATGTTCTCACTATCCTTATTTTTTCTAGTGTTTTGAACATGAAGGGTTGCTGTATTTTATCAAATGCTTTGTCTGCATCTATTGAAATAATCATGTGATTCTTGACTTTAAGTCTATTGATATAGTGAATTACATTTACTGATTTCCTGATGTTGAACCAACCTTGCATCCCTGGGATGAAAACCACTTGATCATGGTGCACTATCTTTTTAATATGTTTTTGTATGTGATTTGCTAAAACTTTCTTTAGAATTTTTGCATTGATAGCATTGAAAAAAATAAAATACTTGGGAATCAATCTAACAAAAGAGGTGAAAGACCTCTACAATGAGAACTACAGAAGACTAAAGAAAGGGATTAAAGAAAACCTTAGAAGATGGAAAGATCTCCCATGTTCTTGGATAGGCAGAATTAATATTGTCAAAATGGCCATACTACCAAAAGTGCTATACAGATTCAATGCAATTCCAATTAAAATCCCAATTATGTACCTTACAGAAATAGAGCAAGCAAATATGAAATTCATCTGGAAGAATAAAAAACCCAGAATAGCTAAAGCAATCCTTGGCAGAACGAGTGAAACAGGAGGTATCACAATATCACTTCTTCAACTCTACTGCAAAGCAATAGTAACAAAAATGGCATGGTATTGGTACCAAAATAGAAAGGTGGATCAATGGTACAGAATAGAGGACACAGACACAAACCCAAATAAATACAATTTTCTCATACTAGACAAAGGGGCCAAAAATATTCAATGGAGAAAAGATAGCCTCTTCAACAAATGGTGCTGGAAGAATTGGAAATCCATATGCAGCAGAATGAAACTAAACCCATAACTCTCATCATGCACAAAACTAAACTCAAAATGGATTAAGGACCTCAGAATCAGACCAGAGACCTTGCATCTTATAGAAGAAAAAGTAGGTCCAGAGCTTCAACATGTCAGCTTAGGACCAGACTTCCTCAACAGGACTCCCATAGCACAAGAAATAAAAGCAAGAATCAATAACTAGGAGAGATTCAAACTAAAAAGTTTTCTGTCAGCAAAGGAAACTATCAGCAATGCAAAGAAAGAGCCTGCAGACTGGGAGAAAAACTTTGCCAATCATCCTTCGGATAGAGCTCTAATCTCCAGAATCTATAAAGAACTCAAAAACTCTACACCAAGAATGCTAATAATCCAATCGACAAATGGGCTAAGGAAATGAATAGACACTTCACAGAAGAAGATCTACAAGCAATCAACAAACATATGGAAAAATTTCAACATCTCTAGTAATAAGAGAAATGCAAATCAAAACCACCCTAAGATTCCATCTCACCCCAATTAGAATGGCGATTATCAAGAACACAAGCAACAACAGGTGTTGGCGAGGATGTGGGGAGAAAGGTACACTCATATATTGCTGGTGGGGCTGCAAACTAGTGCAGCCACTCTGGAAAGCAGTGTGGAGACTCCTTAGAAAACTTGGAATGGAACCACCATTTTACCCAGTTATCCCACTCCTTGGCCTATACCCAAAGGACTTAAAATCAGCATATTACAGTGATACAGCCACATTAATGTTCATAGCTGCTCAGCTCACAATAGCCAGATTGTGGAACCAACCTAGATGTCCTCAATTGATGAATGGATAAAGAAACTGTGGTATATATATATATATATATATACAATGGAATATTACTCAGCCATAAAGAATGATAAAATTATGGCATTTGCAGGCAAATGGATGAAATTGGAGATTATCATGCTAAGTGAGATAAGCCAATCTCAAAAAACCAAAGGAGGAATGATATCGCTAATAAGTGGATGATGACACATAAGGGGGGGTTGGCGGGGTTAGTGTTAGGGTTAGAGTTAGGGTTAGGGAGGGGGGCAAGAATGGAGGAAGGAAGGACTGTATAGAGGGAAAAGAGGTGTGCGAGGGGTGGGAGGGAAGAGGAAAATAACAGAATGATTCAAACAGCATTACCCTATGTAAATTTATGATTACACAAATGGTATGCCTTTACACCATGTACAAACAGAAAAACAACATGTATCCCATTTGATTACAATAAAAAATAATAAAGGGGCCAAGAAAACCAAAAAATAATAATAATAATAAAAAAGTTACAGTATATGATAATTTTTTCTGGACCTATAAAGAACTCACATTAAGATGAAATATGTTAGAATAGGTTAAGGTAAAGTCAATTCAGGTGACAAAATCATCAGCAATATCTACTATAGGAATAGCTTGCTACATCCTATCACCTGATGACAACAGAATTCCTTACTATAGGAGAAAGATTCAGAAATAATTTTGTGCAAATGAAATGTTTATTTTTTTGGTAAGGTGAAGAATAGCACTTTGATATTTGAAGCACCTGATTTGTTTATTTGACTTTGATACTTTCTTGATGTTCAAAACAGTTTAACTCTTCAATCAGACCATTACTTAATTCTTCTAAGTATTTGTATGTTGCATTTGCATGGGATAAAAGTTAAAAATGTACCACAGTGAATTAAGTTTTGAAAACCACAGGTTATTTACTTTAGAAATGGTTTTAAAATCTGTCATCATAGTTCTACATGTTGGTACAGAATTTTTGGAAATAGCCTTATGCCTTAATTTATATACCCTGCTTAATTATCAGCATTTTTTTCTGAGGTCAATCATTGAGTATAGTACATCATTCTTTAGTCATCCACAAGAAACAGAACACAATCATAAACTAGTAGTTATATTAATGTAATTGACAACAATGTAATAAAATTACATTTAATTACTTTGATAATTTATAGAAAAATAAATCTCTAAATTGTAGATGTTTGGATGTTTCTATATCAAACTTCATTAAATAATAATTATATATAAAGAAAACTAAGAAGTGTAGAAAAAATAGTTTCTGAAAGCACCCAGAATGCCATTCTGGATATAGGGACTCACACAAGAGATTTCATGAAGCAGAAGAACCTAGTATCCACCCCTGAGGGAGAGAGAGAGGGTGAGGGAGAGGGAGAGGGAGAGGGAGGCAGAGGTCATTAGGTCCAAGGAAAGGTTACACTGGGGACACAGGAAGTCCTGAGGACCCCACACACTCTCTAAGGCCTTAGCAGCAAAACCTGGTGTGCCTTCCTCCTCCTAGGTCATTATGACATCACAAACTGTATGGGAGTTAAGGAGAAAGGCTGAGCAGGGCACCACACACTGCTGGACACTGTTCCCTGACCACCATGGAGAGAGGACACTGGGGAGCAGAGGAGGCATGGAAGATCTCATAAGGTCACAGATCAGCACCAAGGTCACATCGCAAGAGGGAACAACAGGAGAAGCATGATTCTACTTTCATGTGAGTGTTAAGGATATGAAATGTCCTATAAGCCAGGTCTTCAGGCCAGCAGTAATCAGTATCCTGTGCCCTGTTCTTGAGCAATCTTCATCTAAGTGTTCTTAGTCTTCTAAGTAGGAGTGTTTAAGCTCCTCTCACACACTATTATTCAGCATCTCCTGTGTCCCCTGGGAGAGTGTCCCTCTCCCAAAAGGGCTCAAACTTTTCTGGTTCCTGTCCTTAATCTCCCTTATGCAGTATTACTCAGGTTCTTCTGAGTGCTGTGGGTCAGTGCCACTCTTCCACTAGTGCTCAGTCCCCTATGGGTATGTGGGTGGGCACACTTCACCAACCAGTGCTCACTCTCCAATAAACCCTAGGCAACCCAATTTCTTTAATGAACTCTCTGAGTGAGCCCCATTCCTGCTAATATCAGTACACCATCCCTGGACTTTTCTGCGAGTCTGGGCCAACATGAATTTGGAAACATGAAATGATGTAGATACTCCCTCATTCCAACAAACTCAATACCCCTTTGCTGCCATGCAGATAGGTTTCTCATCAATGCCTGAAAATACAAGATAATTTTAATTGATGTCAATTCCCACAACCCTGAGGACTTTATTCCACTATAGTGTACCATTTCCATAACTTTTTTCAACTATCTTCTCTATTATGAGTGATGTAGCATATGAGTATTTCAACCATCTCTCTGGGTGGTGGATGCAAAGCATATCTTACAGTATTTTCAGGATCTTATATGACAATAGCTACTCTCTTTTGACAGAGAAAAACCTTTCTAAGACTTCTGGGTCAGGCACAATGCATGCCCTCAAGGGACAGTGTGAAATGCCACCAAGGACAGTTTCCCTTCATCATGGAGGACTTCTTTAGATGTTTTAAATAGCACCATTTCTACCATCCCTCATAATACTGAGACACTGCCCAGAGGGCCACTCTCAAAAAATATTCCAAAATTCTGACATCTGTAGGAGATAAACCCTCTCACAAAAGAGCTCTTTCTCCTCTCAATCCTGTAGTCTGACTTGGCTCAGTCTTCTCTGGGTTCTACCGTATAACTCTTCTCAAACACCATTGCTCAGGGTCTTCAGAGTACTCTGGGTGAGATCCCCACTCCCACCAGTGCTGTGTCTTTTCTGTATCTTGCCCTAAATTTTCCCTTGCCCACCATTGCACAGGGTCCACTGAGTCCTGTTTCCCTTAATGCACACTCTGGTTCAGCCCCTTTCCCACTAATATGAGGACAACATCTCAGGCCTTATCTGTGTTTCCAGGTCAACATGACTATAGAAACTTGCAGAAATGAGGATGCTTCCTATTTCCAATAACCTCAATAGGCCTTTAGAACTGCCATGCAGAGAGACTCCTCACAAATACTTAAATATCAAAGATAATTTAAATGGATATCAATTTCTAGTGCACAAAAGACCTAGTTCCACCACTCATTGTACATCATTTTCTCACCTTTGCTCAAGTGGCTGAGTCTTATGGGTGATGTATGCCCAGGATTTATGACAACTTTCTGAAGAGTGGATGTAAAACATATATTTAAGTATTTCAAAGATCTCTTCTGATATGTCACTGAATGCTATCTTTTGACAAGAGAGGAAATGTGCCTGACCTCAGGATCAGGCACAATGCATACCTTCAAATTCCAATGTGAAATGTGGCCAAGAAAAACTTTCCCAACATCAAGGAGGAGTTCTTCAGAACTTTGAAGAATCACCACTGTCCCACAACCCATGAAGTAACTGAGAATATTACTCTTGAAAAGCGTTCAAGGGCTGTGAGTCATTTTGATGAGTAATGCTTTTCTGGCAGATGTCAGTCTCCTCTGGCACTTGTGGTCAAGTGCACCTCATCTAACTGTATTCAGGATTTTCTGTGTCCTGCACTAAATCTCCCCTCTACCTCCATTGATCTGTCTTCTCTGGGTCCTTCCCTAAATCTCCTCTCACCCATCATTGCTCATGGTACTCTGAGTACTGGGGGTGAGTGTCCCTCACACACAAGTGCTCAGACTTCACTGGGTTCTCTTGGTGATAACTCCTCTCCTAACATTGCTCAGCCTCTTGTTTAACTCTGTAAATTCACCTATCCTGTCATTACTCAGTTTATTCTCAACCTTGTGAGTGAGTGCAAGTCACCTATTAGTTCTCAGTCTTCTATGTTTCTTTTTTTCTGCATTCTTTATCCATTCCTTGCTCATTCTACTCTGGGTCTAAACACTTTATTGACAGTGTTCAGTATTCTTTGGGTCCTGTCCTTAATCTCCCTTCACACACCATTGCTCAGTGTCATTTGTGTCCTGTGGATGATCATCCCATTTCCACCAGTGCTCAGTTTCCTCTTGGAATTATGAGTATACAAATTTCAACTATGAGTGCTCACTCACCAATGAGTCCTAGGCAAACTTGTTCCATTATTGAACTCTGGGTGAGCCCCTTTTCTAATGTCAGTACACCATCTCTGGCCTTACCTGCATATTTAGGCAAACATGACTGTGGAAACTTAGAGAGATGAGGATACATCTTTCCAAGATCCTCAATAGACCTTTGGTGCCTCCGTGAAGAGAGGATCCTCACCAAAGCATGAAAATACAAGATAATTTATATGGGCATTAATTGGAATAGCACTGAGGCCCTCATTCTTATAACTCCACACCATTACTCAAGGGGCTGAGCTCTTATGAGTGATTTAACATGTTCAGGATTTCTAAAATTCCTCTGAGCAGTGGATGGAAAGCATATATTTCAGCATTTTCAGGATCTTCTCTGATAGGTCACTGGCTACTCTCATTTGCCAAGACAGGAAACCTCCTAAAAATGCTGACTCATGAAAAATGCACACATTCAAGAGACAGTGTGAAATGTGACCAAGAACAACTTTCCATCATCACGGAGGAGTTCTTCAGACCTTTGAAATAGGACCATTACCACCATACCTGAGATCACTGATAAAATGGTATGACTAATAATCTCAAAAAGTTCCAAATCTCTGAGTAGGTGAGAACTCCTCTCCCAAAAAAACTCCATCTCCTCTGGATACTGTAGTCAACCACCCCTCATCTATCTTTTCTCTGTCTTCTCTGGGTTCTGCCCTAACCCTCTTCTCAATCATCATTGCTTAGCATCTTCTGAATCTTCTGGGTGGGCACCCATCTCCAAACAGTGCTCAGTCTTCTCTTTGGTCCTGCCCTAATCTCCTCTCATCCATCATTGCTCAGGATACTCTCATTTCTGTGGGTGAGTGCTCCTCACCCATTACTGCTCTGATTCCACCGGGAACTTGTGGTGCTAGCACCTCCTAATATGGCTCTGCCTTCTTTGTTTAAGCTGTTCCATTTGCCTAACCTGTCTTTACTATGTCTCCTTTGGGTTATGTGGGTGAACTGCCTCACAAAAATGATCTCAGTATTCTCTGTTTCCTTTGTCTGAATTCCCTAACCATTCCATGCTCAATCCTTTCTGGGTTTTATTGGTGAGCACCCTTCAACTTAGAGTGCTCAGTCTTCTTTTTATGTTCCAGGTTCTCCATGGCAATTCTTCTCAGACTCCTCTGGGTCCTGTGGGTGAGTGCCATTCACCTGACAGTGCTCAGTCTTCTCACAGTCCTGTCCTTATTGTCCCATCACACACCATTGTTCAGGATCTTCTGAATCCTGTGGTGAGGGCCCCTTGAACACAGGTGCTCAGTTTTCCCTGAATAATTTTTTGAGTATCCCTTTCCTTCCAGTATGCTGTCTACTCTGTGTCCTCTGGGGAGTTCCCCTCATGCAGCACTGCTCAGTATACTCTGGGACAACTGGTTTAGCACCCCTCATCCAGCAGTGCTCAGTCTGTGTCATGTGATAAATTCTTGTAACCAATCTTATCTCAACCTCCTCTGGATTATGGTTGTGACCCTAGAAAGCCTTACATTCCTCAGCCTTTTCTGGGTCCTGTCTTCACCACAAGTACTCAAACATTTCCCAGGGTATTCTGAGTTCTGTGGTTGAGCACCCCTATCCCACCAGTGTTCAGTCTTCTCTGGGTCCTGTCTTAATTTTACCCCTTCACCATTGTTAAGGGTCATCTGAGTCCTCTGGGTGAGTGTCCCTCTCCCACCAGTGCTCAGTCTTCTCTTTGGTCTTTCCCTAAATCCCCCCTCATTCACCATTGCTCAGTGTACTCTGAGTCTCATGGGTGTTTGCCCCTCTCCCAACATTGCTCAGGATTCTCTGTTTAAATGCAGTCATTTATTAAAACCAACCAGCAACTTCTTCAGGTTAGCTACCAGGAAATGTACTGCCTATCGTCCTTTTCCTAAATCATTAAACCAGTTGATCTCAGGGCAGTGTGAACTTTAAATCAGTTAAAATCAGGGCACAATAAAATGTGGCTCTGGACTGGTAGAAGTGACTGTAAAGGCACAAGAAGAGGGAAAAGGGGCAGAGGGTCCAGAGACAATTTACATTCCCTGCTTGCTGCACAGACTGCACTACTTTGGTGATTATGGCCCCCAGCCCTGGAAATCCATTCTCATGACAAACAAATTTGAACCTCTTTGAACTTCTATGGAGGTCAGCTGGGGTGATATACAGAAGGTACTTGGTGTCCACCCCTAACCTGGAGTCCCCTATTTACTACACCCACCCTGAATCATATGTGCTCACACATCATCACAACTTACTATACAGGAGGGGGTGATTTCTTCAGTCAGCCAGAGTGCATCATGCATCTCACTTCTAGGCAACCAGCCTGGGCCAAAATGAGTCCAAAGATGGAGGTAAGAATAGGTTTAGGAGATGGAAGCCATCCCTGACTACACACATGTTCTTGCAGCCTGAGAACATGTCTTCTAACTGATCACAGTCCAGAGGTCCCTCTTGCAGAGTGAGGGATCTCCAGTCCTGCAGAAATATGTGGGCAACAATGAGAAGATGGTGGAAGAATGTTGAAGTCCCCAGGCTGTGCCTAGCATGTGGAATGAAGGTAATGTGTCCCTCAATGGCAGGTGGAGGGACACATTACCTTCATTCCACCTGCTAGGCACAGCCTGGGGACTTATAAAGGGCATACTATGAGGAAAACCAAAGGCAGTGTGATTTTTTATTAATTCCCAAATTTTTTTATTAATTCCCAAAAGCATGTGAATATCTCACTCCAATCACAGGAAGTTCACCTACTACTTCCTAACTCTGCTTCTCCCAGGCACAATAAGGGGATTCAAAGCCTGCTGCCTTCACTAACTTTCTTCAATATTCAATGTGAATCTGGATATAATACAATACCAGAATGTGTACTTGGGACAAGTGAACTCCTAACATTGTGCAGAGGGTAATAATCACCAGAAATCTGACTTTTAATTTCTGGCTTAGATTGGTTCCAGAATTCCCATAGATATCAAAACCCAGGGATACAAATATTCTTTATAGGAAATGGCTTATAAACAATGCACACCCTTATGTGTATTTTAAACTATGTTACATTGCCTATAATACCCAGTAAAATGTAAATGTTCTGGAAAATGTTAGAAAGTAAGTCCAAAATGAATGTATGCTTATTTAGTATAGATGGACTCTGTGAATATTATCATCTAAATTTGTTTAAATATGAGGTTGTGAAACCTGCAGATCCAGAGGGTTACCTTCACCCTAAATCCCAGAGAGACATAATATCTAAATTTTAAAGCTTGGGTAAATCAGGAGGGGCCACCCCAATCTAAAGGAAGTAGGGATAATTTACTTCTCACCCCAGTGATATGGGTGAAGCAGTATATTTTTACCTTTTAAATGACATAATACCAGATTGATAAAAATAGGTGAGGCTATTTCTGTCATTTTTCCAATAAGGTCACATAATCCACACAAAATATTGAGGTTAAAGTGGATAAGAATATTTAAGACAAAGTGGACATTCTTTAGATTGTTGTAAGTGAAGTTTAATGGACGATTCTGGTGGGAGTTCAGAATACCAGTGAAGACCATGATCAGTGAAGACAGTGAAGTCAGGGCTCAAGAGGGTTCAGAATAAGTGGATTCTATTGGTAGTTGGAATAGAGGCCTTTTGTGTTATGCTCTGGCTGTGAAGTTGTCTGCATTTTGCCTGTGTCTGGAGACTTTCTATGAGGCTGATTTTGGGATCAATGAAGTTCTTATTCTTATGGAAGAAATGTGTAGGCAGCATAGCATTTAGGATGTGGCAAGTATATTGTGGATTCTTTTAGACAAATTTACTGTGATACTAACAATAGAAGGAAAAAGCAGGGCAGAAAGATTTTAAAAACATGTATTTGAGAAGCAAGATTAAAATTAGGTATAAAAACATTGCAGTTGTTAAAGATATTACTGCCACTAAAGGAATGCTAAAAATTATGCCTAAAACTGATAAGAAAGGTGGCTTGAGGGCATCTCAAGATCCAGAAAGACCACCTCCATCTCAAGCTCAAGGGAGTAAAATTGAAATTTTTCTGAGAAGGGACCAGTGGGGCACCCTTCTTGCACAAGGGAGCCTAAGGAGTTTTTTCAATATTCTCAGGAACTCAGACCTTCAGGGGCTGTTGCAGCAAGGGCCCTGGAAGGTCAGGATACTGGTCAAGATGGCAGCAGACTTTGGAATCAACCACAAATTGCTGGTTCTGCATGAATGCAGAATGCTGGAGGTAGGGGGTCAGGGAAACTTCTTCCAAGATTTCAAAGAAAGACCTTGGAGGCCAGGCAATGTGCAGCACTGCAGGCAGTTCCTGAGAAGATAAACTGTGGAGATATCAGGAAATCATCAAAGCTGCAGTGAATATCTCTGAGATTAAGAAATGCCAGAAACATGGGATATTGTCTTAGTAAACCTGCAGGAATAGAACACTGACAAGTCAACATAAAGGTCACTTAAGCTGCAAAATACAATACCACAGAGGTGGAGCTACACAAGCCCTTTGGGGAAAACATTACAATGCCATGTAGCCAAGATTCTGGATATGCAGCTAAAGGACCTGCTTCTCCAACTGAATTTCAGTTTTTCTTTGGTCCCATTTCTTCTTTCTATGCCCATATTTTTGTAAATGGAAATGTTTACTAAGTACATTTATATATTGGATATTTGTAAATTACTTTTACTTTTACAGGAGCTCACAATGTGGGATTACCTTGTGCTTCAAAGACTTTAAACTTGAATTTGAGTATTCTTGGAACTCTTGGGACTATGGGGACTCTTGGAAATGAACTAAATGTATTTTGCATTGTCAGATAGCTGTAAGTTTTGGGGGCCATGGGTCAAATATTATGGTTTGGATGTGAGGCATCCTCCAAAACTGACATGTGAGACAATGCAAGAAGATTCAGAGGAGAAATAATTGAATTTTGAGAGTCTTAATCTGTGATTAATCTTCTAATAGTGATTAATTTAGTGATAACTGAAGTGGTAGGGTGTAGCTGGAGGAGACTGGAATTGGAGTGTGGCTTGGAGTACATATTTTATATGTGGAGAGTGAAGTCTCTCTCTCTCTGCTTTCTGACAGCAATGTGAGATGTTTGCCCCTGCCACGCTCTTCCACCATGATGTTTAGCCTTACCTCAAGCCTCAAGGAATAGAGCCAGTCTTCTATGGACTAAAACCTCTGAAATCATGAGCCCTCAAATAAATTTTTCCTACTGTACAATTGTTCTGGTCACAGGAGTGAAATAGCTGATCAACACAATGATTTCTATCATAGCACTCGACAAATCCTAGAATTATTCATAAAAGTTTTATTATGTACTAAGTAAATTATTACTGTGGAGATAGTAACAAATGACATACATGTTTTCTGAAAGAGATAGATACTTTTTGTTTTTATCTCTAGGTATATTTTGTAAGTGCTGAACATGTTTATTTCCTTAGAAACTCTAAGTTTGGAAAGGCATGGTCATGGTCACTTGTAATCCAGGTACTCAGGAAGATAATGAAGGAGAATGAAAAACTTGAGATTAGCTTTGACAATTTAGTGAAACCCTGCCTCAGAAAAAAAAATAATAATAAGGTGTGTTATCTATGTAGCTCATTGGCAAATCAGTAAATTTTCCCTGGGATCAATACATAGTGCAAAACAATACAAACAAAAACCCATGGATTTTGACTACTTTTACTCACATCATAGTGGGAATTTTCTCATTTAAACTTTATGAATAAAATTTGGTAGAAGAAGTACCTGAGCTCCATGACTTGAACCTGAAACTAATCTTGAGGCTACAAAATGAGGTCCAGGAAGGTCCATGTGTTGTGATGTTCTGATGCATTTAGAGGCAGATTTTCAAGAGGTATATTTGAATTGAAGATGATCATTCCTAAGAAAGACCAGAGAAGAAGAAAGCATATGTAGCTGTTTTTCAGGTATGCACCAAGTCAGGATTTGCATTTTATTTACAAAATAGAATGCATTTTTTCCCAAACTACAATGTATTTTTAACTTGAAAACTTTTAATTCCCTACTTTTATTTTTTGTGTTAACAGGCCTTAAACTACTTTATTTCCTTTTCATAATAGTTAATTTGTAGTCCTTCATATTAGGAGTTTCTCCTCAATTATTAGGCTTCAGTTTTACTCATGTGATGGATTCATGACCTGAAGTGTTGAACATATATTTTTTTTGACATGTGAATGTGTTAGTGCCCTAGATTTGCATTGGTGTTATTGTTCAGTGATTAGATATTGATAAAGAAGTAAATCATACTTACTTTTCCACATTTCATCTGGATGCTACATCTAGATAAAATCAAGAATTAATAAAATGCAGATTAAAAAGAGGATTACATTCATTGTCTGTGATAATGTAAGTATTTGAAAGAGAAAAATTAGAAGACACTCATTCTCCACTGAAATCTGGGAGACCATATCTTGCTTTTCTTGGCCACTTTTTATCCCCTTGAGTCTTGGGAAGGCCTCTTTTCACTTTTTGCTACTTACAGAGATTAGGATGGAAATATCCCATTTGGAAAATTAGCCAGAAGTTGGAGCATTGAATCATGATTCTTACAAGACTACGCATCAAACCTGAAGTCTCTGGAAACACAAATTCATCTATTTCTCAGTTGCTTTCTCAAGGCAGTCACCACCCTCACCCTGCCACCTCTGCCCAGTCTCACTAGAGGAAGCTTTCTGAAGTTCTCAGCCAGCAATACATCCTTCAGTTCTGTGAATGTCACAAGGCTCATATGGATGGGGATGAATCAGTTCACCCCAGAAATCAGATGGAGTTTATCTGCCATGATGCACTGTCCAGCTCTGTGCTACCCTGATCATCACTTTCCAATGCCTCCCACAATGTGCTTAATGGGGCTGGGTCAGTCTAACATGAGAGAAAGGTTAGGCAAGTGTTTTTTATTCCCCATGACTCCATTTGCTCATGCATGATGGATTTGGCCTGCTCTACCTGGTATGGGCATTGAAGACTCTCATAGCCATAGGAGTTCCTTCCTATACAGGTGTATTCTGCCTTCTGAGCCTCTAGTTCCTCTGAACTTTCCAGAGCCCTATGCCAAGCCATCACTTTGTGCCAGCACCTTCTTTCCCTCTATCCACCTTCCCTGGAAAAGCCTGAGCCAAATGTAACTTTGGAAGATTTTCAACACTTCCACTGGGATCAGTCCATCATTTCCTATTCTACAGAAAACATGATCTCCACCATACTAACCTAGAGAATCAGCCTGAGAGGACTGGGAGAAAAAATTGACATAGTGAGCAAGTAAAAGATTTTAGCTGGAAACCCATGCTCTGAGGGTCCATCTTTCTTCATCTTTCCCATCAATGTCTTTGAACTTGATCTGTACCTCTCCCATGAATCTGAAATTCTATGAGCACAATTAACTGATCTTTCACTCGGTTTTATATGCCAATAATGGATGACATTCATCTTGAATCTTCCAGCATCTCTTTGATGAAATGAGAGTTGATTTATCATAGTTCATATTAGAAAGATATAAAATATACTACAGCAATCCAGAAAAAAATGAAGAAACTCATTCTCTGAAATAGTAAAATGTCTATTGAACTAACATTTTAGTAATTACATAGTGTAGAATATGCACAAATCACGCTTCAAGTAAAACTTATATCCAAAGAAGATTGACATAATGCTTTAAATTTTATTTCATTTTGCATTATTGTGGCCATGCATATTGCATCAATGTTGGTGTCCTATTATTTGCATTGACACTTTCTACCAAATGTATCTTCCAGCTTCTTCCCAGTAAAGTTAATAGGTTTCTCTTTATCATTAAGTATCTCCTCAAAAGTTTTCTAAATAATCTATATAAGCGACCAAATTTTATACAGAATCTCTTCTTTATTTTCAATTTCTACTTATATATGACTTGCTTTAGAGAAGAAATACACCCCCCCTTTTTTTACTATATTGTCTTTGTAACTGGAGGTTAGAAGCAAACCATATTTTTATGTTTTCATTTTATTCCTCCTCAAGCTCAAAGCCATATGAATTTTAATATTTCTATATTTTCAGTAAAAGAATTCTATTTCTAGGTGCATTTAAATTCTAAAATATAGTTCAGAGATGATAAGTGAAAAATATCAAAGAAAATACAAGACTCAGAAATTGTATGTAGCTCTTTATATTCTGTTCTTCAATGTGTGTATCTCAGTACTTTCATAAACAAAAAGCATCAACCCCAAGTTGATTTATAATTTTACACAATTTGAATGTATTTACTTACAATTACATAAAAACTTGTCTGTTTTATTAGCCATTTTGAAATGTGTGCTACATTGTATCATTTGATCAAATTGATTCCATGGGCTTCTCAATTTGTTTCTAGTACTCTTCTCATTTATAGTAACTATCGATAACTGCTCTAAAATTTCTTTTTAATTTCACACTATTTTTTATGTTCTTTTTTACAAATTATAGTCCAGGCAGACTTGCAAAAAAGCCAGGTATACCATTAATTGGATGTTTTACAAAATTCCTTCAAAGACAAAACTATTACCAATCTCAATAGATTATTTTGGGTATATGAATTAAGATATGAAACACTCTTGGAGTGATATATATATCATATATATATGATATATATATATATACTTGAAATGATCAAAAAGTATTTTTGTTGCTACTTATTATTGTAGCATAGTGTAGCAGATGCACTGGCCATTTAAAATATTTGAATACAAATTCATCAATATACTCTTCCTTTAGTGTTCTGCCTCATTGCTATTCAAAAGGATTTCTTGGACCGGTAGCATTGGTATAACTAGGGAACATGACACATATTCAAAAAACCAAATCTCATGCCAGGACTTCTGAATTCATCTTCATGTTAGCAACATATCCAATCCATATTTGTGCTTATTAAAAGTTAGGAAGTATTCTTCTAACTCACTATAAATTTCTCATTTGAGAAATATAAATAATTTATTTTTTAAAACATAAATATAGCCCCAAAATATATATTCTTATCTTTGTCATTATTTTACATTTAAATTCACAAAAGTGTAGCATATACACTAATTTTTTACTTAGGTCATCCCCTTTTCTCAGAGTTATATATTAGCCAACCATGTTTCATTAAAAACATTATCTAATTGAATAATTAACACACCTCACCTATGTGAGAGCCAGATTTCCTGACTTCCATTGTGTCAAATTAAAAACTCTCTCAATGATCACATGACCAATGTGCCATTTATACACTTATTTCAGGATCTATTGAGATCCAGGGATATGCCCAATGATTTCTCTCAAGACGAATGGCAATGCCTGGACAGTAGTTATACACAGATGTGATATTGGAGAACTACAGAAACCTGGTCTTTCTGGGTGAGAGAAACTTCCCTTAAGAATTCTTAAATCGCTATCAATGTTGAATGTCCTTCCTTTGTAGAATATGTCTTGGTAGTTTCTGCTGTGCATGAGTGAGTTGTAGATATTTTCATGGAATAGATCGGAAAATTATTGATATAGATAAGAAAATATTAATTATATTTTTATGCTTACCCTCATTCTTTCTTCATAAGATATACACCCCTCACTTCAGACTTGTCATATAATTCAACAGTATATAATATTTTAAATTACACCTTTAAGTTCAATGTATTTCCTTGTCTTTGATTTGTTCTCTTTACACTTGATAGTTGAAAGTTGTGCTCAGAATTTTTAGACTGAAATCTTTCTTATATATTTTAATGGGCCTGTCAGAAGTCAACATTTGTAGAAATAATTACCTAGAATTTGGTATTACACTAATGAACACTCTAGACCATGAGGAGTAGTGATTAAAGGGTGAATTTCTAACACTCATTCCATTTTCAAATAAAAAATTCTCTCTCTCTCTCTCTCTCTCTCTGAGTTATTTCATGTCACATTTCTGGACCTAAGGAAAGAGCCATGGAAAGCAGTAAGACAAGAGACAATAGCTGTTTTCTTCAACTTCTTTGCTGCTGTGACCAAGAGACCTTACAACACAGTTTTAAGGAGGAAAAGTTTATTTGGAGCTCATGGTTTCAGAGGTTTCAGTTTATAGAAAGCCAGTTCCATTCCTTGGGGCTTGACATGAGACAGAACATCATGCTAGAAGGGTTTGGTGGAGGAAGGTGGCTCATGTAATGATAAGATAGCTGAGAGATATAGACTCCATAGGCCAGATAGAGATACAAAATGTATGCCCTAGAGGTGTACCTCAAATAATCCACCTACTCCAGGCACATCCTACCAGACTACAGTAAGCTACTCTGCTCAGTTATTTCTACCAAATGATTAATTTGCTGATTGGGTTAATGCTCTTATAACCCAATGATTTCACCACTAAATATTTTTGAATTGTCTCACACATAAACTGTTGCAATATTCTTCACAGCCAAACTGTAAGATTTGCCATATACAGAGGTGGATAGAAATGAAGAAAATCAAAGATTACTGATGATAGGTTTAAATTTCAAGAAGGAAACCACATTTAACCTGTTAATTGAGAAGTTCTCATCCAAAAGAAATGAATCTTCAGAAACTTAGTTGTGTTTTCTTGCAATCACAGAAGGGCATGCCTTTCCCTATGTTTATTATGTTTTCAAACTATTTTAGGCTCCTTTTTTCCCTCAGTGATCCCTCAGTACATTCAAAGAAATAGATAAAGTACTTCACTTTGTCTGTTAGGATTTGCATAGTTTGACATCTCTTTATTGGTTTTGAAGATCCTTAGAAATCCTGTTCACATTTCTGAAGGTCTCTAGGTTAAGCCATTACAATATATTAATATTCTAAATCAGTTTACCTAATGTGGTTTAAGTATTTATTCACTCAAATTATCTCTTCAGGGCTCTCTATGAATTATCTTACTAGAATTTTAGTTAATATTCTCTGCCATATAATGAATGTTCCTTACTCGCAATGCATTTTCTGTGTAAGTGTATGGTCATAACTGAAAAATAATAACATAATGAAGGATTTAAAAAATAATATATTTATTGATGATTCTAAGAATTAATTTTTTAATCTTCTTGTGTGCACTTGTGTTCTATTGTTTAGAAAAGGTTCTATATTCAGGAGTAGGTTTTATCCCATCAATAAATAATGTTTTTATTTTTGTAATATTTATATTATGATTCAATGTACATTGTCTGTACTTCACATTTTGGAACAATGTAATTTGAAAGATGCATGAACCATGTGCCTATGGTCAATTAAATTACATGTTTCACTTGCTTTTATAAATATTACTTCTGTTTTGTTTATGACAGTATATTGTGTTTGTTTCTTTACTCCATCTAAGTATTTGTGTAATCTATCCAAATAAATATATGTAGACCAATATACATAGATTGATATTTGAGCTCAGGGGTGTTATAATACTAAGCTAAATCCCTAGTCTCTTTTTATTTTTATTTTGAAAGAAGTTTATTTTTATTTTGAAATAAGGTATTTGAATAGTATTCAAATTTGAAATTCTCCTTCCTCCACATTTTTGGCAGCTAGAATTATGGGCATGATTATCAACTATTTATTGACAAAACTGTTCTTTTGTCTAGAATAAAGACTAACATTTTAAAGAAGCTTTTAAATACTTTTAAAATTCTGTTCATTTTCAATGAATTTTTAAAATTTAAATGCAATCAGACCACATAAAATTAAACTTACTCTTTCCATATTTTAAGTATTGCATAGTAGTTATTTTAATTTATTTTATTGTAAACAAATGGGATACATCTTGTTTCTCTATGTGTATATGAAGTACAGGCATACCACTTGTGTAATCATACAATTACCTAGGGTAATATTTTTTGATTTATTCTGTTATTTTTTTCTCTCCCACACCCCTTCCACCCCTCTTATCCCTCTGTAGAGTCCCTCCTTCCTCCATCCTTGCCCCCTTACCACCCCTAATATGTGTCATCATCTACTTATGAGTGAGATCATTCAGCCTTTGGTTTTTTGAGATTGGCTTATCTCACTTAGCAATATATTCTCCAACTGCAACCATTTTCCTGCAAATGCCATAATTTTATTATTCTTTAAGGCTGAGTAATATTCCATGGTATATATATACCACAGTTTCTTTATCCATTCATCAATTGAGGGGCATCTAGTTTGGTTCCACAATCTGGCTATTATGAATTGAGCATCTATGAACATTGTTGTTGCTGAATCTCTGAAGTATGCTTATTTTAAGTCCTTTGGGTATAGGCTGAGGAGTGGGATAGCTGGGTCAAATGGTGGGTCCATTTCAAGTTTTCTAAGGAATCTCCACACTGCTTTCCAGAGTGGTTGCACTAATTTGCAACCCCACCAGCAATGTATGAGTGTGCCTTTTACCCCACATCAAATCCACACCCATTGTTGCTTGTGTTCTTGATAATTGCCATTCTAATTGGGGTGAGATGGAATCTTAGGGCAGTTTTGATTTGCATTTCTCTTATTACTAAAGATGTTGAACATTTTTTCATATGTATGTTGATTGCTTGTAGATCTTCTTCTGTAAAGTGGCTGTTCATATCCTTAGCCCATTTGTTGATTGGGTTATTTGTATTCTTCATGTAGAGTTTTTTTAGTTCATTATATATTCTGGAAATTAGTGCTCTATCTGCAGTATGAGTGGCAAAGATTTTCTCCCACTCTGTAGGCTCTCTCTTTGCATTGCTGATAGTTTCTTTTGCTGAGAGAAAACTCTTCAGTTTGAATCTGTCCCAGTTATTGATTCTTGCTTTTATTTCTTGTGCTATGGGAATCCTGATAAGGAAGACTGATCCTAAACCAACAAGTTGAAGATTTGGACCTACATTTTTTTCTATAAGATTTCAAGGCCCTTGATTCATATTGAGTTGATTTTTATGCAGGGTAAGAGATAGTGGTTAAGTTTTATCCTGCAGCATATGGATTTCCAGTTTTTCCAGCACCATTTGTTGAAGAGGATATCGTTTCTCCATTGCATATTTTTGGCACCTTTTCTAGTATGAGAAAATTGTATTTATTTGGGTTTTTGTCTCTGTCCTCTCTTATGTACCATTGATCTACCTGTCTATTTAGGTCTTTGAGCCATAGTGTTAGTTCATTAATTGTTGATTTTTTCTTCTTTTATTGAATGCGCTCTATGAAATAAATTTTCCTCTAAGAACTGCTTTCATAGTGTCCCAGAGATTTTGTTATGTTGTTTCTTTGTTCTCATTTAGCTCTAAGAAATTTTAAATTTCCATCCTGATATCTTCTGTTATCCATCATACAATAGCATATTATTTAATCTCCAATTTTTGGAGTAGTTTCTGTTTTTTCTCTGTGATTTATTTCTAATTTCAATCCATTATGATGTGATAGAATACAAGGTATTATCTCTCTCTTCTTGTATTTGCTAACTGTTTATTTGTGGCATAATGTATGGTTTCTTTTAGAAAAGGATCCATGTGCTCCTGAGAAGTAAGTGTATTTACTCTTTGTTGAATTGCATATTCTATAAATGTCCATTAAGTCCAAATTATTGATTGTGTTACTGAGATCTGTGGTTTCTTTGTTCAACTTTCATTTGAAGAATATGTCCAGTAGTGAGAGAGGTGTATTAAAATCACCTAGTATTATTGTGTTGTAGTCTATCTGATTTCTGGCATTAAGAAGGATTTGGTTGACATATGTGTATGATCATCAGTTTGGGGCATAGATATTTATGATTGTTATGACTTGCTGATTTACACTTCCCTTAAGCAGTATGAAATGTCCTTCTTTATCCCTTCTATCTTTGGCTTGAAGTCCACATTATCTGATATGAGGATGGATACTCTAGCTTTTTTGCTGTGTCCTTGTGCATGGTATATTTTCCCCCTTCCTTTCACCTTTAGTCTGTGGGTATCTCTATAAGATGAGTCTCTTGCAGGCAGAAAATTATTGGATCTTTCTTTTAATCCAATCTGCCAGTCTATGTCTTTTGATTGATGAGTTTAGGCCATTAACATTCAGGGTTATTATTGAGATTTGATTTGTATTCCCAGTCATTTGGCTCATTTTTTTTTGACACAACTTGATTTCTCCCTTATTTGTTTGTTCCTTTAGGGTAGTTTCTCCCTTTGGTGATTTACATTGTTTTTTTCATCTCACTCTCAAGGAATATTTTGCTGAGAATGTTCTCTAATGCCAGCTTTCTTTTTGTAAATTCTTTTAACTTTCTTTTTTTTTAACATGGAAGGATTTTATTTCATTGTCAAATCTGAAGGTAAGTTTTGCTGGGTATAAGATTCTTGGTTGGCATCCATTTTCTTTCAGAGCTTGAAAAACGTTGTTCCAGGCCCTTCTAGCTTTTAGGGTCTGGAATGAAAAATCTGCTGATATCTGTACTGGTTTCCCCCCTGAATGTAATTTGGTTCTTTTCTCTCACAGCCTTTAAAATTCTGTCTTTATTTTGTATGTTAGGTATTTTCATTATAGTGTGCCTTGTTGTGGGTCTGTTGTAATTTTGTGTATTTGGAGTTCTATAAGCCTCTTGCACTTGGTTTTCCATTTCATTCTTCAGATTTGGAAAATTTTCTGATATTATTTCATTGAATAGATTGTTCATTCCTTTGGTTTGTTTCTCTAAGCCTTCCTCAATCCCAATAATTCTTAAATTTGTCCTTTTCATGATATCCCATAATTCTTATAGATTTTGTTCATGATTTCTTACCATCTTCTCTGTTTGGTCAACTTTGTTTTCAAGATTAAATATTTTTTCTTCAGTACCTGAGGTTCTGTCTTTTGGTGTTTTATCCTATTGGTTATGCTTTCTATGGAGTTTTTAATTTGGTTTATTGTTTTCTTCATTTCAAGGATTTCTGTTTGTTTTTTTTTTCATTATCTCTACCTCTTTATTGAAATGATCTTTTGCTTCCTGTATTTTCTCTTTTAACTGCCAATTGGTGCAATCATTCAATGCCTGCATTTGCTCTATCATCCCCTCATTTGCTTCCCTGATCATTTTAATTATGTACATTCTGAACTTTCTGACATTTCTTCTGTCATGCTGTCATTGCATTTTATTGCTATACCATCTAGGTTTGTTTGGCACATTTTCTTCCCTTGTTTTCTCACATCATTCAGGTGTCTACCCCTCTAATGGTGAAAGCCTGGGATAGTGCAGATTTCCTCTCTTGACTAATCTTGTCTCTGTAGATTTCCAATAACTCACCTCTTAGCCTTCAGTAGCCTGAAGTCTTGGAGGAATTTGATAATGCGGTGCTCCACTAAGAAGCTGGCCTACTAGGGTGGTGGCCTTCAGGTGGGGTATATTCCCCGGTGGATCTGAGCTGGTCCCAAGTCTCTCAATACCTCCTCTTCTTGGCTCCTGGGTCTTGTCAAAGGTCCTCTGGCCTCCTCTAGGTTTCTCAGGAAGAATTTGCCCTTCCAATGATGATGGCCATGCCCTGAAGAGTAATTCACAATGCCTGCAGCAGCCTATAAAGAAAGCCTCTGGCTATCTGTGATGGCAACAAACCTCAGCGTGGTGGTCTGGCAGGGTTGTTCAGTGATGGTGTTTGTCTTTGACCTGGTGGTTGGGCGGGTTGGCTACCTGATGCCCAGCTCAGCAAGGCAGGTGGGTTGGGTGCCTGCTTGCTACCTCCACAATGCAAGCGACCTGACTCACCCGCCAGCTCACTCTCTGATTGAGACCAACCAGTGATGGCACCAACCTGGGTGCAGGGGTCAGGCAGGGTCACTCAGTTATTATGTCTGTCCTTGGCCTGCTGGCTGGGTGGGTTAGCTGCCTGATGCCTATCTCCATGATGTAGGCAGCATGACTCACCTGCCAGTTTGCTGTGGTACTACTTAATAGTTTTAATTGTAATTGTCTTGCAACATTTTTCTAGGTAGTTTTCATCCTCCAAAATTAAATTCAGATTTTCATGAAAAGAAAGTGCTAATTTGTCTCTCATCACAAACATCATTCCTTCTGTTCAGTAGGTTTGATTACTTTATATGTCTCATATAAGTAGAATCATACAAGATTATTTCAGTAACCATAAAGCCTTCAAGGTGAATGTGCAGTATAGATGTTATGCAGTTTCTCATCGTTTAGTCAAAGGCAGGCAAACTGATGAACTACTTGTTTAAAATCCAACATTTTTGCTTTATACAAAAGCATGCCATGGTCCTACATTTGGGTTTCTAACTCATTTTGACCAGGTATTTTTTGTGACAGAAATTCTTCTCTTTTCCCATCTCCTTATCTGCAGTACTGTCTGCTGTTCTCCTACTTCAAAAAACACACAAAAACTCAACACCAAAGAGAAAAAGTTAGTTGAATGCTCATATGGATAAGCTTCTAATCCAACATTGAACTGTTGGATTAAGACAGTGAACTAACACTTAACTTGAAGATCAATGTCTTCAGATTTGTATCCTGCTCAGGTGGTATTTGGCAATTCCTTTCACAAAGAGTTGGGGCTGCCCTTGGATGACACCACTTTGTTTCTCTCTATTTCTTTCAAAAGCTCTTTTTCTGTTTTTGTGAGATTCTGTTAAGAATAAAGACTCCCAGTAATTCTGCATTCCCTTAAAAATGTTTGGGTATCAAGATACACAGTGAATGACAGTGGTCACATTCAGAATTTTAGGTGAAAGTAAATGGTAACAGTGATGATATTACATGATTGTCAGAGTGAGGAAATTATGTGAACTTCAGAGCAAGAGTGAGGAATTATCTTAATGTCAGATGCCACAGTTAGAATATTATGTGAATCTCAGATAGCAGAGTGAAGTATCATGAAATTTTCAACACACACAGTGAGGGTATTACTGAGTGACAGAGGTTATATTGTGAGTGTAAGAGGTCAGGTGAGGGAATTAGGGTCAGAGGTCAAAGTAAGAGTATTATGTAAGTTTCAGCAGTCATAGAGAGTGTTTTATGTGAGTGTCAGAGACCACAATGACAAAATTATGTGACAGAAGACAATTTAGAAGATTATATCAGTGTCAAAAGTCATAGAGGGAGATTATGTGAGTGTCAGAGGACACAGTGAGGGTATTATTTGGTGCAACAAGTCTGGAGAGCAGTATGCAGATTTCACAGAAATTTGGAATGGAACCACCATTTACCCAGTTAATCCTCTCCTTGCCATATACACAGAAGACTTAAAATCAACATACTATAGTTACACAGGCACAGAAATGTTTATAGCAGCTCAACTCACAGTGGCTATTCTATAGAACCAATTTAGGTGCCCATCAATAAATAAATGATAAAGGAGAAACAAAATGGTTATATATACACTATGGAATATTACTCAGACTAAAAGAAAAATTTGTCAATAAATGATTGAATCTAGAGGTTGTCATGCTACGTGAAATAAGTCAAATCCCTAAAAGAAAAGGACAAATATTCCCTCTGATATGTGGATCCAGACTCACACTGGGTGGGGGGAGATCAGAAGGTTAACCAGATTGCACAGGGATAAGTGTGCAAACAAAGTAATGGGAATTGGAGAGACAGAATTATTGTATATAAATATCCTATGTTCATATATGAATATGACTAGTGTAACTTCACATTAGTTATGATCACAAAAATGGGTATTTATACTCCATGTTTTATGACATTTCAAAACACATTGTGCTGTCATGTATAACAAAATATAGAAATTTAAAAGCAAAGAGAAGCCACATTGAGGTTATTATATGAATGTCAGAGGCCAAATGTGGATATATCTGATTGTCAGAGGAAACAGTGAGGAAATTATGTGTCAGAGGCAATATTTAGGTATTATGCTAATGTCAGAGGACACAGTGAGAATATTATGTGAAAATCAAAGTTCACAGTGTGGGTATTATGTGATTATCATTGATACTGTGAGCCAGTCATTATGTGGGTTTCAGAGGTCAGAATGATGGTATTAGGTAAGTGTGGGAAGTCACACCACATATATTATGTGAGCATAAGAGGCTACTGTTAGAATATTAGGTGAGGGTCAGAGGAACAGCAAGGGTATTCTGTGAGTGTCAGAGACCACAATGAAAGCAATAAGTGTCACAGTCTACAGTGGAGGTACCGTGTGATGGTGTAAGCCATATTAAGGGTATTATTTGAGTGACACAGGCCAATGAGGATATTATATAAGTATCAGAAGTCCCACTGAAGGTTTATATGATTTACAGAGGAAATCATATAAATCATAATTTGTATGATTAATAATTTAATAAATTATTATTTAATTTTGATGATTTTTTTAGTGTCAGTGGCAACAGTAGTGTATCACATGAATATCAGACATCACAGAGAGCACATGTGTCAGAAGTGAAGGTATTATGTAACTGTCAGAGACCAAAATAAGGGTATCATTTGAGTATTGGAGGCCACAGCAAAGATAGTATTTGAGTGTAAGGGGTCACAGTGAGGGTATTAGATGAGTGTCAGAAACCACATTGAGGGTGTTATTGGAGTTTCAGAGGTTATATGAGTATATTTTGTGAGCATCAGATGTCATAGTGAGGGTTTTATGTCAGTATCAGTGGTCAGAATGAGGTTATTATTTGAATGTCAGTGGCCCAACTGGAAAGATTATGGAATATAAGAAGTCACCCTGAGCATATTATGTGAATGATGCTGACCAAGTTAGGATGTAATGAGTGTCAGAGACCACAGTGTAGATATTTTGTGATTATAAAAAATCAGAGTGAGGGCATTTTGTGAGAATCAGAAGTGAAGTGATAACACTGTGAATATAAAATGCCATAGTGATAATATTATGTGAAGATAATGGGAAATATTGTGGGTATTATGTGAGTGTCTCAGGTCATGCTGAAGGATATATGTATTTAACAGAGGACAAAGGTCAAAGTGAGTTAAATATGTGAATGTTAGAGGCCGCTTTGAAGGTATTATGTGAGCATAGAAGGTTAGAATGAGGATATTTTGTTATTGTCAGAGGTCACAGTGCAGATGTCATGTCTGTGTCAGAGGTAAAAGATGGTATTATGTTAGTGTCAGAAGTTATAGATAGAGTATATGTGTCAGTGATGACAGTGAGAGTATGATATCAGTGTCAAAGTTTATAGTGAGTGTATTACAGGATTTTTAGAGGCCACAGTAGAGATATTATGTAAATTTCAGAGGTCAAACTGAGGTTTGCAAATTTTTAAGATGCAGTGAGGATATATTATGTTGTCAGAGGGAAAATAAGGATATAATGTGAGTTTTAGATATATCAGTGAGGGTATCATATGAGTGTTAGAGGCCACACTGAGGATATTATGTGAATGTCAATGGCCATATTTGGGTTATTAAGTGACTGACACAGGCCAAAGTGAGGGTATTATGTGAGTGTCAGATGTTAGGTGAGAGTATTATATGAATGTGAGAGGACACATACCAATGCGAGTATAAGAAGCCCCAGTGAGGGTATCCCATATCAAGGGCCATAGTGAGGGAGGGTGTTTTATGAGTATCTTAAGCTACAATTAGGCTATTTTATCATCACAGGGGTCACAATGATGATATTATGTAATTATCAAAGGTCACAGTGATGGGATTCTACTTTATCTACTGGGATTACCTTGTGACAGGCACCTGCAGCTGCTTAAAATGTTCATGGTGAAATGTCTAAAAGCAGAGCTGGTGTGGTCAGTCTGCAACCAAGAAGATATTCAGATGGCAACAAGCCTAAGGAAACATCCTAAAAGTCATACATGATTAGGGTATTGCATTTTAAAGACTCCTATAAGAGTGGACAAAATCTGAAATCTGACAATATCAAGTGCTGTGAAAGAGAAGAACAGGAACTCTCATATGTTCCCCAAGGGATACTGTGGAAGACAACTTGCCATTTCCTTGCAAAACCAAACATAATGCCCATATGATCCTGCAATCATATTCCTGGCTGCATATCCAATCAGTGAAAAGCTTATGTCCATCAAATAACTGACATATAAAAGTTCACAGCTTCTTCATTCATAGTTGCCATGAAAACAGGAGGCAACCAAGATAAACTTCAGTAAGTAGACACGAATATGAGTAACCCACCAATACAATTAGGTGTCATTTGTCAATAAAATAAGAAATAAGCAAACAAACAAGACAAAAATGACTGTTGCTAAGGAAAACAATTGGTCCAAAATGACACACCTTTGTTATTAAAACTGGGTGATCTTCTGGATAATGTGAAACAATAAACAACAAAGATTAGTGGTTACTGGATATTCATGGGAATAGAAGAGAATGAAGAGGTATAGAATGGGGACTTTGGGTATGCTGAGCCTATTTTGTAATATACTCAAGACTGAGTTTCTCAGTCCTTATGCAGCTGTACAACTAGTTTAGAATGCTGTACCAACACTGGAAATATTGCATTAGGCTGGGAATTTTAACAAATGCACCATAGTGATGCAGGATGTGAATAACTGGAGATATGGGGTCTTGGCACTGCCTCAGCCTTACCCTAAGGAATTAGCAGGCCTCTCCCACTGAAGATAATGTGAGTGTACTGACAATTAATGACTCACAACCATGCTGTATTTTCCTTAGTGTATTTCCCTTTGACATTTTGGTGGTCCTTTTGTACCAGTAGGTCCATCAAATCCATTCTTAAAATTTTCACTCCCTTCATGGGGAATAATGTGCAAAAGGAGGAAAATGAGGACATAAGCAATCAAGGAAGCTGAGACCCACCCATTTACTATAAACTCTATTGGTCTTTCTGTTCCATAACTAGGGATTCCTTGGATAGTAAGAAAAATTTGATACAATGGAATTTGCCTCCACTCATGCTTGAGGAGAAAATTATTAGAGATGGGATTTTTGATAGCCCACCTCACTTTCCACAAGTTATCTATTAAATGTGTCTGATTAGAAATTCATCAAGATATTTCATGTACTGTGTGGTACACATTGTAGGACAAATAAAGTGTGACTCATATTATTCTGAAACACAGAGTTCTCAGTTACAGGAGTAGAAGATATTTGCAAGAAAATGTTAACAGGAAAGACATTCTCTTCTGCTGTCACTAAGGTCAGAAGTGGACAGTCCCAACTGAAATACATCCCAAGTTGTCACACATTCTGATTGTAGCTAAGGCAGAATCTACACTACCTGGAGAAATTATCTCCATGCTTAAGTGTGGTTCATCTAGGTTCCATCAGGGATCCTGTCTTTAAAAATGAGAAGAGATTCACTCCATATTCAAGCATGACTTGAGTGAGAGGTGGTGGAGAAGAATGACATGGGGACTAGTGGAGAAACCAGTGACTGATGGAAATAAGGAAAACCACAATTGCCAAAGGATCCTGAGGAATGCTGAAAATATATACTGCAACACCCTGGGTCACAGATGATATGAACATACCACTTCAAGAGGCTTTCATACTGTGTGTGAAAAGCTCAAATGATTGAAATGAATTAACTTAAATTAAAAGAAAAGCAGCATTTTGTAGAATACTTAGAATTCTCATTCACTGTTTTCATTAGATGGCAAAATATTTAAATTTCAAGTTATTTTTTAAAACCTCTATCATTAGATGTTTTACCTTACCTGAACTGAATACACTAAAATTGTCATAGGTCATTTATATATATGAACATGGACCTCACAGAATAGAACTGAGGGTTGTGTGCTAATGAATGAATGTGGCCCATAAAATACAAGGACAGGTGGGCCTTTGATGATTATTTTTCTATCTATTTTGCCAATTTTATCATGGAAGTACAATAAAATATGCTGAATGTGTGAATAAAGAAATATGTCATCTGACTTGATCAATATTTTGGAAAATGTCAAATGCTACTGTACATATCATAATTTAACAAATCTACTTTTCCCAAAATCATAACAAAGTATCTTACACAGCTCTGAATTTTTAAGTGGTATCTCCTGTTCATGAATTTTTAACATTTATAATTTTTTGTTGTATAGAACAACATCTTCCAAAGAAACAAAAATAATTAATCCTTATACCCATAGTTTCTAGGCAATTGTTTTTGAATATGTGACAGAAAATATTTTATTATATTATATTCTCATATTTATAAAATATAAATTAAATTCTGCTTTTTACAAAGATATATATAAAAAAAAGAATTTGTACTGGTGATTAAACCCAAAGGCACCCAACCACTGTAGCACATACCCAGTCATTTATATATATATGTATATATATACATATATACAAATACATATATATATATACATATATATATATATATACACATCATCTTCTACAAGATGGCAATAAACACAGTGTGGTAGTGAGTGTAATAACATTCACTTTCATAATGGGGGAATAATTCCATATATAAAATTAAGATTTTTATGAAAAAAAAAACATGCTGCTTGAAAATCAAGTAATGAAGTTCTTTCTAATTTTTAAAACTTCCATCAACCAGGCCAGCACACAAGTAGGCAGATACCAGTGAACTCATGAAAAAGTCATAAGTGCAGTTCATCCAACATCTTGTGCCTAAAAAGGAGTAAGGATTTCTTAAAAGGGAAAAACCCACATAAAGCAGAGATTTGTACTGATGGAGTGAGAAAAGTGTTCTTGAAATGTTGGGAAGAAGGCAGAGGTGCAACTGGAGAAGTAAACCAGGGTCAGATCCTGAAGGAGTCCTTTATCTCACAGGTAGGAAAGGATTGGGGGCAGTTTAGTTTGTTTTAGAATAATTGAGCAGCTGATGCTTTGCAAGCATGATAACATTAGATAAGTTGCCTAAAGATGTTAGTGAAGCAAGAATCAAAGACAGGTAGTCCTTGTAGATAGGTAATCAGTTCATAGTGTGAAGATGGAGGGAAGTTAGTGTCTGGAAAGTGGAAGTCCAACTCTGGGTGATTGCAATGTTAATGAATCCAGAGTCCTTCCTCCACCCTTACAAAGATAACCTGCACCTACTACACCAATTACTAAGATAACAAGTCCAGGCATTGTTTTTCCCTGCAGAGAGTTGTAGAAGTTGCTAATTAATTTCTCCTGGGCTGCTACTTGCCTGGGTTACTCTCCCTTGGCCCTTCCAACTCACCTGATTCTCAGCATTTCACCATAACACCTGCATCTCCTGGGCCTACACAGGAAGAAGAGAGAAAAAGGGGAAAAGGGCAGGAGAACAAAGGAAACCCAAAATGTATAAAAGTGGCAGGATGTTCTCACTTCTTGGGATATCAGGACACCAATTCTATGTTACTATTGTTTAAATAAAACTTGCTTTCTACACTTTGCTCAGCAAATTTCTCTAATGTTAAAACTTTAATATTTAAGGAAATATTTTTTTACTGAAAAGTGAGATTTCATCAGTGCTCCTTGTCTGTTTAGTGTCTGAATTCTTGAGTCAGAGCTGTGGAACATTAGTCATCACTAGAATAGAAGCAAGAATTCTTGGCTGATTTTTTCATGTTTATGCCCTCTCTTCCTAGAATAAACTCTAGTAGATATTGTTTTATTTTAAATAAAAGGAGAATACTTTTCCATATAAAAAACTAAATGTTAGCACTGTCAAAACCCAAATCTTCTACTACATCCATACCAAACTATTCTTTAGATAAGGGTTTGGCCACACACCAACCTGAGAGACAGGCATCACTCCTTTTCCTACTTTACAGATGCAATGAGTCCCCCAAGTTCACCCATAGCATGGGTCAAGGACACCATCCCCATCTATATATTTTTTTTATGGTTTTCTTCAATTAAAACTTTTTTTTATTATTGTATACAAATGGGATACATGTTGTTTCTCTATTTGTACATGGAGTCAAGGCATACCATTTGTGTAATCATAAATTTACATAGGGCAATGATGTTTGATTCATTATTTTTTTCCCTTTCCCCACCCCTCCCACCCCTCTTTTCCCTCTATACAGTACTTCTTTCCTCCATTCTTACCACCCTCCTTATCCCTAACCCTAGACCTAACCCTATCCCTAACACTAATCCCTCCCACCCCCCATTATATGTCCTCATCCGCTTATCAACAAGATTATTCATCCTTTAGTTTTTTGAGATTGGCTTATCTGACTCAGCATGATATTCTCCAATTTCATCCATTTGCCTGCAAATGCCATAATTTTATCATTCTTCATTGCGGAGTAATAATCAATTGTATATATATGCCACAGTTTCTTTATCCATTCATCAACTGAAGGGCATCTAGGTTGGTTCCACAATCTGGCTGTGGTGAAGTGAGCAGCAATGAACATTGAATCTTCTCTGTATCATTCCAATTTTAGTATATGTGCTGCCGAAGGGGGCACTCCCATCTATATTTCTCTCACTGTCCAGGCACCATCAAGCCCCTGTCCATGGGGGAATAAGTTGAATTGCGGCATCCAAACAAGACTTCAGCAAGAGACAGCCACACCATATGTTTACTCTCTGTGGACCTCCAGGTTACATCACCTACACAGCAGACACCAGGTAAGTCTCTGTGAACATGCCTGGGACAATGGTCACTCACCAAAAGCAATGTTGCTGTGGAGACATTCCCCAAGACCCTCTCAGAAAACTCATGGAACCCAATCCACTGGAATTAAAAGGAAGTTCACAGCAACCTGTGAAATTAGGACTAAGGAAGACTGCACCTCCCTCCATTGTTTAATTTTAAAAGTGGAAAGCTGAAGTTCCAAAAGAAAATTCTGAGCTCAAATCCAGGGCAGGGGGATTCCAAGGTCCCTGCTTTCCTATTTAGTCCATATTGAATTCTGACAGGATTTCCAAAGCTTACAAGCCTCTCTGGGCTCCCTTCACCTGGGACCATACACCCACCACACCCCTGCTAATCTGCTGGGTTACTGGTTTCCACAATAATCTCATCTGAGAAGCCATGAGCAGGGTGCACCATCACATGCTTCCTTGAGGACCTGTCTATTGAGCTGCTGCTAAGCTTTGGGCTTCACAGTCTCCTCTCAGCTCTGCTCTGCTAGCTCTATTTGCTGGACTCCACCCCACCTTCTCAGTTAATTTACTGGGTCACACTGAGCCCCAGTCAACTCTGAGGGATGTTCCCTGCCCATCTCTTCAGTTCCACTCAATTTTGTCCCGTAGGCTCTTCCCAACATTCATGATTTACTTGTTCTACTCTGCAGCATAACACCCACTCCACTCACTAGCTCCACTGCATTCTGTCCACTTGGCTCCTCCTCTTCTGGACTGCTTAACATACAGGGATTGCATGCTTTCCCTCTAACACTGGAGCACTTTGTTGTCTGGCCTAGCTCAGTTCCTCCTATGTACACTAGCATCCCAAATAATCTCAGCTCATGTTTCAGATGCAATGTTTTATTGTGTTAAACAGTATATGTATTACTCATATTTCAGATACAATATTGTTTTGTGTTAAACAGTATAAAAATTTGTAAAATTGTATTTTAAAAGGAGGCAAATATCAGTTTCAAAAATAAAACACTGTACCTGAGATTTCTCAGTAGCCCCACCTCACCTGAGGTAAGACTCTGTCTTTCACCTTACTCCATGTTAGAATGACTTCAAAGTAGACTAGACTCAAGCTCATTTAAAGTCTTGTCCAAAGGATAAATTTTTATTGTAAAGATTTCTGTGATCTCAAAATAAAGAGGAGATATATATGTAAAGTTTGACATTATGAATATTATTTTTCTTGGATTACAGTGATTACACAAAATGACTATGTTAGTACTGCTAATTTTATTTTATATTTTTTTTGTTAATCTTATAACTGTTGCTGGCTAATGTTTTACATAGGTATCACCTGATAGAACCTCTAATAGAACAACCTCAGATAATTTGAGATAATAAGTAATTATCTGTAGAACAGACAGGATATAAGACTAACTTCCAGTGCTAATATTGACTCCAAAATAGTGCAAAGTGTAAGTGTAATTAAAACCCACAACTCTAATGAGACTAGATTAAAACCCCATAGTCCATTTAAAAACTGGTAAAACTGGTTTGCTGGATGTTTAAAACAAAACTTGGAGAATAAAGGCAAGGATGTTAAAGGACCAAAGAAAAAAGCAGCCAATATTTGACCCTTGGCCCCTGAGGTCATAAAAATCCACAGAAGGATGGTACCTTTATAAGGGCCCTGCAAATCCAGTGAGTCAACATATCTGATGTTCAGTGAGATTGAGAGGGTCCTACAGGTCAGGAAGCTAACCAGTACACAAGATGAAAAGAGAAGGGTCACAGCAGGGGGAAATGTCCAATGTTGCTTTTAGAAGAAGCCACATATGGTCAGTAAGACCATGATCCACTGTGGCAGATGGCACTACTTGTACAGGAAATCTGAAGGAGTCAAAAGGTTTCATACATTTTCCCAAAAGTGATTCTGAAAAATCACAGCTGATATTTAACAATAGATAAGCACAATGTCAGTTTTGAACAACATCATCTCAAACACCTGGGAGGAGAATATAGCCAAAGCACAGTTCTATATGAATACTTAAATTAAAATCATTGCTTTAAAAAAAACTTAAAGTAAGATTTACACGTGACAGATCTACCAAATGTAAGTGCAACTGGGGGCTATAAAGAAAGGGTTTTTATGGGAATCTCTAATATTTAATTATCACAAAAGACTCTGGAGGCAAAAGAGTGTCCTGCATTTCAGAGAATGACTGAAATACTAATTGCTTTTATATTAGTTGTTTACAAAAATGTGAGCCTTTGCTGTCTTGTTCATTGTTGTCCAAGAATGATCCTTGCCCTGTCCAGTCACCTGTCACTTCTCATCATGGACCTCTGGACAACTGTGATACTAAGTACCCTTAACTCTCCATGACTCACCTGAGGGAAAGCAAGGATTTTGGGATTCTTACCCCCAACTTCACCCTCTCTCATCAGGAATCAACATGAAGATGTCCTCACCCATTTTAAAATAGAAGTAAAATGTAGAATGAGAGTGGAGAAATATATCCATGGTCAACTTTACCTTTTGAATATAGCCCTTGCTGCTTATTTTAAAAGGGACATGTTTTTCTTTTCTCTTCTCTCTCCTCCTTCAAAATCTGGGGTCGGGAAAGAAGACACTCTTGAAGTACTTGTGCACCAGAGAAAAGAGTTATCACCAGAAGATGTAGAAAGTGACTATCTCCCAAATTAAAAAGTAAAATTTAATGAAGCATCATGGTTCACCCAGGACCCCCTGCCAGCACACACCTGATGGAAGACTTTGAAAAGCATTTTTAAAAGACCTCATTTACCTTGATGGACAGAACCACAGCGTCTGGGACTGGAGTTCCCTGTGTGTTCTTTGATAGCAAAGGAATAAACCTTCTTTATCCCCTTTCTGAAATTGTGTCTTCATTAAATTGGCATGAATTGGTATCAAGAACAAGGACAAAGCTTTTGGCAACAGGATGTCTCCACCTGAAATATTCCTGCAGGGAAGATGAAAAAGTAAGGTTCTCCATTGAATAAGGTAGTTTATGATATAATAGAAAGCAGAGTGTGTTCTAGAAACTCAGTGAGAAGAATATGATAATGGCAGCTCAGGTTGTCCTGATGTACAAAATAATGATTGGGAGGAATGACTGTTGCTGAATAAAATTTTCATTTACTTTTTTACTGCACCAACTGGAATGACATCATGGCATCTTGTACACTCTGCCAGTGTTTTACCGCCAGTGTTCTACCATGTCCCAGTCCTTGAATTGACACTAAAATGTTCTATTTACATAGAAATATTTAAATAAAATGATGGTTCTAGAGATCAAAATGGGTGAGATGAAAACAGGAAACATGTCAGTAAAAATGTTACTGCTCTCAAACACTTCTGTTTTTCTTTCCAGAAACACATCATTTGCTTCAACATCCTTGTGAAGGTGAACTAACGTGCCAGAGATATTACTTTAGGAAATGACTTCTATCCCCAAGTATGCATCAGGATCTCAGTAAACACATTTCTGCTTTGTCTCCACAATATCTCTGTCGTTGTGAACCTTAAGCCCTGGATCACTGTCCCCTTGATCACTCATTTGGCTCTAACACACAACTTCTTGCTCTTTACCAAAGGACTTTTGGTACCTACAGAGTTTGGGGAAGCACAAGTCATTCTGGGTGATTTAAAATGCAAAGTTCTTGCTTTCCTGCACAAGGTCATTAGGGAATTCTGAGTCTGCACCACCCATGTCCTGAGTGTACTTCCAGTCATAACGATCAGCCACAGTGTCTTCTAGTTGAACAACTTCAAATTTAGTTCCATAATTTCCATTGTGTCATTAATTGTTTTCTTGTGGATCCTCACCATGTCCACCTATAGCAGCATGCTTTTCTATACTGTGGCCACAACCAATAAGATCCAGCAATGTTTCCTGTTTGTTAGTGATCACTTTTCCTTTCTGCCCATGAGCTACATTCACAGGGGCTTATTCTTTACCATGATGATGTTTAAAGATATATTCTTTGTTGACCTTATGGGTCTTTTTAGTGGATACGTGATAATTCTCTTGTACAGACATAAACAGTGGGCCATAACTCCAGGCATTATTCCAGAAGCTCCCCAGGAACAAAGGGCTACTAATACCATTTTGCTGCTTATCAGTTACATTTCTTTCCTGTACTGTTCACACTCCATCATGTTGGTGTTCATAAGCATGACATTTACATATGACCATTCTGGTGTGCATCCACAATGCTGTGGCCAATGGCTATGGCAAATCAGTCCTTTGGTGCTGATCAGTGTGGAGTTCAAATGATAAAAATTAGGCAAACCAAATGCAAGAACAAAGATCAGCTTTGTCAAAATATCTAAGACATCTTTGTAACTTGTATTAAATATTTACTCTTTTACAGAATTGTACCTCTGAACAAAATTATTTATTAAATAATACAATTTTTTCAGTAAAAGTAACCTACATTACTAGTAAGAACATGAGTATAATTTTATATCTGCATCATTGTATTGACTTACATCTCTTGAGTTTTAGCTTCATAATTTTGTATCTTATTTAATACAGTTATTTTCATTTTTCCTACATTATATTTCTTAAAATTATCTTTAAAAAGTTCTACTTGTTCTATATTGTTCCTTTTTGTGTAAAAATAGCTGTGCTGTAGTCATCCAAAATCTATTGTAGCAACAGGCATGTGAAGCACACTTGTGAGTCATGCTGCTTAGTAGGATGAGGCAGAAGCATTCAAAGTTTGAGGCCACTCTAGGTAAGTTAGTGAGACCATGTTCCAAAGGAAAAAAAAATAAGAAACAAGAAGAGCTGAAGTTACTACTCAGTGTTCAACTCTCCCACTCTCCCAGATTCATTTTTCTGTATAAGAAATAAACAAAAACCAAGTACCAATAAAACCACAAGAGAGAGGGAGAGAGAGAAAGAGAGAGAGAATGAAACAATGAACAAAACTGTCAATCATCTTTATACTTACTAGGGTGGTTACAGTTTTTAAAATGGAAAAAACAAGAGTTGTTATCTGTGGAGCTGTGAGTTTCTTTGTGCATAGAAGTTGCTGCCTTGTAGTGTGCCAGGGCTTCCTATGATTCTTTCCCAATCCTTTCTGTCCTCCTGGAATGTGGAGTCACAATCTGCTCCATGGTGACCAGGACACAGTGAGGGTACTATGTCTCTCAATGCTCATAGTAAGGATAACTATATATATATTAGAGTCCACAGTGAGGGTATTGTGAGTATCAGTGAACACAGTGAGAATAATTTGTTTCAGAGTTAACAGTTAGGATAAAATGTGAGTTTCAGAGGTGATATTGATGTATCACATGAGTGTGAGTGGTCAGAGTAGGATATTATTTGAGTTTCAGATATCAGCAAAGGTATTATGTGAGTGTAAAAAGCCACATTGAGTTTCTTATGTTAGTGTCAGAGGCCAAGTGAGGATATTATATGACTATCAGAGGCTGCTGTGATAATAATATGTGAGTGTCAGAGGCCACAGTTAAATTATTGTCAATCTCATGGACTATACAGAGTACATTATGAGAGAATCAGAGGGCACAGTGAGGTATTATGTGAGCTTCACAGAGTGTCAACAGCAGGGATCATAGTAAGCGCAGTATGTGAGTGTCATAAGTCACAATGAGGGTATTACATGTAACATGTGTATCACAAGTTACAGTGAGTGTATATTTTGGTTATAAGAGGCTAAAATGAAGGTAATATACTAGTGTCAGAGGTCTCAGGATATATGACTGTCAGAGGCCACAGTGATCAAATTATCTGGGAGTCAGAAATCAACATGTGTATTATGTTTCAGCAGTCACAGTGAGAGTAGGATGTGAGAGTCAGAGGTCTTAGTGACAGTATTGTGAGTTTCAGAATCCAAATTAGGATATTATATCAGTTACAAAGGCCATGTGGGGGTAGTATGTGTGTGTCAGAGGTCACAGTAAGGGTCTTATTTGATGCAACCACTCTAGAAAACAGTGTAGGGATTCAACAGAAAACATGGAATAGAACCACGATTTTACCAATTGAACCATTCCTTGGCTTATACACAGAAGCTTTAAAATCAGCATACTATAGGGATGCAGCCACATCAATATTTATAGCAGTTCAACTCACAATAGCTAAGATGTGGAACCAAACGAGGTGCCCTTTAACAAATGAATGGACAATAAAACTGTGGTACATATACAAAATGGAATATTACTCAGACATAAAAATAAAATTATGGCATTTGCAAATAAGTGGATCACACTGAAGTCTATCATGCTAAGTGAAACAAGACAATTCCCATAAACAAAAGAACAAATGGTTTTTCTGACATGTGGATGCAGACTCACAATAGGTAGGTGGGAGGTTCACTGGATTAGACAGAGTTGAATGGAGGGAAAGGGAGAAGGGATGGGGATGGGAAAGATGGAGTGAAGAGGATATAAATTTCCTACATTCACATATGAATATATGACCAGTGTAATGCCACATCATGTACAACCACAAAAATGGGTAATTATTCTCCATCTTTTATAATATGACAAAATGCATTCTACTGTCATGCACAACACAAAAGAACAAATATAAAAAATTGAAAGAATAAAGAAGTTATATTTGGGTTGTTATATAAATGTCAGAAGCCACATAAGGATATGTGTGAGTGTCAGAGGTCATAGAGAGGAAATTATGTGAGTGTCAGTGGCAATAGTGAGCACATTATGTTAATATTAGAAGCCACAGTGAGAATACTTGGTGAGTGTCATAGGCTACAGTGAAGATATTAAGAGAAAATCAGAGTCCCCAGTGAGAGTACTATGTGAGTATTATTGATACTGGGTATTACATGAGTATCAGAGGCCAAAATGAAAGTATTATGTAAGTGTAAGAGGTCACATTGTATATGGAGTATAAGGGGTCAATATGAGAATGTTCGGTGAATGTAATAGGCCATGGTGAGGATATTATGTGAGTTCAAAGCTCAAAATGAGGATCTTATTTTTCAGAGACCAAATGAGAAAAAATTATTAATCACATGCCCACACTGAGGATATAATGTAAGTCTCAGAAGCCACAGTGATGATAATATTTTCGTGTTTGGAGCCAGAGGGAGGATATTATATGAGTTTCACCAGTCACAGTGATGTTATTATCTGACTCTAAGGAACAAAATAAGGGTATTATGTGACTGTCAGAGGTCACAATTAGAATATTATGAGAGTGTCTGAGGCCACAGTGAATTTATTATATGAATAACTGAGATTAAATTAAAAATGCCAAAGGCCACACTGTGAGCATTACTTGCCAGTAGTCACAAATGTTTATTATATGAATGTCAGAGGTCACAATGAGGTTATTACATCAATGTCAAAGATTACAGTGAAAGGATTATTTGAGTGTCAGAGGCCATAGTGGGGAATTATGTGATGGCAGAGGTCACACTGAGAGCATTTTGTGAGTGATGCAAACAAAGTAAGTATATTATGTAAGAGTAAGAGGTCACACTGAGGGTATAATGTAAATGACAAGTCATTTTCAGAATATTTTTTCAGTGTCAGAGACCAAAATATGGTATTTGGTGATGTCAGAGGCAACAGGGTAGGTATTATGTAAGAGTCAGAAGCAAGAGGATGGTATTATGTTAGTGTCTAATGTTATAATGAGATGATTATGTCAGTGACAAACATCACATTGAGCATAATATGTGAGTGTTATTAGCCAAAGAGAGGATATTATGTGAATGTCAGAGGCCACAGGTAGAAAATTTTGTCAATCTCAGGGGATATAATGAATATATTTTGTAAAAGTCTCTGGTCACATTTAGGATATTTTGTTAACATTCAGACCACAGTGAAGATATGATGTTAATGCCAGAGGCCACAGTGTGGATATTATGTGAATGTCAGGGACTACAATGAGGTTATTATATGAGTGACAAAGGCCACATTGAGAACATCAAGTAAATGCCAGACATCACAGTGAGGGTACTATGTGAGTGCCAGAGGGCATAGTGAGGTTATTAGGTGAGTAACAAAGTTACAGATGTAAATGTCAGAAGCTACAGTGAGGACTATGCATGTAAGAGGCTAAGTGATTATATAATGTGAGTGTCAAGGTGATTGTTGGTATCATGTGAGTTTCCCAGGCATCAGTGAGGGTATTATGTGAGTGTTAGATGCCAGAGTGAGGATATCATGTGAGTAGCAGAGGCCTCATTCACAAAGTTTTGTCAATGTGAGGGGCCACACTGTAGGTATTATTTAAGTTATTGTCCACAGTGAGGATGTTACATGAGTGTCACTAGCCAGGTGAGAATAACATGCAAATGTAATGATCCACAGTGATGACATTGCATGTTAGAAATCAGAGTAAATATATTATGTGAATGTCAGAAGCCATGGTAAGGATACTTAGTGCAGAAACCATGATGAGTGTATTATGAGAGAGTTGGATATTATGTGAATTTCAGAGGTCACAGTGAGGTTATTATGTGAATCTCAGAGGTCACATGAAAGATATGTGAATATCAGGAGTCAGATGAGGATATTATTTGACTGCCAGAGCCCCAGTGAGGATATTATGTAAAGGTCAGTAGTCACAGTGAAGGTATTGTGTATCAGATGTCATGTGAGAGTACTATGTAAATGACTGAGGACAGACTGGAAAATTGGATTTTAAAAAAAGACTCACATTATGCTTTCTTTAAAAGACTCATCTCATAGGAAAAGACATTCACAGACTGAAGTTGAAAGGATGGGAAAAAACATATCATACACACAGACTCAGTAAAAAAGCAGGGATTCCATCTTCATGTAAGACAAAGTGGAATTCAAGCCAAAGTTAGTCAGAAGGGATAAAGAAGACATTTCATACTGCTTAAGGGAATCATATAAAAAAATAACAATCATAAATATATATGCTTCAATCAATGGAGCACCTACATACATTAAATAAACCCTTCTCACTTTCAGGAATCAAATTCTCCACAACACAATAATACTGGATGACTTTAGCACACCTAACTCACCACTGAATACATCTTCCAAACAAAAATAAAACATATAGCTCAGCTGGTAGGGTGTTGACTCCCTTGTACAGGCCCTGGGTTCAATCCCAAGTATCACAAAAAAAAAAAAGAAAAGAAACAAAGAAACTATAGAATTAAATAATATAATGCATGATTTAGACTTAATGGGCATATATAAAATATCTCATCCATCATCAATGGAATATACATTCTTCTCAGTTGCACATAGATCCTTCTCTAAAACAGACCATATGTTATGCCACAAAGCAACTCTCAGCAAATACAAAATAAATAGAAATACTACTCTGCATTCCATAAGATTAAAATGGAATGAAACTAGAAATTGACAATAAAATAAAAAAAATAGAAGCTACTCCCACACCTGGAGACTAAACAGCTTTCTACTGAATGATGAATAAAAAATGTAATAAGGGAGAAATTAAAAAAATACCTTGTGCTAAATGACAACACCGTACAACATATTAAAATCTCTGTAACACTATAAAGGCAGTGCTAGGGGGAAAGTTCATTGCATTGAGCTCATAATTTAAAAATAATAAAAAGTCAAAAGAGAAGTGACTGAACATTACATGTCAAAACCCTAGAAAAAGAAGAACAAATCAACACCAAAATCAGCAAAGAAGGAAATAATTAAAACCAGAGCTAAAATCAGTGAAACTGAACCAAAGAACCAATTGAGAAAGTCACAAAACAAAAAGTTGTTTTTTTTTTTTTTAAATAAAAAAATTGATAAATCCTTAGGCATACTAACAAAGAAACAGGGAAAACTCAAGTTATGAAAATTTTGATGAGAAAGGAAATATCATGACAGACACTACTGAAATACAGAAGAGAATTATAAAGTATTTTGAAAATTTATACTCAATTAAAATAGAAAAAAAATGAAGATATCAACAAATTTCTAGACATACAATCTACCCAAACTGATGCCAGAGGACATACACAATTTAAACAAATTAATTCCAAGTAATGAAACAAGGTACCATCATAAGCCTACCAACCAAAAAATGCATAGGATTAGACAGATTCTCAGCCATGTACTACAAGATTTTCAAAGAAGAATTAATACCAATACACATCAAATTATTCCATAAAATAGAAACTCATTCTATGAGATTAGTGTTACCCTGACACCAAACCAAAGACACAGCAAGGAAAGAAACTTTCAGACCAATATCCCTGATATACAAAAATTCTTAATAAAATTCTGGAAAATTAAACATAAAAAGATACTGAAAAATCCTAAACCAGGATCAAGTGGGGTTCATCCCAGGGGTGCAGGTTTGGTTCAACATATGAAAATCTATAAATATATCACATCAATACCCAAGAATTACATGATTATCTCAATAGATGCAGAGAAAGCATTTGACAAAATACAGCACCTCTTCATGTTCAAAACACTAGGAAAACTAGGAATAGTGGAAACTTACCTCAACATTTTAAAAGCTATCTATGCTATGTCCAAGGTCAACATCATTCAAAATGGAGAAAAATTGAAAGCATTTCCTCTAAAAAGTAGAACAAGACAGGAGTGCTCTCTTTCTCCACTTCTATTCAACATTGTCCTTGAAATTCTAGCCAGAGCAATCAGACAGATGAAAGAAATTGAAAGGAATACCAATAGGAAAAAAACTCAAGCTATCTTTATTTGATAATGATATGATTCTATATTTAGAAGATCAAAAATTCCACCAGAAAACTTCTAGAACTCAAATGAAATCAGCAAAGTAACAGGATAAAATCAATAATGATAAATCAAGTGCATTTCTATACATAAGCAATGAACACACTACAAAAGAAATTAGAAAAACTGTCCCATTAACAATAGTCTCAAAAAAAATTGGGGAATTAATTTAACAAAAGAGGTGAAAAACTTCTACAATGAAATCTACAGAACACTAAAAAAAGAAAGAAGACCTTAAAAGATGGAAAGATCTCCCATACTCTTAGATAGGCAGAATTAATATTGTCTGAATGGCCATACTACTAAAATTATTATACAGATTCAATGTAATTATTATTAAAATCCCAATGACATTTTTCATGAAACTAGGAAAAGAAATCATGAAATCCATTTGGAAACGAAAGAGACCCAGAATAGCCAAAGGCAATCCTGAGCAAGAAAAAACAGGAGACAGCACACTAAATATAAGACATTAAACTATACTAAGAACAATAGTAACAAAAATAGCATGATATTGGCACTAACATGGATATATAGAGGAATGGTACAAAATAGAAGATACAGACACAAACCCAAATAAATACAGGTATCTCATACTAGACAATTTCACCAAAAGTATACATTGGAGAAAAATAGCCTATTTTCCCAACAAATGGTGCTGGGGAAACAGAAAATCTATATGTAACAAAATAAAATTAAACCTCTATTTCTCACTCTACATAAAAATCAACTCAAAATGAATCAAAGACTTAGGCACTAGAACAGAGGTCCTGTGTCTAATAGAAGAAAAAGTAGACAGGCCCAAATCTTCATCATGTCAACTTAGGACATGATTTCTTTAACAAGAATCCTAAAGTGCAAGAAGTAAAATTAAAATTCAATAAAATGGGATGGATTTAAACTAAAAAGCTTCTTCTCAGCAAAGAAAACAATCAATAATGTGAAGAAAGAACCTACAGAATGGGAAAAAATCTTTACCACATGCACATCAAATAGAGCACAAATCTCCAAGATACATAAAAAACTCAAACAACTTAACACACACACACACACACACAAAAAAAAAAAACAATAAATCAATAAGCCAAGGAACTGAATGGACACAACATAAGAAATACAATCAATCAATAAACATGAAAAAATATCATTTCTCACATTTAGAGAAATGCAAATCAAAGCTACTCTAAGATTTCCTGTCATGCCAATCAGAATGGCAGTTATCAAGAACATAAGCAATAAGTGTTGGAAGAATATGGGGAAAAAGGTACACTCATACATTGCTGCTAGGACTTGAGATTGGTGCAATCAGTATGGAAAACAGGATGGAGATTCCTCAGAAAGTTAAATGGATAACCATTTGACCCAGTTATCCCACACCTCAGTTTATACTCAAGGGACTTAAATCAGCATACCAGAGTGACATAGTCATATTAATGTTATAGTACCTCAAATCAC
The DNA here is from genome assembly GCF_902686445.1 of Sciurus carolinensis. Lineage (NCBI taxonomy): Eukaryota > Metazoa > Chordata > Mammalia > Rodentia > Sciuridae > Sciurus > Sciurus carolinensis. The sequence goes on along the minus strand of NW_025920188.1, from coordinate 361,074 downwards.
ATAGCTAAACTATGAAACCAAGCTATATGCCCTTCAGCAGATGAATAGATAAAGAAAAAGTGGTACATATACACAATGGATTATTTTTCAGTCTTGAAGAAGAATGAAATTATGGCATTTGCACGTAAATGGATGTAACTAGAAAATGTCTTAGTAAGTCAAATAAGTGAAACCTAAAAATCCAAAGGCAAAATATTTTCTTTGATAAGTGGATACTGATCCATATGAGGCAGGGTAGGAAAGAATGAAGAAACTTTGGGGGGAAACAATGTAATTGTTTTCTTTTTGTGTCTTTCTTTACTTATTATTACATCATACAAATCCATTTATTTTGCTTAACATGAAAGGATTTTATTTTTGCTTATGACTGGGTGGTACACCATGGTGAATATGTAACATATCTGAAGAATATGTTAAATTGCTTACCTATATTGCTGATTTTTCTCCTTATATATATTGATAAACATACTGTTCTAAAACTTAAATTTATGCAACAAACAAACAAAAAAAATGAGGAAACTCTTCTCCTTGGCTTAATTTTATCAAACCAAAAAGAAGCAATCCAATTTTAAAAAGAAAAAAATATTTAATTATTTTACTTTGAATGTTAATAAACAAGATAATAATATGCTATTTCTGTTTAAACCTGTCAGACATTTGGGAGTTTTCTGTAGATTATATTACACATAAAAACTGCTTTTATAAAAATAATGAAGAAACCATTAAGGTGATAGAAGATATGTGATTCATAATCTTTCTGCACATTTATACTTTCAATTTTCCAATTATTTGGCTCAAAACTTGCAAGATCACCTCATCTATCAATTTATCTATGTTTGAAATATTTACTTGTTTGTGTGTATGAGAAACAGAAAGAAAAAATGGAGACAGAGGTGCCCTACACTTGCATTCCTTTGCTGATATCTCCCACAAGCTAACCAAGAAGTTCTTTCATGGTGATCCCCTGAATACCACTTAAAATTACATTTGTCTTCAAGAAAAGTGCATTTTGAGAAGAGTTGTTGTGGGTGTAAGTAGTAGAATGGGGTAAATTGAAAGAAAAATGGTGTTTGTGATGTAATAGTTATGACTTTGAACCAAGTTCTATCCATGATTGTCTTTTAAAAATGCATTGACTGCATTGGTTATATTTTTATATATCATGTATGATCCTACAATGAAACTTCAGGAACTCTATTCTTCATACCCACATAGATCAGCATTGATTATCTCAGAGTCCCCGTTCCTACACTTTGAAGCAACTAGTACCCTTCCTTAGAAACCTTGATCTAATTTCTCTCTTACTTCTGTAATATCTGTGGAACATTTAAATACTGAATAACTGGTAGGTGAATCAGTATTTGGTGTTCCACTTCCTAGGATATGGAAAGGCATAACCTTTCTTCATGGCCTCCAATTCTTCCTCAAACCTGGAGATAGTAATACACATCTGCAAGTCTAGATTTCATCCTGTGTCAACCTGTAATATTATGTCAAGAATGCAATCTCTGGGACTGGGGTTGTAGCTCAGTGGTAAAATGCTTGCCTAGTATGTGTGAAACACTGGGTTTGATTTTCAGAAGTGCATATAAGTAAGATGGCAATCTCTGCCAAGCACCACATGCTTGTAATCCCCATGGTTCCTGAGGTAGAGGCAGGAGGATTGTAAACTCAAAGCTAGCTTTAGCAAATTAGCAAGACCCTAAGTAACTTAGTTGGATCCTGCCTCAAAATAGAAAAAACAAAAAGGGCCAGGATGTGTTTCGGTGGGTTGGCACCCTGGATTCAATTACTGGTTAAAAAAATGCAATCTAGACCTGGACTAGTGGCACACACATGTAATCATCGCCACTTGAGACACTGGGTCCAGAGGATCACAACTTTAAATCCAGCCTCAGTAACTTAGCAAGAAACTGTCTCAAAATAAATCAAAAGCAATGGCAATAAGCTCACTGATAAAACACCTATGTCAAGTTTCATTACCAAAGAGATTAAATGAAATTTTTGTCTTCTTCCTCCAAAGTTAAAGTCTTCACAAACAAAGAGGGGGCTTAAAAATTATGCTAGATCTTTTATAAATAAGCCATGTATTCTAGTTCTCAATGTTCAAAATTCCAAATCTTTCTAAATGCTGTTGCTAAGTATTAGCCTTTCATATTATTGTCACTAGAATTAATTTCACATTTGAATATTCATTTTCTTATGTACATAAACAACTGATTGATCTTGAATCTTGTTACTTTTCTAAGCTCACTTGTAACTTCTGACCGATTTTTAGTAAAATCCTACCTTGAAAATATCCACTTTAACAATATTTCTATCTCATACCTCATTTGGAAAACCCACAAAACTGAGACAGAAAGAGACAAAATCAAGGTGAAATACTTTTTACTTTGACAGAGAAAAAGATTCTGGTGAGAATCTCAGCCAAACTCTAGTTCTAAAAATCATAAATCAAGAGAACAAAATCACAAGTTGCCACAAACACATTACCAGATACAAGAGAAGATAGAAACACTAGCCAACAAACTCTCCTTATATCAATCCAGTAAGAGATAGAATGAGGCAAGAAATCCATCTATTTCCAAAAGTAAAAAAACAAATGTTATTAGGAAATTTATGTCAGCATCACACTTCCACTTATGTAGATAGGGGTCGTTCACTGCAAAATAAATAAATAAATAAATAAATAAATAAATAAATAAATAAATAAATAAATAAAGCACATTTAACTTTAGAATGTTTCTTAAAGTATAAATTATGAGACATACTGTAAACTAGAGAGGGAACAGTTTCTCAGGGCACAATACATATTTCACATTTCAAATAAGTTGCAAGTTAGGAAAGAAGCAAAGTATATTAATTCTTCAGATTGAAGAAGCTATCTGACCAGGTGTGGCTGTTTGTGACAATAAGATGGTAATCTTCTATAATATTTTGCTAAAGATTTGAACAGTTTTGACAACTACTACTTAGCTTTAGCACTTATCACATTAGCCTTTGGTCACAGAGTTAATTTAAATTGCAAAAAGAAAACTTTCCTATGGAGTCTGAAAGAAATAATCACAAATATAATTGCTTAAAATAATAGAAATGTATCATTATACAGTTATAAATATTCTAGATATCTTGACAATTGATTAATGTCACAGTGTTCGCAGAGCCACACTCCTTCAAGACTAGAAAAGAATTATTCTGGATTCTAGTGACTGCTGCATTACTCATCATATAGCCATAAAAGCTTATTTTCTCTTTGTTTTGATGTAGCCCTCAATGGTAGAATAGACAGATCTACCTTGCATAGTGCATGATGGTACACCAACATCTACCTTCGGACTTCACACAGTCTAGAACTATAGCACAGGAGATGGCAAATTGCCCATAAGCTTATGCTTGCAAGCAGTATTTGCCAGGATTTCAGAAAATGTGGCACCAAGCTAAGGAAAAAGAAGCAAAGCAGGGAACCCAGGGTCTGCAAACTTAAAGATAGAAAAAAGATCCCCAAAATATACTGAGATGTGGAGAGAGCTGCATAGCAAACAGCCTCCAAAATACTTAACAGAAAATTTAGAGCCCTCCAAATACAAAAATGCTCATGGAATGAAGTCAAATTGAGAAGAAGAGTTGAGGATACAGCCCAGTTTAGATAATAGGTATGACCCATGTTTTTGACTAGACTCCTGGAAATATATGCAGTTGTATGTAACCTTCGATCATCCCAATTAATATTGTCTTCACCCTTTGTGCACATTCCTGGTCATCCCTTCATAGTACATGTAATCCTTGGTATTTACCTAAAAACTCAGAGTTTACATGTTGTTCAGTTATCTGCTTGTATTACTTCCTCCTTTCAAGGATTCCTCCCTGTAAATTTCCTTGACTACACCTCTGTGAATTCAACTTTTGTAATTTTGTCATTTTAAGTTAGTGTATCTCACAGCCACATCAGTGTTTATAGCTGCTCAGTTCACAATAGCCAGATTGTGGAACCAACCTAGATGTTCTTCAATTGATGAATGGATAAAGAAACTGTGGTATATATACATACAATGGAATATTACTCAGCCATAAAGAATGATAAAATTATGGCATTAGCAGGCAAATGGATGAAATTGGAGAATATCATGCTAAATGGGATAAGCCAATCTCAAGAAACCGAAGGATGAATGATATCACTAATAAGTGGATGAGGACACATAATGGGGGGTGGGTGGGGTTAGTGTTAGGGTTAGAGTTAGGGTTAGGGAGGGGGCAAGAATGGAGGAAGGAAGGACTGTATAGAGGGGAAAAGAGGGATGGGAGGGGTGGGAGGGGTGGGGGGGAAGGGAAAAAATAACAGAATTGCTGATTTCCTCTAGTGTGAAGATTTCTGGTATATCCCCTCTTAGCCTTCAGTAGCCTGAAGTCTTGAAGGAAGTTGATACTGAAGTGCTCCACATGAAGCTGCTTCTGTAGGGGTGGTGGACTTCAGGTGATGTATATTCCCTGCTAGTGGGCAGAGGTGCCTCTACTGGTTGACCAATAGTCATCCAAAGGGGAACTAGGCTGTGGGCTGAGGCAAGGCCTGTTTGAGCCTGTGTCTCTGGTTTTACTGTCCTTGTGGGAAAACCTCACCCGGCAGAGAAGACTCACCCAGTGGGTAGGTCTCGCTGGTCAGTTCCCCTCCTAGAGGTTCCCCTCATTCCACAACTACTGCCTGGGCTGGGCAGCTTTCCTCTGCTATGTTCCCAGGGGCCCAGACCTACCTCCTGGGTCTGGGAGTCTCGACCTGTGCAGAAGAGTCTCCATAGGTTGCCCTTCCTCAGAGAAGCTGCCCACAGTCCTGGAAACTTTGCTCCATCCCTCAGCTTGTCTCTGTGTGGCTCTTCCACCAATAGGCCACCTAGGACTTGGGACTGTGCTCTGCACCTAATTGCCTGGAAGCCACCTGCCGCACACCTCCTCCTCCGGGCATCGCCCAAGCTCTGGTGCAGTCGCTCTGGGTCCTAGCAACCTGCCATATGCCTCTTCCTCTGGGCAGCTGCCCGGTGTTCTGTGTGGTTAATCAGAGTCCAAGCTACCCACCACATGCTTCCTCCTCCACGTAGCTGCCCAAGTTCTGATGTGGTCACTCCGAGTCCAAGTGACCCACCATGTGCCTCTTCTTCCGGGCAGCCGCCCAGTGTTTCATGCAGTTGCTCTGAGTCCAAGCGACCTGCCACATGCCTCCTCCTCTGGGCAGACACCCGGAGTTCCAGTGCAGTCACTCCAAGTCCAAGAAACTCGCTGCGCACCTCCTCCTCCAAGCAGCTACCCAGAGCCCCAGTGTAGTTGCTCTGAGTCCAAGCGACCTGCCGTGCTCCTCCTCCTCCTCCTCTGTGCAGCCACATGGAGTTATGGTGCAGTCACTCTGAGTCCAAACAACTTGCCATGTGCCTCCTTTTCTGGGTAGCCACCAGGAGCTCCAGTGGGTTCCCCCGAGTCCAAGCGTTGTGCTGAGCAACCCTCCTCTACAATGCTCCCAGTTGTACGAGTTCACTGCTCCAGTGGGGGGAGGGGTGTCTCATTGGGCAACTCTACTTCACAAAGTTCCCTGCATTCTGGGACTACTGCCCCATCCCAGACACCTTCCCAATGGGAGAGACTCACCTGGTGACTTTGAGTTGGTCCCAAGTTTCTCAATATCTCCTCTTCTTGAATTCTGAGTCCTGGAGCAACATGAAATGCAGCCACCCTCTAGTCCACCATCTTGAAAACCCCCTAATGCTTTTATTTTATATGCTCTTAGCTCTTCAGCATTGAACACTGTTGACAGTGAAGAACTTTTTTAATGTTTTCAGTGGAACTAATACGGATGGAAACCTTCTTTCTCTTTAATTCTGCATATGCTGAACTGTATTTGAATACATAATATAATAGCTTTGTCTTCCTTTGCATTCAATTTTATGTAAAAGACTTATATATTTTTAGTACTAAGAGAAAATATTTGAAAGACAAAAATTACTACCAAAGTACTCTCTAGTAAATTTCATTATTTTTACAATAGTCAAAATATGAAAGCATATTCATATCACTTTTTCCTTTTAGCTTTCAATTTTATAAGAATTGCCTTAGAATCTCTTTTGAATTAAAATTAATAAATGTAATATCCAAGTAACATTTTTATAAGAGTAAAGTAAGCCATATTTAGACAATAAACATTCATAAAAGAAAATGTTCAGGGAAGCATTTTTTAAACTTTGAAGCCACTTAGATATTCATATCTTTTTTCCTCCCTAACAAAAATCTGAAATGGATAGTCACTAGTCTATAGCATCCAGACTGCTATACTTTCTAGTTGAGCATATAATCTCAAAAGATTAGCCCTGATCCTTCCTATAAAAAAAATCACATCTACCTGGTATATTTAATGTATCAATAGGAGTTGGGTTTCTCTAAATACCTGCAACCATAATTAACATTTAAAAATCTAACATTTTTCCTGTTTTACTTATGAAACACCTTTACTTATTTTTTAATAAAAGTCTAATATTTCAAAAGCTCACTGGTGAACTCAAACAACAAAGAAGTGATTTTGTAGAACTTTTGTGAGGATAGCCACAATTTTTGATGGATCAAAAAATGTACTATAATACAAACATCAAACTAGGTAATGAAGGCATTGCTTGTGGAAACTGAGACATGATTAACTACTTTATATTTTACTACATTGATGGTAATATTGAAAGAAAACCTGGCAAAAATTCTTCAGGAATCACATCACTGTGGAACTATCTGCAGATACAACAAAGAGATTCTTTTGTGTAGTACAGTTTAGAACAGTGATAAAACATTTTCTGTTCTGTTAAAAAAAATCATGAGGCACCATTACAGTGGCACCAAACATATACATGAAGCAGGAATGTTCCAAAGTAGATAAATGAACTAGAAAGTGCCCACTGAAGATTAGGCTAGCTGTAATCTTTAACTACAGAGTAATGGAAACCAACTTGAAATGTGACTAAATAGCTGATCCAAACCAGGCATTAAATGGCAGGGATTATGAGAAGGCCAAAAAGTGAACTTTATAAAAACATATTACTTGATTTTTCAGAAACTAAAATTAGGCTTAGTTAGAAATTCAGATTTTCAATTGGAGTCAGGCTTCTCTCTCCTGTGTGGAGACACAGGTTTTTAGGGAAAAGAATTCAACAACTCCAGTATGATGTAACTGAAAAGTAATGGGACTGGCTTCAAAGTCCACAAACAGACACTAGTGGTACTCTCTTATAGAGGTTAAGTCTTTACTAAAATAAAATGATCTGGTTCAGGGAACTGGAAATTCCCCTTATAGAGGTTAAGTCTTTACTAAAATAAAGTAATCTGGTTCAGGAAACTGGAAATTACTGAAAGTAAAATGTGTGAACTAGAAGTTTAAAAAGGCCTTTGGGAATGCTTCCCTCTACCTGTATCTTGATTAGGACAGGTTTGCAAAAGAAGCTGAGAGTTGCTTTGGGTTTCTGAAATCATTTGAAGGTAGAACAGTGATGGGCATTCCAATTTCATTTCCCCAAGGCCTAACTATACATAACTACTGGTCCAAAATAGGAAAAGAAATATTATTAAAAATTGCAGGATGAGTACTGTGGTTATAACTCAGTGTATAGCTCAGTAGGGAAGTAGAGTACTTCCATAGCATGTGTGAGACACTGGGTTCAGCACCACATATAAATAAATAAAATAGAGGTCCATTGACAACTAAATTAAAAAAAAACTGTAGAATAAAAGAACACATAAAAATGCAAGATTCTTAGAGAAACTAAAATAAGTCAATTGGCAAGAATTTCAACTAAAATTTAATATATTTTTAAAATTAAATGCTGATTCAAAATATTCAAATGCACAGAAATCTTATTTTTGGTATCTTTCTTCCTCAAAATACTTTAACTACACTCTAGAACCACTTACTAGAAATGGGATAATAAAATTTTTGATAGATCAAAATGCTCTATGCAGTGTCAACTATAGAAATGGAGAATAACTCTCAGAGCACTGCCTCATGCTGTGTGTTCTTAAAATAAATACTTTAGTCCAAATAGGCTCCAAAGTGCAGCAAACCTCCCACCTTCTTTTAGTGTTTGCATGATCAGTGTTAAAGTGCTATGGCTGATGTTTTTTAGAACTATACAACCTGAACATTGGTCTCTGTACATATCTTATCTTTGATTGCAAATCTTCATTCACTTTCATATATGTATCATTTTTACTGTGGTATTATTTTTGTGAAATGAATACTTTGTGATGAGAGGTGTTTAGAGGTTTTATGTTGGTTTTCTTTGATTTACTTGGAATGACCCAAATTTTACTTTTTCCATATGGAAACAAGTTTGTAAATATATCTTGTTACCTACCCTATATATAGCACATCAAAAATACTTTAAAAACAGATATATAAAGAAGTACATATAATTATTGAGGATGAGTTCAAGAGAGTGGAATGGGTTTGGAAAATGGTCCCTTGATCATTTGAATCTTAAATTCTATCCACTTCTCTGTAATGAGAAGAGAGAAGTGATGAACAATAAAAAACCCAACCATTGTTTTTCCTTTAGGCTACTTTTTTGATAAAGGAGAATGTGAACTGCCAGGTTTGGTTATAGAGGTTGCTAGTCTACCAAATCTCACTTCCAGGATGACCTAACTCTGGCTTTCATGGGTGAGTTCAAAAATGTCTCCATCTGTGTCTGGTAGAGGAAGACTGGTGTGCATGTAGGGGAGGAGAGGCAGGAGAAAATAATAGAAAAATGGACACCCAGACTGACAGGTTCAGTACCTCTACAGTGCCAGAAAGGGTCACAGAGAACTGCCAGCCACACATTTTATAATGTATTCTTGTAGGTAGAATAGGAAATCATTCAGTTTGTGAAGAAACAAACATATGAAAATAAACTGTTACAGGTACCTCTTCTCAAGAAGGGAACAGATTTCTTTAGTCCAGTTTATACATAAAATAGTTTAACACAATCAGATTTACAAAATGCTGTTTTATACTTAAATATGCACAGGCACCTCTCCCACACATGCACACCCCCTTTCTTAACACTACCTGGGACTGTAGGACCCTGTCCCTAGGGTTGACACTGGAGAACACACCATATTCACTACCCTTTCCCAGATGAGTCAGGTCCCTAAGACTGTCTTTTATTTCAATAGATGACAAAATTTCAGCAATTGATGGCAGCTATTTATAAGTATTTATCACATATAAGTGTTTTTCTAAACTTTTGTCAGAGCTTACTTTTTCTGGTTATGGTGTTTTGATTATTGTTTTTAGAACAACTTAAAACTGGTAGATTTTGATGAACATTAAATAATAATAAAATAATTTTGCTTTCAATTTCTGTGTCAATCAATACTTTTCTGAGTTTTATGTGTTAACTTGGCCTTAACATTATCTACAGAACATTAAAGTAGTTATTGTTAAATATTTCCATTCACTTAAATGTGGAATCTCTAGCACAGGTCAGTGATTTGGATGATAAAATTGATATTTAAACATAGATAATCTTGATAACATGCTCAAACTCTTACTCATTGTTTTTGCTGTAGCTTCTTAAAATAACGCCTCTTTTAAGATCACTATTATTATGCCCTGTGTTATCAGCTACATGATTTCAAAACTATAAATGTAGTAATTTTGAATTTGTATACATTTACCACTTGTCAATCTGTGTTGAGTACTCTGCAGAACCAAGAAACATATCAAGTAGCTGATACCATAGTGTGACAACATCACTTGAGTATGTCTTGTGGGAACTGACATGGATCTGGCTAGTCCTTACTAGGGAAAAGTAAACAAAGAATTAAATATACTGAAATCCATTAAGAATATAGAGGATTTCTTAGTCCCTATCCTCACCATGATTCCATTCACAGGGATAATGAGATTGCTACTCTATGTCTTCTTGAGGCTTCAATAAAATTGGTTTTATGATTTCTGCTGACTACATGTGGTCTTGGGCCAGCACATCATTATGTAATTAATCTAAATACAATAATTCTGAGACCACAAATTTTTACTTACTTTTATGTGCTAAATGTATGTGATATAAGGTGTAGACACTTAGTTTACCTTAGTCTAAGTTAATGTTTTCCTTTTGTCCATAAGTCATAATGCCAAAATTATTTTCTAGTTGAAGTTAAATTAATCCAAACTAGGTCAGTGACACCGAGATACACAATTTTACTTGCCAAAATTATAAGCTTTTATCACCTTTAACTTAATTCTAATATTTACTTGCTATATCACTTTTTTATTAAATATCCTGAAGTCATTAGTCTACAATCCAGTTGAGTTTTCCTGACAATTTCCTTGCAGAAATCCACTCAGAAAAGTTTTCCATGGAATAGAAATTACAATGTATTCTGTACTCTTCTTGTTACATGGATAAGTTTAGACTAACAGAGACCTCATTGCTTTTGAGGATTGCTAATTACTGTAAATGATGCAAAACATTTGACATTCCCTTGTCAATTTAATATGGAATACACTAATTATCCAGAAATGAAGACTAGAGTTTTCAATTTTATCTGTCATTGCCACTACAGTTATTATCATCTCTGAGCATCTAAATCCTGATCATTTGGAGAAGGAGCAATTTTGAAAGGTAGATTAGGAAAATAAATTTATTTTTACCATATATTTTATTTCAAACAAAGAATTATTTTTAGCTGAGATTACTATAACTTATAACTTTATATGACCCATAACTTTATATATCTGAATAAAATATGAAAAATATCAAAAACCTTCAGTCAATACTTTATTACATTGGATAAATTTGCATAAGCAATACCAGAAAGTTAAATCATGGCTAACAGTAACTGGAACAATGCTGATGCTATTTATTTAGTATCAATTTTATTATTAATCTCCTAAATTTGAGAAATAAATACAACAAATTATTTTCTATAAATTTGGTAATTAATATGATGGAAGGTAGCTTTCTGATTTATCTTTCAGATGCTAAGACTGAGTTATAAGGAGGTAAAGGACAGAGCTATAAATTTGCTTATCCTATAGTTTTGCAACTTGCCAGTCGTAGTTCACCCAATACTTTACTCTCCTGCTCCTGAGAAGATCATGAACAACCATGCTTGTCCAAATAGGTTCCTGGTCTACAATCAGAATTTTTGTATTGGTATGAAATGAAATATACAATCTCTCAAACTCAACTAACTAAATGTCACATGATTCTGAAATGAGAATTGGGTACAAGCAGTTAGTGTAGAAATAGGGGATCAGGTCAAAAGTAGGAAATGAAGACCATGAAAGCCATCTGCCTCTGGAAGGTGGAGATTGCCCCTGGGAGAATGGAATGTTAAGAATCTCTGGAGCTCATTGATTACCAAATTTACCTGTCCTTGTCAAGGATGGCAAGCAAGGAGCTGCTAATTGACACCCCCCTGGATCCTTATCTGCCTGAATCACTTTGGCCCTCCTCCTACCCCATCCACTTCTCACTTTTTACATCTCACCTGCAAAACCAGGCCTAGTCATGTAGTCAGGAAGGAGAGATAAGTGGGGGAGAAAATTGGAGAACAAGAGACCTTCACCTATAAAAGATGTAGGATACACTCACTTCTTGGGACTTTAAAACATCAGTCATGGCCCCCTTCTCCCTCCAGGGAGAACTCTGTATTATTACCTTTAAATAAAACCTGCTTAATATGCTTGCCTTGGCGTGCTTCTCTAGTGTTCAAACTTGAACATTACAGGAAGGACTCATTGCCAGTAAATGACAGTATCATAACTATAGAATGTGAGCTGAGTAAAACTTCAAGAAGAAACTTGCCTCTATTATCACATCAAGAAATGTAATTTCTATAAAAAGAAATCCTTTTATAATAAAATCATGAAAATCAAAAGAGTAAAAAAGGAATTGTGTAATTATTTACTGAGACATAAAAGACTTAAATACAGATATACACCATATTCCAAATGGTTAGACTAAACAATGCAACAATAGTGGTTGTCACTGTATTAATTTAATATTTTATATAACCTAAATCAAATACCAATATTATTTTTGCCAAAAACAATGAAACTAATCTAAAACTCATCTAGAACAATAAACAAAAAAAATCTCCAAAAATATTCTTGAATAATAGTACATGCTCTTCATCTTACCATGAGGTTATGTCCTTATAAACCAATTCTAAGATAAAAATATCATTAAGATGGAAATGCACTTAAATATACCTAAATCACTGAATATCACAGGTTAGCAACACAGAACTCTGTAGAGTATTGTAGTTTAGTCCTGTGGCTTCATGGCTGAATGGGAGCTGTGATACTGCATCACAAAGTAATATCATACTGTATATTGCCAGTCAGGGAAAAGATCAAAATTCAAATTGTGAACTATGGGTTCTAATAAAGGTGTATTGATTTTTCAGCATTGAAAAGTTGAAATAATCAGTTAGGCCATGATGAATCAGAAATAGATCATATGTATATGTGCAAAGGGAAGAATGAAAAATAAATTCTTCTAGATTACTTTACAATTAATTAAGCTAAATATGTGTGTATATATATATATATATATATATATATATATATATATATATATAATCTATATCATGTCACCTCTAGGGGAAAATATAAATTCAATGAAAGAATTATATAATCTACATACAGATCCAAGTGCCAACATCTTTCACACCTGTGATAAATAACATATATTACAAATAAAACTAAGAATAATTTTTTTATTATTTTGATATATCTATATAATTACACAAATATCAAGTTGATCTCAAGAGTTGAAAGTGTTAATTTATTACAGAGAACACTAATATTGTTTTCCTTAACTCACTGAGAAACAATTTTTTAACAATAAAATTGTAATCAACCAGCAGTACGGACACTCTAACTCTAATCTTCATTGTCTCTACAGCTAAAAGAAAAGAAACAAACTTCTATTTTTAAGGATTTCATTTTGTGTAGAAAAATATTAATATATAGTACATACTAAAATGATAATAGTCAAAATATCTGCCTTCAAAGTTATAATATCCCACTGATAAAATAAAGAAATATGTTGCATAACTTACATGGAGAAATAATTTACTATGTACATTAGTAATGTCTCAGTGCCATGAACCACAAAGGAAATGGTACTAATACTTATAAAGCAAGGGAAAAAAAAGCTAGTGTCTATTTTATTTTTCTCTCTTTAAATCTGAATATGAAGTATCCAAATGAATCTCAAAGAGATAAAACTGAAATCACATTTTCTGAAAAGCAGACTTTGTTAAGGCCCTCTAGAATGATGTCAGTCTAGATTTCTAAAATTTAAAAAAAAATCACTTTTCTCAACAGGGAACTATAAACGAATATTCTGTATTCTGTAGAATATAGAATACTATGATTAATGTGTACTTGCCTTGGAATAGTAATTAGGAGAAAGGAAATATTAAGAATACAATTCACTGATTTAACAGCTCTCTTCATGAAATTTTCAAATTGCTTTATTTGCTTGAATATATATATATATGTACACATATGTGTGTGTTTATATACAAAAACACTCAAATAAATGTATATGTATATATTTTAAAAGTTTTACTTCCATATGTGTGTGTTTATATACAAAAACACTCATATAAATGTATATATATATGTATATATTATTATATTGTTATGATTTCTGAGACAAACACCTGTAGGTGACTGAATTTCATCAGATGACTTCCCAGAAGCTTGGACACTCTCAACATCTGATCCAATTTTTAGATATTTGTGAACAATATCTGTATTGAAAAGTTAGAAAATGTTTAACTTAATAAATATTTATTTTATCCAACTATGTAATTTTTATTGCAGGTAAAATATATAAAATGAATATATGAAAGTCAGATCATAACAGTCTTTTATACTCAGATGCATATGTGTGCAGTTAAGAGACCAAAACATTAACTCAAATGTCTTCAAATAAGAAGTACTAAAAAATCCTTTTACAATCTTAGATTATGAAACATTATGAAAGAACGTGCATTCAAGTCATTATCCAGAGTTGAATAAAAATTATGCCTGGAAATATACATTCAAACTTATAATGAATAATAGTTATTTAAAAATAGTACTTTAGAAATTGAACTCAAGGGTTTCTTACCAAATCAATAATAAAATTCACCTTATTTCTTTATTTTTGTCTAGGTAACTTAATACTAAAAGAAGTCCAATTCATATTCATAAGCAGTTGCAAATGATAATGGAATACACTTCTATTATAAAGAGATTCTGGAGAAATTTTATGTTGACATCTAGACAAAAAATTAACTTGGCAGCAAATATGACTAAATTGATGATTGATTTCTAATCTCTTACAATTTGATATCAGATACATGAACAGTCAAAAATTTTTACACTTAAAAATTTAAATTTTTAAATAAATAAAATAACTTTAAATTTTTGAGTGATTAATAAAAATTATTACACTTAAAAGTTAAAGAATTTAAACATGCCTTATATTCCTAGCAATATTTGAAAATTTTCCTACCTCAATGAAATGTAGGTCAAGATATAAAGTTTAAATATTAAAGGTGGTTACAAGAATGTATAGGCAATACCCAGGAAGCAAATTTAACAAAGAGAGAACTGAGAGTCAAGAGCTCTTAAGTGTAGACAGACTGTCACTTTCTTGGTAGGGGTTGCTAATACTGGCAAGAAAGTGCTTGGGTTTAGGTGCACAGTAGGATAAAAAGTGAAGCCTTGGGTGTCTAAACTGTAACTGAGTCCTCACAGAAACACCAGTCCCTTGCAAAATTGTTATGAGGTAAGTTTGGTAGTCTCAGACTATGAATAAATACTTGAATGCTACCTGACACAACCAAGTTATTATGTTATTTTAAAAAAGTATGATACAAACACAACTGTTTATTGATAGTTTTGATCCCATCAAGAAAAATGAAAGCGATGCAGGTTTATGTCAGAACTTTACTAGTCTGTCAGTGGGAAAAGAGATTTCTTTGCTGTAGTAGTTTTTGAGAACCAGAAAAACACTTACTTTCTCTATTTTTGAGTCACTCACTACATAATAGCTAGAGATACATTAAATTTAAATTTTATCTCATTCCCTATCACTTTCAACATTGCTTTCTTAAATCAAGACCAAGAGTCCAGTTCAAGAATTGATGTCTTTGCATGATTTCTCAATTAAACATGTTTTTGGTTGTTTATATAGTTTTGTTTTGTTTTTGCATTTTAAATGTTACTAACCAAAGAAAAGAATATGCAACAGAGACTATAGTACACAAAACCTAAAAATGTACTAACAAGTCCCTGGTTTAGACAATCAACAATCAGCCAAGCTCTGACCTGTAGTGTTTTTTGGTTTCCAGTCTTCCACAGCAGACTTCATGCTCCCAACATGACACCAAATGTGTAATAACAGGAAGAATATGCAGTAGCACACCATCACATGGTACCTTGTGATAAATATACCACAGAAGCAACTCTTACTGAATAGATATCAATAGTAAAAAGAACTAGAAAATCAGAAAAAATTACTTACATATTTATTACTTTTTTATGGAATTTGTCTTAATTATAATTTTGTATGATTAAAAATTAATAATAGCCATGTTTAACAAGAAAAATTGCTGATAATTTAAGAATCATCTTTCAGTGTGAGCTGACTGCAGCACATCATTCTGTAAGGTCAAACCCAAACAGGTAAAGTCTACACACATTACCCACAAAAGCTGCATGAGTTCATTGCAGGGGCATCTGAAATTCCATCCAGTGCTTGACAAAGATCCTCTGGAGGATGATTGCAAAGGCTCATCCTAAAAGGAATTGCTAGATGTTTTGCTCTGGAGCATGGTGTTTTTTCTGCTGTGTTTTTCTGATAATATATTACTCATTTCAGTCTGAACGGATTGCTTAAGGGGATGAGGGGAATACAACAAAAATTCCAGAAAATATTACCTATAATCTGTAAAACAGTGGGTCTTTACCACTAACAAAGATAAAAATAATTTTGCAACCATGCAATGAGTCCCTGAAAGCCTCTGGAGAAAATAGTTATAGATTTGCCTTTGTCTCCAACAGGCTGGTTAAATTCTAATGATGGTTTTGTTTATGTGTGGTGGTGAGGTAAAAGAATAAGGTTTCACAACATTCCTTCCTTCCTACAAAGAATAAGTCACCCCTATAAAAAACATTGGCACACCATAACCATTGGGACCGCTGCCCTCCTCCAGCCCTTAACTCAGCAATTTAGATATTAACCAGGTGGACCTAGTAGAGATGGTCACATGAGATTACTTGTCTATCGCTTTAACCGGGAGAATAATAAGAATAGTCTTAGGTCACATAGAGTTTAGATATTAAGGAAATAAACATTGTATTAGCTCATCGATGTAGTTAGATATTCTTAAAACAATTGTGATTAGGTAAGGATAATCTGTAAAGTTGCTGTTTTCTGCCAATGCTTTGGAAACTTCTTTAATATTAACCACAAGACTGCCATTATAGCGTGAAAAAATGTATATAAACCCAGCCTTCCCCAGAATAAAGTGGGAGTGATTGCACCAGAATTAGAGTCTGTGTCTTTCATTCTCCATCCATCGCCGACACTGTCTCCCCGCAGCCCATTACCAGTGTGGAACCCATGGATTCCTGCTAGGACTGGACCCCAACAAGTGGCGCCCAACGTGGCGCACTCTGGTAAATCCCCCATTTATTAATATTAATTTCTTTTCTTTTCGAGACATCTAGTATCCTGCCTGGGTTACCATGGACCACTCAGTAGAGAAGACTGAGAAAGGAGAGGAAGGGACAGACAGAACAGCTACCAAGGGAGGTAGTGAAAGCAAAAAAAGAGCATTGTTTATTGATATTGCTAAGCACTTATTAACTAAAATAGGAATGCATGTAGGAACAGATCAATTAAAAAGATTTTTTCATTTTGTGCAAGAATGTGCCCCTTGGTTTCCTGAAGAGGGTACTTTAGATGTTAAAACCTGGAAAAAGGTGATGCTATGCATGCACATCATAGATTATATGGCAATGAAAGAGTCCCCGCTGATGTTTTGCATTGTGGAATCTTTTCAGGAACTGTTTAGAACCTAGACATGAAAGTGAGCAGCTAAGTAAAAGGGTAAGATCACCAGACAAAACATCAAAAAAGGAGACTTTGCTGGCAGTCTCAGTTAAAAAATGTACAGAGGAAACTCAGAGTGAAAGTGAAAGTGAATCAGAGGATGATGAAGACAGGAAAATGGAGAAAGATCTGCCTGATCAGCTATCCCCATCTGATGAGGAGGACTTAGAAGAAGCTGCTTTCAGATATCATGTGCCGGTCCTTCCTAAACCCCCAGGTAAAATAAAAAGGAAAGTCCAAAAGGTAGGATTTCTAGGTGCTGTTAGTGAGACACAAAAACAGGGAGTTGTTAGTATTTGTTGCCCTATAGTATGGGCTACAGATGAGGGAGGAGAGCCTCATGGGGTGCCTCTCTCTCTCTTTCAAAATGTTAAAAGAACTAAAAGCAGCTGTAAAAGATTTAGGACCTACTTCCCCTTATACTAGGCAGCTAGTGGAGAATGCGCTTCTCCTGCGGCTGTGCCTAAAGGCTATCATGTTATAGTCATTGATTTACAAGTTTGCTTCTTTAGTGTTTCTTTAACTAAACTAGATAGATGGCATTTTGCTTTTAGTTTACCATCGCCTAACTTACAAAGTTCTTATCAAAGATTTCAATGGAAAGTATTACCTCTAGGAATGAAAAATAGTCCTACATTATGTCAAAAGTTTGTAGATCAAGACTTAATTAATTGTAGACAAAAGTATCCAGACTGCTATATGATTCATTATATGGATGATATATTGATTACAGATTCTCAAAGCCATTTGTTACAAATAATATTACAGGATTTAATTAAAGATTTACAGAGGTGGGGTCTGATAGTGACTGCTGAAAAAAATGAACAGGAACCTTCTTATAATTATGTAGGAAGGAAGAACTATAAAAACAGATTGTGTCAGCTCTCAAAAGTTACAAATTTGAAAAGACAATTTATTAACATTAAATGATTTTCAAAAAATTTGGGAGATATAAATTGGATTAGACCTTATTTAAAACTCTCATCTAATGATTTAAAACCTTTGTTTGAAATACTAAAGGGTGATTCAGATCCTAACCCAAGTAGAGTATTAACTAAAGAAGGAGAACAAGATTTACAAGTTGTTGAAACTACAATTCAAAAACATTACTTGCAACAAGTTCATTATAACTTGTCTTGGATTTTTATTGTGCTAAAAACAAAACATACTCCAACAGGTTGTTTATGGCAAAATGATCTACCTAAATGGATACATCTACCAGTATCAGGAAAGAAAATATTAATGTCTTATTCTTATCCTACTATGGCAGCTTCTTTGGTATTAAAGGCCAGATTTAGAAGTAAAGAATTGTTTGCTTTGAAATGCATGAAATAATTATTCATTACACAAGAGAACAATTTGACCAATTATTACAAATTGATGATCAATGGGCTATTGCATTTCTAAATTTTACAGAAAAAAATTTCTTTCCACTTCCCCAATAATTCTTTACTACATTTTTTACTTCAAACAGAAATAATATTTCCTAAATGGTGCTCCTCAACTCCAATTAACAATGCTATGTTAATATTTACAGATGGGTTGTCAAATGGAAAAGCAGTTACAATAATTAATTCTCAACCCACAGTTCAATGGACACAAGAAACTTCTGCACAAAGAGCTGAATTAGAAGCAGTCATTTATGCTTTCAAAACTGTTGCTCAACCCTTTAACTAGTACACAGACTCATTATGCATTGTTAAAATGTTTCCAACCACAGAAACAACAACACTACTTTTCATCTAAAATTATATATAGGCTACAAGAATTTCAATATCTAATTCACAACAGAACTTCACATTTCTTTATATGTCATATTCAGGGACATTCTGGATTACCTGGTTCCCTTGCTCAGGGGAATACACATGCTGATCACTTAACTAAAAATTTTATTTTAACAGCTATAGAAGAAGCTATTATATCACACAAAAATCATCATCAAAATTCATCTGCCTTACAAAAACAATTTCATATGTCTAGAGAAGAAGCTAGAACTATTGTTAAAAATTGTCATGTTTGTCCTAAATTTATTCCTTCTCCACAGATGGGAGATAATCCTTGAGGACTTTTACCTAATGTCTTATGGCAAATGGATGTAACTCATATATCAGAATTTGGAAAATTGTCTTATGCTCATTTTAGAGTCGATAACTTTTCTCATGTTATTGTGGCCTCAGCCAGAACTTGAGAAACCTACAAGGATGTGATTCAACATTTATTCCTTTGTTTTTCTGTTTTAGGAATGCCTAAAAAATTAAAAACTGATAATGCTCCTGCTTATACATTAAAAGCATTTAAAGATTTTTGTTCCAGGTTTAATATTTTTCATTCTACAGGAATTCCTTATAACCCACAAGGAAAAGCAATAGTAGAAAGGAACCACCAAAGAGTAAAAATAGAAATAAATAAGGTAAAAGAGGGAGAGCTTAAACACTCTTCCCCACATCATATTTTACAACATGCTTTATTTGTTTTAAATCATCTAAATATTGACAAGGAGGGAAATACTACAATGATGAGACTTTGGGAAAGTAAAAGGCCAAACAAAGTTTAGTAAAATGAAAAGATTTATTATCTGGTAAATGGAGAGGACCTGATGTCTTGCTGACATCCAGTCGAGGCTATGCTTCTGTATTTCCACAGGATGTGGAAACACCTTTGTGGATTCCAGACAGATTGATATATCACTACAATCAGCCCTATTTGAAGGGGGAAGAACAAAGAGTATTGGATCCCTTACCAACCCAATCAGACAGACAAAAATGGGCTCATATTTAAGATAAAAAAGTTGTGTTTTGCACAATCATCCACAACTCATAACTCAGACCTACTGACTTGGGGACAAGTGAAACGTCTGACTGCCACTGCTGAACAAATGGTGAACAGCTCCAGAAAACCTAAAATCCCAGAGGCTTTGTTTTTTCCATTGATTGCTCTTATTTTGACTCACTTACTGTCTATTTATGCTTATGGTAATGAAGGGAAAGCTTACTGGACCTATTTTCCAAATCCTCCCTTACTGCATCCAATTACTTGGAGCAGCTCTAATATTAAAGTATTTACTAATGAGCCTCAATTACTTGGAGGGATTTCAGATTCTTTAATACCACAAAAAATAGCATCTACAATTATAGTTCATGGAATTACTGAAGAGACATCAATGTACAGATAATCTACATGTGCCATTGGGATGTCTTCCTTTAAGTTATAGGACTTACATTACTGATTCTCCAGGAGAAGAAGAAAACAAAAGAGATATATGGTCCCTAGAGATAACCTCCCTTGGATATGCTCATTATAATGATACAAATATTTTAGTGGCTTTACCGCCTCCTTTTAAACTGTGTGACAACTTTAACAGTCGTAAAGACAGATCTTGGAATCTACTCAATTTAGAAACAGATTTTCCAAAATGGTTTGAATGTAGTTTTCATCATACTGCATTACAGTTTAAGCCACAAGGCTCTGCTACTCCTATTACAGATTATTCTGTGTCTTCTCCTAATTTTAATTATAAACTTTGGTTAAAGACAAGACAGAATAAAATGTTACATTTTAATTTTTACCCTTTTCTTACCAATGAGCCTATTCATAGATGGTTTACTCCCAGATGGGTAACACCCCTCTATTGGAGTGACCTTATAAATGGCAAATTCTCTTACTTTCA
This sequence comes from Sciurus carolinensis, assembly GCF_902686445.1. Taxonomy (NCBI): domain Eukaryota; kingdom Metazoa; phylum Chordata; class Mammalia; order Rodentia; family Sciuridae; genus Sciurus; species Sciurus carolinensis. The sequence goes on along the minus strand of NW_025920188.1, from coordinate 340,278 downwards.
TGACTTGTGTAAACTATTAGCAACTACTAATACAGTATTATTACAAAGACCTAAGTTAAGTAAACCTAATGACTTTGCAGTAGGTGCTTGTATAAATGCTCCTCATGCTATTCTTATGTCTACCATAAATAATTTCAATAACACTAAAAATAAGATTTATTGCCATGATTGTGTTGTTACTACTTGTATTAATTCAACCATGTCTAAAGATTTAAAGTTGTTTTTAATTGTACATCAGCCTAATTATGTTATATTGCCAGTTAATCTTACAGAATCTTGGTATGATGACCCAGGTGTTAAAATTTGAAAAACAGTTAATGAACTTTTAAGACCAAAAAGATTTGTTGCAGCTTTGATCCTAGGAATAACAGCTTTAATCAGTATAATCACTTCTTTAGCTCTCTTGACCACAGTGCTTGTACAGAAAATTCATACTGCTTCACACATAAATGATTTATCTCATAATGTCTCTGTGGCTTTAGCAGCACAAGAACAAATTGATAAAAAATTAGAAACAAAAATTAATGCTCTTGAAGAAGCTATTCTTTTTATGGGAAATGAGATTCAAAATATTCAAACTAAAATGACCACTAGATGTCATGCTAACTACAAATGAATTTGTATTACTCCCTTAAAGGTTGATAATAATACTAATTGGGAACAAATTAAAACTCACATTAAAGGCATTTGGAATAATACTAATATAGCACCAGATATCAATGTTTTATAACTAATAGTAAAATATTAAGTCAGGCTCATCCCTCAGTTGTTCCAGCAGATAATTTGCCTCCCAAATGTTTCATAATATAAAAACACTATATTTAATAGTATATTCCTATATACAATATTACAATATGGCTTGATTGGAGTATGTATTTTAATGTTAATTCTTTGTCTTCCAGTCATCCTCCAAGTAATCCTCAAACTAGTCAAGAGAATAAAAATTCAAAAGGCCTCTTCACTTTACAAATTAAAAAAGGGGGTGTGTGGGGGCATCCGGAATTCCATCCAGTGCTTGACAAAGATCCTCTGGAGGATGTTTGCAAAGGCTCATCCTAAAGGGAATTGCCAGATGTTTTGCTCCAGAGCGTGGTGTTTTTTATGCTGTGTTTTTCTAATAATATATTAGTCATTTCAGTTTGAACAGATTGCTTAAGGGGATGAGGGGAATACAACAAAAATTCCAGAAAATATTACCTACATTCTGAAAAACAATGGGTCTTTACCACTAACTAATTCAAAAATAATTTTGCAACCATGCAATGAGTCCCTGAAAGCCTCTGGAGGAAGTAGATATAGATCTGCCTTTGTCTCCAACAGGCTGGTTAAATTCTAATGATGGTTTTGTTTATGTGTGGTGGGGGGGTAATTAAGGTTTCACAACATTCCTTCCTTCCAACAAAGAATAGTTCACCCCTATAATAAACGTTGGTGCAAAATGCCCTGTTCTGGAAAAAAGAGCTACATAAGACAATGTAATATATTCAGTAAAAAAAAACTTGGTCACGAGAACCATTGCGACTGCTGCCCTCCTGTAGTCCTTAACTCAGCAATTTAAATATTAATCAGATGGATGTAGTAGAGATGGTCACATGAGATTACTTGTCTATCGTTTTAACCACAAGAATAATAAGAATAGTCTTAGGTCACATAGAGTTTAAATATTAAGGAAATAAACATTGTATTAGCTTATTGATGTAGTTAGATATCCTTAAAACAATTGTGATTAGGTAAGGATAATCTGTAAGTTTACTGTTTTCTGCCTATGCTTTGGAAATCTTCTTTAATTTCATTAACCACAAGACATCCATTATAGCCTGAAGAAAAATGTATATAAACCCAGCCTTCCCCAGAATAAAGTGGGAGGGATTGCACCAGAACTAGAGTCTGTGTCTTTTATTCTCCATCCATCACTGATGCTGTCTCCCCACGCCGCATTACCAGTGTGGAACCCATGGACTCCTGCTAGGGCTGGACCCCAGCAGTTTACTTACCATTGGGGATTTTGGAGGAGTACTAAGAGGAAGAGGGCATAAATGGATTGTCAGGGCATCATTGATACTCTATTCCTCAATTTAGGCAATCATATGTGGTATGTTTCCTTTGTTGTAATCCAAGAACCTCTATAAGTTTGATGTTTAACTGTTCTGGCTGTGCTCAAAAACATCAAATTTATTATAGAAAATGTTATGGGGGAGATCAAAAGGAAGGATTTAAAAGGACTAGGGAACACAATGCACAATGGATATGATAATTTTGTTGATTTGGTGCTGGTCTTATAATATCTACAAATGCCAGAAGATAAAGGTATATATCTGAGATATATGCTGCTGAATATGTGCCAATTAAACCCCCAGGAGGCTGTGAAAAATTGGGAACTGGCTAAAGATGAGATTAAAATGGAAACATGCAGAAATAAACTAGTAAGTCATAAAATGACTAAGAATTTATTATAAATTATCCATGTCAATAATTTGGAAAAGTTAAATTTTACAAAAAAGAGTAAGGAAAATCCTAAGCAAAAGAGCAAAATTAGAAGCTACTAAAAATGACCATAGCACAGAAAGAATCATTTGTGGGAAACCATCCTTATATAGCAGAATCAGACTAGGATTAGCCATGGGACACAGAGGCCTGGCTTCTAGGAACTGCTGGGAAGCAGGTGGTACTGTTTCAGAGTGATTCCCTGTCCCTTTCTGGAATATTCCTCCTAAGAGAATGACTCTCCTAACTTTACCCTATCTTGTCCATCACCAAAGAAGCTCCTCCCAGTCTTGGACCCCTTTACCTCTATGCTATAAATAAAAGAGAGAGCTAGTATGGCCAGACCCATCATTACCCCCTCACTTAAAAAGAGTGGTGAGGGCTGAGGATATAGTTAAGTTGGTAGAGTGCTTGTCTCACAAGCAAAAGGCCCTGGGTTCGATCCCCAGCACCACACACACACAAAAATATTGTTGAATCTTGTGTTATTGAGTAAGTTTTGGGGTAATAGAATGATACACAGCAAACATCCTCCTCCAGCAGTTAACCTTTTTCTCATCCACACAGCAAGTGTCAGAGAGGCCCCCTGCAATCAACAATGTCAATGGTGGTGCTTTTAAAAAGCAAATTAATTTGAAAAATCTCTAGTAAATTTGACAAGTAAAAATTATATCAATTATGTACTATATACTATATACTTGCCAGTAATATGCATATATATATGTGTGTATATATATATATATATATATATATATATATATATATATATATAGTGATATCTCACTTGATGGGAATACAGTCTAGAAAATTTGTTCTAAGCAATTCTTCCATTTTCTGAATATCTGAGTGTAATGACAAGAATCCAGAGAATACAGACTATTACATAATAGAATATTTTGTTTCCATTGTTGTACATGAAGTATATCACAGATCAATACACCATAATACCACACGACTGATGTTATAAAGTTATAGCCACCAGTTTGGACCTCATAATGAAATGAATAAATGGTAGAACTCAAGACAAAATGCTTAATAAGTCACTTGCTATTTAGGCAGTAAAATAAAAAAGAGATTACAGTACAAGGAAGAAGAAAAATGGCATTCTTTCCAAAAAAAAAAAAGATGATAGGATATTGGAATATTTTTGCAATAATAAAAATGCTACTCTACCCCTCACTAATACCATGTAGCAACTCATTTTTACACACTAAATCCTGAATATAAATGTTATAAATAAATAATGGTGAAATATTAAAGAAAATATAAGGCATTCACAATTTCAAATAAAAGAAAGTGAGAGAGGATGCATGTGGTGGTGCACACCTGAAATATCCAATACTGTGGAGGCTAAGGTAGGAGGATCACAATTGTAAGACAACTCAAGGAACTGAGCAAAATCCCATCTGAAAATAAATTTTAAAAAAGAGCTGAGGATATAGATCAGTAACAGGACACCCTGATTTCAATCCCAAATGTCACAAAGGGAAAAAATAAGTTATTGCTCTTCAAAGTTATACAAAATATTATTTTTAGATTTATGAATTGTATAATATTAAAATAAAAATTCTATATCTAAAACAAGTCCATTGAAGGGTGCAAGGAGAAGTGACAGAGTGAAAGAAACTAATTCCATTGCATATAATCAAACACTTATAAGAAAATAAGAAAAATACACACTGCAAAAGAAAAACAGGCAAGAGTCTTGAATAGCCACTCTAAATAGGAGATAGACATCTAAGTGTTCAATAATCAATAAAAACTGAACATCTTTAGAAATTAGGTAATGTAAGATAAAATCATATATACAAAAAACTAGTTTTGATGAACATGGAATAAATGCACTCATGATGGGAAGATGGAGTTGAAGCTGTTAATATTCATTTGTAGAAACTGTTTTGCTCTCCAACATACATCATACACCCCCACCAGAAACACTGAAATTACAGCACCTGTACATATGAAGATATAGCCATATTTCTGTAGAGTTGAAATCCAGAGGCATGGTTAAAGAGGATGTATATTTAGGAATAAATAACTAATAAACTGTGGGAAATGATGTTTTCTAAAAGAAAGACACTTTTTCTGCTGTGCTACATTCAGTTTGTCAAATGCTATAAAACACCATGTATGTTTTGTATCAATGTTACATGAAAGTCACATTTCATATATAACCATATTTAAAAAGGAAATGTGCAAAATTTGAGAAAATAAAAATACAGAGAAACACATGAAAGAATCAGTTACACACCCTATGCCTAGATAAAGCTCATCATTATAAAGATGACCATTTTCCCCATGTTAATCTAAAAAATACCACATAAAAATTTTACCATGTTTTACTTTAATTAAATAAGGGACAAAAGCAAAAAACTCTAAAATTCTCCTGGAAGGTTAAATACACATGAAATTAGCCAAGAACTCTCTAGTAAGTGCAAAAGTAGCAGCTATCATTATCTGACACTAATATATATTGTAAAGTTAAAATACTGCAGTAATTTAAAGACCAAGAAATCACAATACAGAAAATTCTATAGGTAAATCCATAAGTATGTAAACATTTTTATTGTTAAGTGCAATTAGAGGGCCTATATAAATGTGACCATATCAAAAACATTTTAATGTTAATTAATGTTACAACTCAACCTAAAGGTAGAAGTTACAAAAGGCACAGATCACTGGTAGGACTTGTGTGCAAAATGTGTGTGATACTGGAATTATACCCCAGCATCAGCCCAAAAGCAGACATTAAGGCAGATAATTTTCAAAATATAGAATATGACCCTCATGGCTTCCCCTCTATTCTTGGATACATCAGTAAATATCTACTCCTGTTTTGAGTTCCTCTCAAAATAAATTGAGAATCATGCACATTGGACAACTGAAAACAATGAGTAAGAAAAGTTGTGGCACACTTGGACATTAACATGCCTTGAGTAATGTGCCATATAATTGGGACAGAATACCCAAATCCAGTGTCACCCTGAGTAAAGAAAAACTGATTTGGTCATAAATATATTACACTTAACTCTAAATTTCCTGCAGTTTAAATATTAATTTATCTGGTGCACACAGAGGAAGGGACTAGATATACAAAGGCATCAATACCAGAGAAAAAGGGGTGTTTTTCTATAGCCATTCAAGATCCATGGGCTTTACTCCATGGGACTAGGGCAGAATAGGAGTTAAATCTCAAAGGTCCCAGTTTATCCCAAAAAGGGATATCCCTCTGTAAACTGCTGTGGATAACAGATGAACTTCTATCTAGCCAGCACCAGAGTTAGTAGGGGAAATACAGTCCACAACTGGCAGCCCAAGTGAGAATTTAGCACTTCCAGAACCCTCTACCAAAAGTTCAATAATAACTCCAGGCCTAATCCTTTCTTTCTATAAGGAATTTGTCCCAACTTCAACTTTATCCATTCAGTGGTACATCTTAAACCGCCAAGCTTTGGGAGTAATGGCAACTGTGCATGTGCATAACTCCCAAGATCACAAAGGAGTGGCTTAACATTGATATGCAACCATTTCCATGTGCTACAATCTCCACCAGAAGTGAAAAAAAAGGATTAAAAACAGATCCCTGTTGATTTCCAAAATAGGTTTACATGACATTTTTCCAGTAAGTATAAGACAACCTGGAATCTAACAAACTTGCATCAGGAATTCAGTGCACCAGTCAACAATAAGACTTCTGCAGCCTGAGCACAACTGTTAAAATGGCTATCAAACAATTGAAGAAAAACTAGTGCTCCAATTATATGAATATGAAAGAAAGAAAGAAATTAACACTCTGCTAGAATATAAATTTGGTACAGTCATTTAAAAAAAATAAACATAGAATGATCTGAAAATATAAGAGAATAATACTAACTCTGTGTGCATTTCCAAAGTATGTAAAATCAATATGTTAAATGGATGCATTTTAATCTTCTTTTTTTGCTATTTTATTGTAAACAAATGGGATACATGTTGTTTCTCTGTTTGTACATGGCGTAAAGGCATACCATTTGTGTAATCAAAAATTTACATAGGGTAATGTTGTTTGATTCATTCTGTTATTTTTTCCCTTTCCTCCCACCCCTCCCAATCCCTCTTTTCCCTCTATACAGTCCTTCTTTCCTCCATTCTTGTCCCCCAACCCTAACTCTAACCCTAATACAAACCCCTCCCACCCCCCATTTTGTGTCATCATCAACTTATTAGCGATATCATTCGTCCTATGTTTTTTTGAGATTGGTTTATCTCACTTAGCATGATATTCTCCAATTTCATCCATTTCCCTGCAAATGCCATAATTTTATCATTCTTTATGACTGAGTAATATTCCATTATATATATATAACACAGTTTCTTTATCCATTCATCAATTGAAGGACATCTAGATTGGTTCCACAATCTGGCTATTGTGAACTGAGCAGCTATGAACATTGATGTGGCTGTATCTCTGTAATATGCTGATTTTAAGACCTTTGGGTATAGGTCAAGGAGTGGGATAGCTGGGTCAAATGGTGGTTCCATTCCAAGTTTTCTAAGGAGTCTCCACACTGCTTTCCAGAGTGGCTGCACTAGTTTGCAGCTCCATCAGCAATGTATGAGTGTACCTTTCTCCCCACATCCTCGCCAACACCTGTTGCAGCTTGTATTCTTCATATTCGCCATTCTAATTGGGGTGAGTTGGAATCTTAGGGTGGTTTTGATTTGCATTTATCATATTACTAGAGATGTTGAACATTTTTCCATATGTTTGTTGATTGCTTGTATATCTTCTTCTGTGAAGTGTCTATTCATTTCCTTAGCACATTTGTCGCTTGGATTATTTGCATTCTTGGTGTAGAGTTTTTTGAGTTCTTTATAGATTCTGCAGATTAGTGGCTATCTGAGGTATGATTGGCAAAGATTTTCTCCCACTCTGTAGGCTCTTTCTTTGCATTGCTAATAGTTTCCTTTGCTGAGAGAAAGTTTTTTAGTTTGAATCTATCCCAGTTATTCATCCTTGCTTTTATTTCTTGTGCTATGGGAGTCCTGTTGAGGAAGTCTGGTCCTAAGCCGACATGTTGAAGCTCTGGACTTACTTTTTCTTCTATAAAATGCAAGGTCTCTTGTCTGATTCTGAGGTCCTTAATCCATTTTGAGTTTAGTTTCGTGCATGGTGAGAGATATGGGTTTAGTTTCATTCTGTTGCATATGGATTTCCAGTTTTTCCAGCACTATTTGTTGAAGAGGCTATCTTTTCTCCATTGCATATTTTTGGACCCTTTGTCTAGTATGAGAAAATTGTATTTATTTGGGTTTGTGTCTGTGTCTTCTATTCTGTACCATTGATCCACCTTTCTATTTTGGTACCAATAACATGCCATTTTTGTTACTATTGCTTTGCAGTAGAGTTGAAGATGTGGTATTGCGATACCCCCTGTTTCCCTCTTTCTGCCAAGGATTGCTTTAGCTATTCTGGGTTTTTTATTCTTCCAGATGAATTTCATAATTGCTTGCTCTATTTCTGTAAGGTACATAATTGGGATTTTAATTGGAATTGCATTGAATCTGTATAGCACTTTTGGTAGTATGGCCATTTTGACAATATTAATTCTTCCTATCCAAGAACATGGGAGATATTTCCATTTCCTAAGGTTTTCTTTAATTTCTTTCTTTAGTGTTCTGTAGTTCTCATTGTAGAGGTCTTTCACTTCATTTGTGAGATTGATTCCCAAGTGTTTTATTTTTTTCGATGCTATCGTGAATGGGGTAGTTTTCCTAATTTCTCTTTCTGAAGATTCATCACTTACGTATAAAAATGCCTTAGATTTCTGTGCATTGTTCTTATATCCCTCTACTTTACTGAATTCACTTATGAGATCTAAAAGTTTTCTGGTGGAATTTTCTGGTTCCTCTAAGTATATAATCATATCATCAGCAAATAGGGATAGTTTGAGCTCTTCTTTTCCAATTCATATCCCTTTAATTTCTTTGGTCTGTCTAATTGCTCTGACTAGAGTTTCAAGGACAATATTGAAAAGAAGTGGTGAAAGAGGGCATCTCTGCCTTTTTCCAGTTTTTAAGGGGAATGCTTTCAGTTTTTTGCCATTTAGAATGATATTAGCCATGGGCTTAGCACAGATGGCCTTTACAATGTTAAGGAATGTTCCCCCTATCCCTATTTTTTCTAGTGCTTTCAGCATGAAGGGGTGCTGTATTTTATCAAATGCTTTTTCTTCATCTATTAAAATAATCATGTGATTGTTGACATTAAGTCTAGTGATATGGTGAATTATATTTATTGATTTCCTGATGTTGAACCGACCTTGCATCCCTGGGATGAAACCCACTTGATCATGGTGCACTATCTTTTTAATATGTTTTTGTATGCGATTTGCTAAAATTTTGTTGAGAATTTTTGCGTCGATGTTCATTAAGGATATTGGTCTGAAATTTTCTTTCCTTGATGTGTCTCTGTCTGGTTTAGGTATCAGGGTAATATTGGCCTCATAGAATGAGTTTTGGAGGGTTCCTTCCTCTTCTATCTTATGGAATACTTTGAGAAGTATTGGAATGAACTCTTCTTTAAAGGTTTTGTAGAACTCGGCTGAGAACCCATCTGGCCCTGTACTTTTCTTTGTTGGTAGGCTTTTGATGACTTCTTCTATTTCATTACTTGAAATTGGTCTATTTAAATTGTGTATGTCCGCCTCGTTCAGTTTAGGCAATTCATATGTCTCTAGAATCCTGTTGATATCTTCAAAATTTTGTATTTTGTTGGAGTATAGATTTTCAAAATAGCTTCTAATTATGTTTTGTATTTCAGTCGTGTCTGTTTTGATATTTCCTTGTTCATTCCGAATTTTAATGATTTGTGTTTTCTCTTGTCTTCTCTTTGTTAGTGTGGCTAAAATTTTATCAATTTTGTTTATTTTTTCGAAGAACCAACTATTTATTTTATCAATTTTTTGTATTGCTTCTTTTGTTTCAATTTCATTGATTTTAGCTCTGAGTTTAACTATTTCCTGTCTTCTACTACTTTTGGTGTTGGCCTGTTCTTCTTTTTCTAGGGCTTTGAGCTGTAGTGTTAGGTCGTTTATTTGTTGAGTTTTACTTCTTTTATTAAATGTGCTCCATGAAATAAATTTTCCTCTAAGTACTGCTTTCATAGTGTCCCAGAAATTTTAAGATGATGTTTCTTTGTTCTCATTTACCTCTAAGAATTTTTTAATTTCCTTCCTAATATCTTCTGTTATCCCTTCATCATATAATAGCAAATTGTTTAATCTCCAAGTGTTGAAGTAGTTTCTGTTTTTTACTCTTTCATTTATTTCTGACTTCAATCCCTTATGATCTGTTAGAATACAAGGTAGTGTCTCTATCTTCTTGTATTTGCTAATATTAGCTTTGTGGCATAATATATCATGTCTTTTAGGGAAGGATCCATGTGTTGCTGAGAAGAAAGTGTGTTCGCTCTTGGTTGTATGATATATTCTATAAATGTCTGTTAGGTCTAAATTATTGATTGTGTTATTGAGATCTATGGTTTCTTTGTTCAAATTTTGTTTGGAAGATGTGTCCAGTGGTGAGAGAGGCGTGTTAAAATCACCTAGTATTATTGTGTTATGGTCTATTTGGTTTCTAAAATTGAGAAGGATTTGTTTGACATACATGGATGAGCCACTGTTTGGGGCATAGATGTTTATGATTGTTATATCTTGCTGATTTATACTTCCCTTAAGCAGTATGAAATGTCCTTCTTTATCCCTTCTGACTAACTTTGGCTTGAAGTCCACATTATCTGAAATGAGAATAAATACTCCAGCTTTTTTGCTGAGTCCATGTGCATGTTATGTTTTTCCCTATCCTTTCACCTTTAGTCTATGGGTATCTCTTTCTATGACGTGAGTCTCTTGCAGGCAACATATTGTTGGATTTTTCTTTTTAATCCAATCTGCCAGTCTATGTCTTTTGATTGATGAATTCAGGCCATTAACATTCAGGGTTATTATTGAGATATGATTTGTATTCCTGGTCTGTTGGTTCATTTTTTAAATTTCATTTATTTATTTATTTTTTGACACATCATGGTTCCTCCTTTATTTGACAGTTCCTTTAGGATAATTCCTCCCTTTGCTGATTTGCTCCTTTATTTTTTATCTCTTCCTCATGGAATATTTTGCTGAGAATGTTCTGTAATGCTGGCTTTCTTTTTGCAAATTCTTTTAGCTTTTGTTTATCATGGAATGATTTTATTTCATGTCAAATTTGAAGGTAAGTTTTGCTGGGCATAAGATTCTTGGTTGGCATCCATTTTCTTTCAGAGCTTGAAAAATGTTGTTCCAGGCCCTTCTAGCTTCTAGGGTCTGGATTGAAAAATCTGCTGATATCCGTATTAGTTTCCCCCTGAATGTAATTTGGTTCTTTTCTCTCACAGCCTTTAAAATTCTGTCTTTATTTTGTATGTTAGGTATTTTCATTATAATGTGCCTTGGTGTGGGTCTGTTGTAATTGTGTGTATTTGGAGTCCTATAAGCCTCTTGAACTTGATTTTCCGTTTTATTCTTCAGATTTGGGAAATTTTCTGATATTATTTCATTGAATAGATTGTTCATTCCTTTGGTTTGTTTCTCTAAGCCTTCCTCAATCCCAATAATTCTCAAATTTGGCCTTTTCATGATATCCCATAGTTCTTGGAGATTCTGTTCATGATTTCTTACGATCTTCTCTGTTTGTTCAACTTTGTTTTCAAGAGTAAATATTTTGTTTTCAATATCTGAGGTTCTTTTTTCCAGCTGTTCTATCCTATTGGCTATGCTTTCTATGGAGTTCTTAATTTGGTTTATTGTTTCCTTCATTTCAAGGATTTCTGTTTGGTTTTTTTTCAATATCTCTAATTCTTTATTGAAATGATATTTTGCTTCCTGTATTTGCTCTTTTAACTGTCGATTGGTGTGATCATTCAATGCCTGCATTTGCTCTTTCATCTCATCATTCAATGCCTGCATTTGCTTGTTCATCTCATCGTTTGCTTCCCTGATCATTTTAATTATGTACATTCTGAACTCCCTTTCTGTCATTTCTTCTGCCAAGCTGTCATTGGATTTTATTGATGTACCATCTAGATTTGTTTGTGGCATTTTCTTCCCTTGTTTTCTCATATTGTTCAGTAATCAGTGGTTCATTAAGATATTGCAGATTTCCTCTATTGACTTATACTGTCCCTGAAGATTGCTAGTATATCCCCTCTTATCCTTCAGTAACCTGCAGTCTTGGAGGAATTTGATAATGTGGTGCTCCACAAGGAAGCTGCCTCTCTAGGGTTGGTGAGCCTCAGGTGGGGTATATTCCCTGATAGTGGGCAGAGATGCCTCCACTTGTTGATCAATGGTCATCCAAAGGGGAACTAGGCTGCAGGCTGAGGCAAGGCCTGTTTGAGCCTGTGTCTCTGGTTTTACCATCCTTGTGGGAAAACCTCACCCAGCAGGATAGACTCACCCGGTGGGGAGGTCTCACTGGTCAGTTCCCCTCCTAGAGGTTCCCTTCAATCACAAATACTGCCTGGGCTGGGCTGTCTTCCTCTGCAACTTTCCCAGGGGCCCGGACCTACCTCCTGGGCCTAGGAGCCTCACCCATTGCAGAGGAGTCTCCTTAGGCTGCCTCTCCTCAGAGAATCTTCCTGCAGTCCTGGAAACTTCTCTCTGCCCCTAGGCGTGTCTCTGTGTGGCTCTTCCACCAAGAAGCCGGTCCTGGGACCCTGCTCTGCACCTCATCGCCTGGCTATATGGCCCCTCCTCTGAGCTGCCACCTGGAGCCCCGTACAATAGGTCCAAGACCCAGAGTCCCGCCACACACCTCTTCCTCCAGACAGCTGCCTGGTTTCCAACGCAGTCACTAGGAGTCCAAGCAAATCACTTCATGGCTCTTCCTCCCGCCAACCGCCAGTAGCCCTAGGCAGTCACTCCGAGTTCAAGTGACCCACCCTCTTCCTCCTCCTCCTTGGGGTAGCCCCCTGGGTGTTCAGGAGTGGTCACTCGGAGACCAAATGACCAACTGCGCTCCTCCTCCAGGCAGGCCAGTGGTGTTCAGGAGCGGTCGCTTTGAGTCCAAACAACTCACCACTTGCCTCCTCCTCTGGCAACCGCCTGTGGCTCTGATGCAGTCACTCCTAGACCAATCGACATGCCACGCTCCTCCTCTTCCTCTGGGCAACCTCCTTGTATTCAGAAGTGGTCGTTCTGAGTCTAAACAGCTCGCCATGCTGCTCCTCCTCTGGCAACTGCCTGTGGCTCTGATGCAGTCACTCCTAGACCAAGCGACCCGCCACGCTTCGCCTGTTCCTCTGGGCAACTCCCTGGTGTTCAGAAGCAGTCACTCTGAATCTAAACAGCTTGCCACGCAGCTCCTCCTCAGGCAGCCACCCGGAGCCCCAGTGGTTGCTCAGAGTCCAAGTGCTGTGCTGAGCCGCCTCCTCTATGATGATCCCAGTGGTCCATGTTTACCGCTCCAGCAGGGGGGAGGGGCATCTCACCGAGCAACTCTACTTCACAAAGTTCCCTGGTTCCGGGGCTACCGCCCCATCCAGGAGAGACTCACCCAGCAGCTTTGAGTTGGTCACAAGTCTCTCACTATCTCCTCTTTTGAATCCTGCATCCTTGAGCAACATGAAATTCAGCTGCCCTCTAGTCCACCATCTTATCTTCTTTCTGTAGCAGCATTCTTAACAGCCAAAATAAGTAAACAATTGAAGTGCCTTTTGGACAAATTATACATCAGGAGACTTCTCCCAGGTTTAAGGCAGATCCTTCCATGATAAAATACACTCCCTAAATTTAGACTGTTCTCTAACAAGATAGAGATACTATCTTGTATCTCTAGTACTAATATTCACTGATATTTTAAAATACTGTGCTCATTTCAAAACTAATATGGAAAGAACAACTGATAATACTGGGGAGAGGGAAAGTTGTCATTGGGAATTTGGAAAGGGAGCTGGAATTTTGGGATTTTATTGACTTATATATAAAGGTTTAGCCTAGGAGACAATGTTCTGGACTTGACATTTTGTTTCCCATCTACTTAGAATATTGAGAAGGATGCACATTAGATGTGCCAGCTGTGAGATCCTCATATCAGACAGTTGCAAGTACAGGACAAGAAAATAATAGAGGTGGGAATGAGAACCCTCTGACATAAATTCCACAAGGGGAACTCTTAGCACAAAGACATTCTGACAAGGTATCTTGCTGTGGAGAGACAAAGGGAGGATACAAACACTTATATTTTTGTAAAAGTCAAGTGATTCTTCTCTACTTTTCTATCATGTGAAATGCTCATAAACCAAAAAAAAAAAAAAAAAAAAACCTTTGCTTTTGATTTTTTTTCTATGGTACTAGGGATTTGACACAGGGGAATATTAAATCTGAGCTACAAACCCAGTCCTTGCTTTAAAATTTTGAGATAATCTTTCTAACTTGCCCATGGTCTACTTAAATTCCAATGTTAATTTGAAATTTCAATCTTCCTGCCTTAGTCACCTGAGTCTCTAGGATTATAGGCATGTGCCAACTGCACACAGCAGGAAAATAAATCCTTTAAAAGTTCCATCTAATTACTGGTAAAATAATTTGAAAATATTGTGCTTCTATCAAATGTAATATGGAAAGAACACTTGATAATACTGGGGAGAGGGAAAGTTGTCACTGGGAATGTGGACAGGGAGCCAGAAATTTAGGATTTTATTGAAATATATATAAAGGTTTAGCCTAGGAGACAATGTTCTGGATTTGAAATTTTGTTTCCCACCTACTTAGAATATTGAGGAGGATACAGGCAGGGTGGCAAACACCTATAGTCCCAGCAACTCACAAAACTGTGGCACAAGTTCAAAACCAGACTCAGTAACTCTCTGAAAATAAAAAAATAAATAAATAAAAAGTACCACAGATGTAGCTCTGTGGTAAAGGACCTCTGGGTTCAATCCACATTACCGCCATCCCCCCAAAAAAGGAAAGAAAACAAACTTAGGAAGAAGTAAGAACTGAGACCCCTACAGACCACAGCTCCCCTCATGCAGGAAAACAATTAATGGAGTTGTGATTCTGATGATCATCCCACTTCACAATTCATCACACAATCTCAGAAGGTGCTAGAATGCTGCTACATATGTGCTCAGGTAGGACTTCAGGTAGAGGCTGCAAATATTCTGCAGGAATAGGACAGGACTTCCAGAGTCTATACTGCTGACATATGCCCCACTTGACTGTCCAGTCAAATGGGGCACTGACCTGATCCAGAGGAGGACTCAGACCTGCAGACACTGGAGACTACCACAGGAATTCCAGTCCACAACTACCAGTTCTCACCATAGTCAGTGCAGACAGTTTCAATTAACCTCAGCCCAAAGTCTCAGGATGCCACTGCACACTAACAATTTACTGGCTTTTGTGCATCCCAGTATTCTCCCCATATATCTTCCAGTACCTGCATAGCAGAGAAAACCAGGTCCTCTGAACATAAAAGAGGGAGCCTAGACATGGATACCAACACTGGCAGGCTCCAGAGACAAAAGTCATACCAGATGGCTAAGCCCACTTCTCTTCAGTAGCTGTGTGCTGGATTATACAATTCTTACTAAATAGACAGGGCTTATGTCTTTACATGCTGAAACTGAGTCCAGTGAGTCTTCTGAAGGACAGGAGGTGACATCAAATGCATAAATAAATGAAGTCACAATGCACGTTCTTTGCTGCAACTATTTTTTCTGTTGAGGTGCTAGGAATTGAAATCCAGATCCTCAAGCTGCAGCTAATTTAAAGCAAGTTTTCCTTGGAGAAATGGGATCCAACCCAGCTAGGAGGACTTTGCATTTAACTTTGCACATAAGGTCTTTTCAATTTGTAGATTATATATGTATATTATTCATGTATGGAAAAAATTGATGATACCATAAAGTTTATTTTAACTTCCCTACTATCTTGTGATGAAACACAGAAGAACTGGGAAGAAATCCCCTAAGACAGCAATATCCAGTTATAATAATATGTGAGGTGCAAGGGTAATTAAATTTTTCTAGTGTTCACATAAAAAATAAATAGTAGAAATTGATTTTAATAACACAACCCAATGCATCCAATAGGTGAATGCTAACATTATGTGACCAAAATATATTACTAATAAAAGGTGTGAATTTTTGGAACAGCACTCTCAAAATTATGTCAAGCCTCCAGAATATCTCAGTTCATGGAACAAAATTCCAGATTTAAGAACAATGACTCCTCTAAACTCAGGGAGATGAAGGTCCTGAGCACTGCATTTTATGCTAAAGTGAGGGATAAAATTTCTTACCAATAATATTCTCCTTAGGTCCAAAAAACAGGAGAGACACTGCCCTGAGTGAGAGCAGGAATCTTTAATCAGAAAGTTTCCAAAAGTAGACTTTTTTTCACCAAATGCTGGCCACAGTACCTTCAATTAAGCTATCAGCAAGCAAAAGAAGATGAAGTTCTAGGAGTTGGTGTTCTATGTTTTCAGATCCAGAGCTTTGAATACACAATTTAAATGCATTAAAAATAAACTTTTCATTTTGTACTTTGGTCCTAGACTTGATGGCTAGTCTATGACATTTTTTTCCCTTCTATAACCAAAACCCATCAACTAATAAGCAAATGGGCTTGGAATCAAGATGAACTGTGTTTCCAGGTATGGTGACACACCCCTGAATTCCCAGCAGCTCAAAAGGATGAGGTAAGAAGGTCATAAGTTCAAAACCAGACTCAGTAACTAAGCAAGACCCTCTCTTTAAATAAAATATTAAAAAAAAGTGCTGGGGACATGGTTCAGTGGATAAATGTCCCTGAGTTCAATCCCAGGTACAAAAACAAACAACAAACAAACACCTCCACTACACCATGTGACTCATACAAATTTTCTTATTATTTTAGAACTTAGCGACACTTAGTCAAAAAAGCACTATTTCTATTTGTGTCCATGTGAGTGTGTGTATATACATACTACTACATAATATATTTTTTAATAATTTATTCATTTGTGTAAAGTGTTTTGTGCTTGCCATATGATATCTGTTATGGAATAAACCATGGTCAGTGCTTGGTAGAAAAAAAGTCTACTTCTGGAAACTTTCTGGTTAAAGATTTTTGCTTTTATTCAGGGGAGTGTCTTTCCTATTGTTTGGACCTGAGAAGAAATAATGATAAGGAAATATAATCCTCTCCTGAAAGAAATGCAGACAAGAGACTTTCCTCTACCTAAATCTGTATATTTATGAACAAAACCTTTTTACATAACTGGTTATGAGGTTCTTTTTCCAGGAACCAGGGAAATCCTGTTTCAGTTTATAACAAGAACATACATGATTCAGAAATAATCACAACCCTCCTTTAGTAATCAGCAAGTGATACAGGTTTCTATGTCATTTTCTAAACACAGCTGAAAATGGGCAATATAGGCATGGAGCAGAGAACTATTTTATTGGGGACATAGAATAAAAGGAGAAGAAGGAGAAACATGTTAGTTGTACCTTAAACTACTAGACACACATATATTGGTAGCCTCCACGAAGAGCATTATCCATCTGTGCCCTCAAAAGTTATTCCCATTTTAGAGATGAGAAAACACAGGTTTGTGGACATTAAATGGCAACTCAACAACACACATAAAACTACCCAGAGATAGAACTGTATAAAATCCCTTCAAAGCTTCTCAAAGACTGGTTAGCTCTTTATATAGGGGATGTTGATCTGGAGAAATATTATTTTCTTCTCATTTTGAAGAGAGTGCCTAGAGAAGACATCTCAGGAGCAACACAAAAACTTTTCCTTCTTTCATGTTAATGAACTCTTCATAAAAAGAACTACCAACCCAGATTCTTTATAAGGGTAAAAGTGTGAAAATTACAGAGTACAAAAAAACACATCACAGGCCCAGAGTATGAGTATGACTCAGGAAAAAAAAATGAATCTAAAAGACTTATAAAGAAGAATAATATTATGGCATTTGTAGGTAAATGGATGGAGTGGGAGAATATCATGCTAAGCAAAATAAGCCAATCCCAAAAAACAAAGGCTGATTGTATTCCCTGATATGGTGATAATAATATACAACAGGGGTGGGGGGTGAGGAGTGAGAGAAGAATGTAGGAACTTGATGATGTAGAAGAAAATGAGGGGGGTATGAAAAATTGTGGAATGAGACAGACATCATTACCATATGTACATGTATGATTACACGAATGGTATGAATCTTCATCATGTACAATCACAGAAACAAAATGATGTACCTCATTTGTGTACAATGAGTCAAAATGCAGTCTGTAAAAAATAAATAAATAATAAATTAATTTAAGAAAATTTATAATAAATTGAAAAACTATGTGTAACTATTTCTAGAAATAAATGTTCTTTTGTTGCTATCTCCACATGTCATTCAATAGACAATAAATTATGTGTGAATATTTCTAGGATTGGCCAAATCTTATACCATATTATTTTGTATTAAACTCCAAAATCCAGATAATAGAATGCATGATTCACTCTCAAAATCATTAAAAAAAAAAAAAAACTTAGAGGAAGAAGAGTGGATGTTTTTTGGTGAATGTGTCATTTAACAATTTACTTACCAAATGATTTTGAGGAAATATATTCATTTTCCTGCAGTTGTAAGGAACAGAATTTTCCTCATTTATTTTTCCTGTTAGAAATTTCAAAGATAAGTCCTAGAATCCCATTTGAAATAACTTCCAAATATTAAACAGACAAGTAACCTACAATACATACTCAAGGAAAGCAAAAAGGCAAATGAATTTTTTTAGTAATTAGAAGCAGAACCATTATTTCCTAAAATCAAACTCTGTATTTTATCTTTGAAGCCAGAAACCACAAAAGAAAAGCAGGCAAGAGACTTGAATGACCAATTTATACAGGAGATATGTAAGTGATCAATTATCATAAAAAATTCAACATCTTTGGAAATTAGAGAAATATTAAATAAAATTCCATTATAGACAAAGTTAAATAGTATTGATGAAGATATAAAACAAATTAATTTTCATAAGCCCAAAGGAGTTCAAGTTATTATTTTCTATTTTTGGAAATGTTTGCTATTGAAGATAAATGATATTCCTCACAACAAAGACTTACTGAAATTACATCCTATAGGATGGTTCAAGGGAACATAATCTTGGAAAAGATAAATAGTAATCTGTGGCAAAAATAGTCACAAGGGGCCAGTATAAAACACCATATTTAAGATTTATATAGGTGCCATATGCATATGTGATATTTCACATGTATACATGTTTAGAAAATAGGTAAAACTTATGAGAAAATCAAAATTATCAGAAGCACAAAAAAGACTCAAATACACATTCCTTGTGTAGATGATAAAACTCATCAATACAAAGATGACAAATTTTCCTCATATTAACCTACAGTATATTCATCAAAATTGCTATGTACATATATGACTATATCACAATGAATTCTACCTTTATGTTTATCTATATGGCAGATTTTTTTCAAAAACAATAAAGAAATAGAAGGAATACAGGGGAAGGTAGGAGGAGAGGGAAAGGGGAACTACTGGGAACTAAAGTGAAGCAAATTATATTCCATGCCTGCATGATTATGTCAAAATGAACCCAAATATTAGGTAGAACTACAATGCAATAATAAATATTAACATGCATTACTTTTAATGAAAAGAACCAAAGGATAAAGTTCTAAAATTCACCACAAAAATATATATATTTTATCCTGGGCACTTCTCAGTTTTGACACAATTGGTTAAATATATAACTTTTCAATTATAAGAACAAAACAAGTCTTATCATTACCTGACATTCATGTATATTATGAAACTATACTATTACAATATCATCAAGGAATATCAATATAAACAAAATGCATACACGAACCCATAAGTATGTAAAAATTATATGCTTAATTTTAATAGAAAAACCTTGACAAATCAAACCACAAGGTCAATCTCAGCAACTTTGCTAGACCTTTTCTCAAAATAAAAATAAAAAGTACCAGGTATATAGCTCAGAAATACATTTAAAGTATTCCTCCATTCAACCTTCAGTAACAAAACAAAACAAAACAGGAAAATAAGGAAAAAAGTAAAATTGAAACCTAGCTAGCTCAGGAAAAAGTAAGGACCTTGTAGACCACAGCTCCTCTCCTGCAGGAAAATGACAACTGGAGATTTGCTTATGATAATTGTTGCCCTACCTGGTGGTCACCAACATCTAGGAAGATGCTGGGCTATCGGCACAAACCTGCCAGATAGGATTTGAGTCAGGGGCTGAGGGTGCCCTGCAGGGATAAGAAAGACTGTGCCACTGACATGCTTCCCACCTGAAAGGCCAGTAGCACTGAGGGGGCACTAACCCAGAGGAGGGCTCAGGCCTATAGACTGGAGAGACTGCCTGGAGTCATGTCCACCAGCTCCTGTTCCTGCAGTAGTCAGCCCCTGGTTCCAACAGTCTCTCTCCCCCAGTCTCCCTCTGAGAGCTCATTATGCAATTGCTCACTCACCATTTCCTGTTGCTCAAAAGCCAAGGCTGCTCTCTAGGAATTTTCAGCACCCCCACAGCAGAGCAACTAAGGACTTCAAAATGTAAGAGTGAATCCTAGAGCCAAATGGCAGTAATGGCAGTTGTAGGAGAAAAGGATGCTGCCCAATTGTGGAACCCTCTCCCTTTCTTGCTGGGTACACTCATGATTGGACAGTTCTTACTTAATGCTCCTAATTGGATAGGGTTTCAGACCATGTACCCCCGAGTCTGAACTAGGAAAACTTCTTTTTGAGTGACAGGGAGTAATGACCAATCAAGGCATGAATAAGGCCAGAATGACAGGTATTTGGTTGCACTATTTTTTTTTTCTTTTGAGGTCTGAGAATTGCACACCAGAGCCTCCAAACACAGAATATTTTCATTTAACCTTGCATGTAAGATAATTTCAGTTTATGAATTATTTATGCCTGTATATTATTAATGAATGAAAATAAATGACAATTACTATAAAATTTTATTTAGCTTTTCTGCTCTCTGGTCTTGTTAGAAGATAGATTAAACATTGAATTGGGAAGAAACTCCCAAAGCAACAATATCCAATGAAAACAACATGTAAGGCACAAGGGTAATGTAAATATTTCTAGTATTCATGTTAATAACATAAAAAGAAACAGTTGAAATTCAGCATATTCAAAACAGTAACTTTTGTGACTAATACACAGCACAGCACCTACTTATATCAATAGTCCCCATTAATCAATTGAGTACTCTAAAAACATTCAATTGTAGAGGTGAGCAAACACAGGACTTCTAAATATAAAATAAACATCATGTGTCAAAACTCAGAAGTACCCAGGACATAAATTATGAAATTCCTTCTAAGCTTTTCAAAGTTTATTTTGCTCCTCATATAGGGACATTTAGAGAAATATGATTTCTTCTCCATTTTAAAGAGAGACTAGAGAAGGTGTCCCATAAGGTCATTTTGACTTGAGAGACTATTTTTAATCCTTCTTTCATGTTGAGGGAAGTCTTCAGTAACAAAGCTATGTCAACCCATGTTCCTTATTGGGGCAAATTCTTGGAGACTACAGGGTGCAAGAAAGCTCAAAACAGGGCTCAAAATCTGAGTATGACTTGGGAAGAAAAAAATTCAAATGACTGAAAATCCACTAAAAGAGAACTCAAGCTTGTCACTGCAGTATTTGACTTAGTAGTTCTATGAGATTTTGAAGTTAATTTTTATTTAAGGCAAGTGATATTCATTTTGATTGACCAGAAAGGAAGCCTCCCAAATCCAGCAACAAATTTACCAGTTCCAGACCTCTGTAAGGTGCTGTCAGGGAGTCTTCATTCTTCCTGCTTCCCCTCTTTCTTCCTCTAGTCTATGATAATTTTCTACCTGTGGGAGACTAGCATTGAGTTGGAAAGCCAAGATTGATTCAAAACACACCTTTGGAGACTAGATTTAACTTTATATTCTGGCTGTACCACTTTCAAGATCAGTGGCTTTGGGCAGAAAGTTTAACTCCTTGTGGGCTCTGGTCTCCTCATATACTAAGTGGGGATGTCCTGGTATCTGGTATCTTGGACAGTACCAAGAGCTGACATAAACAGCTGTTCCCAGCTCTATGGTGTAGGCTGCTGTTCCTCTGCAGATCAGAGAGTAGTCTGCCCAAAGGGTGTATCTCTTTTCTCTTCTCCAAAAGCAGCTCCTGATTCTTCTGGAATCCACCTCTGCATGAGGTAGGTTATCAGGCCTAAGAAGCCAGCATGGAAGCCCCCTGAACAAGGAGGCACTGAGTCTACTAAGTTGGTTTGAGTCGGTCCAGACAGATTATTTCAGAGGCCTAAAAATGACGGTAGAAATTGAGCATGGAAAGCTTACTGCCATCTTGTGGCTTCAGGGGAGGGGAAAAAAAGGAATGGGAACCAAGAAAAGAAAAGACAATGTATCACTGAAACCAGCTGTGCCTGCAATTAGAACTTCACCCAGGGTTTTTATTTGTAATAGTAAAAAAACCCCTTTGCCTATGTTAGTTTGAGTTTGTTTTTGGTCACTTGAAATTAAGATTATTGACTGACCTACTGATTTTCTCAATTCCTTTTTTTTCATAGTAATGGAGGGAAAGAGAATGGTCACAAGGAGCAACAGAAAATTAAATCTCAAAAAATTACATGTCTCAATTAATAAATGGGCAAATAAACTAAACAAACACTTCTCAAAAAAAAGATATCCAAATAGACAACAAATATATGAGAAAATGACCAGCATCATTACCAATTAGGGAAATGCAAATTAAAACCACACTGAAATTTCTCCTCACACCAGTCAGAATGGAAGTCACCAAGAAAACAAATAATAATAAATGATGGAGAGGATGTGGAGAAAAATGAACAGTTATTTTTTTAATGGACCTGTAAATTAGTAAAACCACTATGGAAATAAGTATGGAGGCTCCTCAAAAGACTAGGCATGGAACCACCATATGACCAAGCTATGCCACATCTCTGTATTTATCCTGAATAATTAAACTCATCATACTATAGTGATACATATATACCCATGTTTATAGCAGCAAATTTATAATAACAAAACTACAGAAATAGCCTATAAAGAAAATGTAGTATATATACACCACAGATTTTAATTCAGACTTAATAAAATAAAGTTATGTCATTTGCAGAAAACTGGATGAAACTAAAGACCATCTTGTTTAGTGAAATCAATCAAAATAAGAGGATTAAGGGTCATATGTCATATGAGAGGATAAAGTTAGAGAGGATAAAGGTAAACAAATCTGGGGATGGATCTCCTAAAACTCCAAGGAAGATCAGTAGAAGAAAGGGACAAATGGGTGGCTACTGGGGAGAGAAGAGGCAAGGGCTGGGGAGTGATATTGGCTAAACTATATGTTTATTTTGTATACATGAACAAATATGCAACAACAAATCTCAGTATTATTTACAACTATAATGCACTAATAAAAATGTGGGAAATAAAGGATTAAGTCCATCTGATCATGGTGGTGCATGCTGTAATTCCTGTGTCCCGGGAGGCTAAGGCTGGAGGATTGAAAATTTTGAAGTCAGTCTCAGCAAAAACAAACATTCTAAGCAACTCAATGAGACCCTGTCTCTAATGAAAAATTTAAAAAATAGGCTGGAGGGTTGGGGAAATACTTCAGTTGGTAGTGTGCTTCCCTTGCAAGCATAATGCCCTGGGTTCAATACCCAGCACTGCAAAAAAAAAAAAAAAAAAAAAAAAAAGGCTGGAGATGTGGTTCTGAGTTCAATACCTGCTACCCTCCCCCAAAATAAAGATTAAGTCCAGACAGGCCTTGAAAATGACCTAATTCTGCCCATCTGTGAGAGCATGGCTTTGAAAGTCTTAGAGACTTACTTCTGCCTTTATTGGTCCCTACCTATGAAAAGAAATTAAAAAGTTATATTTTGCTACTGGACTGGTATAAATTAAATATAATCCAGAACAGATGATATTTTTATTTTTTCTTTGCATTTAAAAATAAAACAACTCCATTTTTTTCCCAATGGAACTTTCTCTGAAAGTTCTTTCTTTTTTTCTGTATTTTATATACAAATGTTTGACAGTAGTCATACATTTTTAACCAAAACACTAGTAAAGGCAAATCACTTTTTATTACTAAATCTACAATACATATTAAGAACCACATCAACTGAGGCATATTTCTTAATTTGATAGAACTGGTATAGCCATGTTATGGATTCCAGTTGCTGGTGTGTCACAACAAGGATCACTTCTGATTGGCTAAAAGTACTTGCTCTTTGGTTAGGTTAAACAGGATGGGACAGAAGTCTACATCACTGCTCACTTTTGATTGTCTAAATAAACAGTGGTATTACTGGATTAAGCCTACACCAGAGCATGCACTGGAGCCTGCTGGCTGGAAATGATTCTCTCATTAATTCATGATTGTACAGCATGAAGTTTTCCCATATGTGTTGGGAAATCTCTAGGATTAAATGCCTTACATGCAAATTTCTGTGAAAAAAGAGGTGAAAATGAAAATTTATGTCTATCTTGTGGAAACTAAAACCTGGACTGGCAGACCGTGGATGATGACTATTCTGACCTCATTGACCAGTGGGATGCTTCCATGAGGACCAATGGCCTTTGTTGATCAGAAACCAAGTCCAACTTTGTCTCCTGTTTGACCCCCCTCTAGAATGTGAGATAAAGAAATAGTCCTGGTTGTTTAGCTTCATCTTACATTTTCTCCCTTTGGCTTTTCCTGAAAGTGCTGGAGACTGACGTCCCAGAAATCTTGAGAATGTGCTGACCAGTTCCTATTGGATTCTTAACTATGAATTCTTACAGATTTTATGATTAAGAGGAATGGTCTTTATCTCCCTGAATTTTTCTTTTCAGCATAATTTGGGTTCCTCTGATCAATATTATTTCAGAAATGGCCTTTTTTTTTCTCCTGCTGATAACTGGTAGTTTGCTGATAAATGGGACATAACCTGTACATTGAGACCAGGCAGGGATGTGGGTAATTTGTTTCTTGGAACAGAAATTATGTTTCTTGGAACAGAAAGCATTGGTCACCACAGTGGGTTCACATTATAGAATTCTATCCTTAACTTCATGTTCCCATCACACATATCCCTTTGTCTCCTATCATTTAGGAAGATGCGGTCCAGCTGAAGTCATATTCTGGTTGAGCATGGTCTCTAAAGAATGGACAATATCAGTTTCACCATAGAACTTTATAGCAGTGCAGATTCTCTAGCCACAACACAGATCTACAGTATCAGACTCAGGGTGACTCATTTTTCTTCTATGGAAGATCCTGAGTCTTGGAGCACAGATCCCCGCCGTTACCACCCGTCACCACTAGATGGTGAGGATGCACTTTCCTACCAGCCCAGAGCGGTTCTCAGCCGCCAGCCTCCTGGTTTCTCTGGGTCACATCAGAATTGCTGAAATGTCAGTGTGCTGAGTTCAATTTTACTGTGGTGTCAAGAAAGTGATAAATAGCTGGGGCATTGACTAGAGGGAGCAATGGCCATGGTACTGTAGAAGGAAAGACCTTTAGAATTGTACAAATCCTCATTCGCTTGCAGGGCAAGATGACCATTTTTTCATAGCCTGGAGTCCTGGGGGATGGCAGAGGTCTGGTCACTGGACTTAATACCAATTGGGAAGACGAGGCTCCTAACATAGCAACAGGGTATTTTCTTCTCATAGAAAGTCTAATCTGATTGCAAAGATACCGAGAAAAGAAAAAGACCTGTCTTTTTTTTGGACTTTAAATTATTCACTGGGAAGGTAAGTAAGGAGGTGGGAGGAGAACTAGTATTTAAATTTTGGATTTAAGTCAGGTTCTGTTCTTGACTAGAGAGGGCTTTTGTCTGCTCCTGAGCCTCTTCTGTGACCTAAGTTTGCACCCATGACAAGAAAGTATGTGCAACAGGAACTGTGTTTGCACAGTTTCTTTTTCCCAAGTGCAGATACCTTCCTCCCCTCACACTTCTGGCAACCCATCCTGTTCTGCAACATTAAGATGGTGAGTGCCTAATATAGAAAATGGAAAGCACAGGGTTTTGTGCACCCCACATTACCTAGGCCCAGGGGTTCAGGCCACAGTTGTGATTACCCTGGCCATTTTGAGAAGATTTGCTGGTTTGGCAATATTCCAAGGATAACTTGGATGTGTTTTAATCTGGTATGGTTAAGACTCAGAAACAGATTTGATAGGCACAGACCTCTACAGTTACGTAAAATAGTTGTGTAAGGCCATGTGGTTGGCACCAGGGTTGGTCAGGAGGCAGAGGGTACGGAAGGTGGGGGATAACATGGGAATGAGACTTTATTGTATTTGTGCAGAAAGAAAAGTTGAGGCAAAATAATAAGGTTTAGGATTAGTTTGTTTTTGTAATTTTAGTAGGCTCTAGGGGCAAGGGCCCTTCCTGATTCTCTGGGATCTGGTGTGATTAGGGCAGGCAGATAGTGACCTAAGAGGATGGGAGTCCAAAAGGAAGGGTACTGGTCATGTGGGAACTGGATCTGTTAATTTGAGTAAGGTGAACATGCTGGGGAAATGGCTGACTATTCTAGGAATTACTATCCCCCAGAGGACATGCCATGGGTGTTGTGGTACATGCCAATAATCCAAATGACTCAAGGTATTGAAGCAGAAAAATTGCAAATTTGAAGACAGCCTGGGCAATTTAATGAGATCCTGTCTTGAAATATAATTTGAAATGGGCTAGAGATCTGCTTAAGTTGTAGATCATTTGGAGAATGCTCCTGGTTTTAATCCCAATACTCACCCCCAAACACACACACACACACACACACACATACACACACACAAACACACACAGCCTAGAAGGGCATAACCTTAAGGTTCAGCAAAGCAAATAAACAAACTACCAACAGTAAAAACCATGGTTAACATAGGCGCTATGCATCCACAGAAAAGAAGAAAAGTATAACTCTGCATGTGTTCCTAGCAAGTATGCTCTCTGGTCCATCAAGGACAGTGTCTGTGTTCGTGGTCTTCTAGATCACATGCTTCATGGACACTAAGCAGACTTCTGGGTGACTGCACAGCAGAACTCCTTGTTTTAATGGAGAATCTTCCAGTAAGACATAAATATAGGCCAGCAGAGTGGACAATGCAGATGCCCATCAACAGTCTGTCACTTGATCCTCAAACTGTCATGAGGAGATATCTATGTGGAGTAGGCTCAGGATGCTTGCAATGAGGACAGACTTCTCAGATAGAGAGAAGAGGGCAATGGGCTGTCTTTGCATGATATTGTGTCTCACTGAAGCTTACATTCCTTCTGATAGCCACTTGGAAGGGGAAGTGAAGCACTGGACAGATCATTCTGTAATGCATGGGATCAGAAGACAATAGGGTTTTCTTGCAGTTGGCTTGAGACCTTCCCAGGTCACCAGCTCTAGCAAGGGACAGTGGATTCTAATGTCCTGCATGTTAGTTTCTGTGTGTGTATTTGTGTGTGCATGCAGGTCAAGTTATTTATTTATTTATTTATTTTGTGCTGGGGATTGAACCCAGGGCCTTGTGTTTGCAAGGCGATCACTCTACCAATTGAGCTATCTCCCCAATCAAGTTCTTAATGACTCATTGTGCGTGCTTGGGATAGACAAAGAAGAGATACTACTTTCTCAATTGGGGGTTACTACATAGGAGGATTCTTGCTTGACATTCAAGGAGGGGCATTTGACTCAATAACAACAATTGGGATCAGACTGAAAAATATTTGGAAGGATGGTAAATCTTTTTGACAGAGAGACTGCAGCACAAGAATCAGGCCCATGTTAACAATTCCCCTGCCTCTAGGTTTGAAGCTTCTCCTAAGAATAGGCTGTGTGTCCCTTTCACCACTTCTTTTATTTCTTTTCTCCCTTCTTTACCTACTATGAGATAATTATTATGTTTGAAACACTGGGGGGAAAAATAAACTAGGAAAGGTCAAGTGCCTTTCTGTATAGCATTTATAATCTAGACCAGGGTTACCTGGTGAAACTCTCACCAATGCCCTCTTCTAACTCAGGGCAGAGAGCATGGCACATTACAGACTGTGTCTGATGCTGGACATGGCTTCTGCCTCTGTGCTGGGGCTAGATTAGTTGGGGCTGTGACCCTGAGTACAAAGGGAAGCCACCCTGGGGGACTCTGCTGTCTTCTTCTCAGGAAGGTCTGTCTCCTTGGATGTGATTTCAGAAGGTACCTGCACACAGGTAAGCTGATCCCTTCCCACCACCCATCTGGACCCCCTTGCTGAAAACAGGCACCTGAACATCAGCACCTGGCATTCACAGGCAGTGTGCCAGGGGAGTCTTTCTGCACCCACCACTCATGGGCACACTGACTCAGGCGACAGTCACTGTTCACAAGTGAAGTGCCCCACTGGTTAGTCCTCATGAGCAGAGAATTCCCCATCTCTTGGGAAGAAGAGGATTTTATATTGTCAGAAGGCTTTCCTGATAATTGATTTCTTCCTGGACAGTGAAAATTGGAAAGTTACTTTAACCCAAGAAGTTTCCAATTATATGAACATAATAAAAGGTCAAATGACATTTTGAATTTATTACAAGGGTTATATTTCTTGCTCAGTTTAAATTTTTGTAGCTGTCCCACCTCTGGGATGATGGGAAAAAGGCAATCTTGAGACCTGTACTTGGGTAAGGGTCAACTTCTGTTGAGAGGTGGCTGAAGATTACAGTCTTCCCAGGATAGGTCTCCATGATGGGTGGAGTGAGAGATCTCACTGAAGAAGAGTCCAACTTTGTTAGGAAGAAGGTGCTGGTAAGTGCTTAGAATCAGAGGAAACCCAACCTAACCCCAGGGTAGCAGTAAGTGGGGAGGCTATGCACTCCTCCCTCACCAAAGCAGGAAGAGGAGAGGTGGGTCAGTGAGAAGCCAGGGACAACAAGGCAGGTTGGGTGGTATCCACAATTTCCTTCCTGCCAACTATGCTGGCCAGTGTCTCTGGAGGACCCCACTGGGGGGATCTGGGCAGGTGCTGTCTGGGTCTTTGAGTCTCTGAGCAGAAAACTGGCTACATGTTCTGCTATGAGGCAGCCACTCTTGAATAAAGAATGGATGGTTCCTGAGGGTGGACAAAGTGACCCAGTAATCATAGCAGCTTCAGGATGTGAGGGAGGGAGGCTTTAGGCTGTCTCTGAAGGCACCTCTCATCCAGGTGAGTCCTGGCCCTTGCCATCATTTCCCCCAAGACTTTGGATTCAATGTGGACTAGAGTCCTGGCAGCTGAGATTCTTGTGCGGTTGGGCACACCCAGCCTAGAGTGCAGGGTATGCTGGGGTGGCATGTGCCACATGTGCTGCATCTGTGGCCACCATCAAAACCTCCCTGACACTCAGGGTGCATCTGTTCCTATGTGGGGGACACCCTGCCAAAATCACTGGAAGACTCAAAGATCCCTAATGGTATCATCACCCCAGCTCCCTCAAGTGCTGGCCACACATCACTAGTGTCCACCCAGGATCATGCTCACCTGAGGTGGTGCCACAGGGCCCAGCATCTCTGAGGTTACTCTGGTCTTGAGTCCTGGAATGCCAGTTGAACAGAGTAGTGGTTGGGAGTCCCAGAGGTTCCTGCCTCAGCTGTCTTGGTAACACATCTACAACCAGGACTACCTAACTGCAGGGCTCATGGAAGCT
Organism: Sciurus carolinensis; assembly: GCF_902686445.1. Classification (NCBI taxonomy): domain Eukaryota; kingdom Metazoa; phylum Chordata; class Mammalia; order Rodentia; family Sciuridae; genus Sciurus; species Sciurus carolinensis. Next base: position 311,074 of record NW_025920188.1, on the reverse strand, counting down.
GAAGGGTACCAGCTCTCAGGACATGAGCAGTGGCAGCACCCTTGATGGTGACCATGACCTTGTTCACTGTGTCTAGTGTCCGTGAAGGCCCACATAGATTGACATTCTCTCCTGGAATCCTTGTGGTTGGAAGTGTGGTTGGAAGGCCACAAAGCATGTTGGCACCAAGGGACCAGGCTCCAGATTCCTAGCCTTGCACTCTGGAACATGCCTTGGCCTGAACTCCACCACTATCTTCTGAGACAGACACCCAGAATTCGAGAGCTAGCACCCCGGCTGGCACTGAGTCTCTGGACACTGTTGCAGAGAACTGTATTGCAACATGGAGCTCTGGAATAAGCCAGGCTCCCATGGACACCAGGGAAGTTGTAAGACAGGACTTTTTGACAAGTGCTTGTTGTCCTTGTAGACCTGGAATAGGCAAGACAGACAGCTGTTCATTGAGGCCTGTGGGATACTCTCCTGTCCTCTCAGCACAATCAGCCTTCCTAAAAGCCTGCCTGATGCTTCTTTCTCACTATCCCAACCCACCTGGAAATGCTGCAGGCATGAATAGGGATAGAGTCCATAATGTGACCAAGGTCAGGGCCCATAGTTTTTCCAGGGCCAGGGCCCATAATGAGAACCAGGGTCAGAGTCCAGAATGTAACCAGGGTCAAAGCTCATAGTGTGACCAGGGCCAGGGCCTGGAATGTGGACTTGTTGAGAATAGAGTGTTACCAGAGGCAGGAACCAGTGTGTGATCTTGGTCAGGTTTCAGAGTGACCAGGGTCAACAAGAAAATGTAACCAGTGTGAGGTTCCAGTGTGTACCCTGGGTCCAGTTTCAATGTTTTACCAGGGTCAGGTCCCAGAGAGTGATGAGGATCAGGCCCTAGAGTGTAACGAGGGTCAAGACTCAGAGTGTAACCAAGACCAGGGCCTACAGTGTGAGCAGGGTTAGGGCCTAAATTGTGACTAGGGTCAGCACCAAGAGTGTGACTAATGATCAGGACCCAGAATGTGATCAGGGTCAGGCTCAGTGTTTAACCAATGTAAGGGTGTAGAGTTTGACCAAATTCATCACCCAGTGTGTTACTGGTTCAGGGTTCAGTTGTGACCATATAGGGCCCAGTAGTGACCAGGCCAGAGCCCTATACTTGACCAGGTCAGAGCAGAGTGTGACCAAGTTAGGACCCAGTTGTAACCAGGTCAGGGTCCAATTGTGACCAGGTCAGTGTACAGAATGTGAACAGTTTTAAGACCCAGAGTATAACCAGGGTCTAGGATGAGTATGTGACCATAGTAATGGCCAAAACTGTGACAAAGGCCAGGGTCCCACGTGTGACCATGGTCAAGATACAGAGTGTGACCAGATCAGGGCCCAGAATCAGGGCCAGTTGTGACCAAGTCAGGGCCCAGTGTATAAACAGGCCATGGCCCAGTTTTGACCAGGTCAGGGCCCTGTGTTTGACCAGGTCAGAAACCATTTATGACTGGGTAGGGCCCTGTGCTAGACCAGGCAGGGCACAGTTTTGACAAGGTCAGGGACCAACTGTGAGTAGCACTAGGGCTTATACATGCTACCCTCATTTTCCCGCATTTTTTTCTGAGTAGCTCATGCCCTTGTGAACAATTTCAGTCCAGTGTTTCTCATGCAGTATGTGGAGTGGACAGAATGTCTGTTCCTCTGAGACCCTCTGGAAGGAGTTAGCCCTGCTATTCCCATGTTGCAGGGTGTAGAAAGGTTCAGAGCAGTCACAGTGATTGCTGAGCAGTTCGAGCCCATCTCAGAGCCCAGATTATAAATGGGCATATTCCTGAGTCTGCCCTGTTGCTGGAGTTTCTGTTGCCTGTTGCACATTTTAGCCCCCACCCCAGGCCCCCCATATCCTGGAAGGCAGGCACTCACTTTCTCAGGTATTTGAGCAATATCACACATCAGGCTGCAAGCAGAGGCAGGAAGTAATTGATTACCTGAGGCCCAGCACTCTTAACACCTCAGCCCTGGACTGGGGTAGATGTGCATTTGTTCAGGAAACAGGGCTCCCACTCCACAGACATCCACCCACAGGCAGGCACCCTGGTGTTTGGAAGCACTAAACTACGAAGCCCACCAACTGGTACTGGCCTTGCACCTGCCTGCTCACCTGTCAGACAGTCTGCTGATGGATCTGGGAGCCCACCAGTCACCATCATGTAATCCTGCCCTGTGCCCAGACCAGGAAAAAGGCCCTGAACAAGGTCTGCCTTGTACCCTGCTCTTCCCCTGTGCAGCAGATGCATGTCATTCTAGGGACATGTCCATGTAGGTCAACAAGACACTCAGAGTGGCATTCAGGGTCCACATAGGCCCCGGGCACACAGGGCAGGTCACTCAAGGGCTCATCTGCCCTGCCAGCTGGAACAGAGGAAGCAAACAGAGCAGGCTTCTCAAACCTGGTCCAGACAGGCAAGAGGGTGGGTATGCAGAGCAGGTGTCTGACTTACCTAAGGTCTGCTGATTTTCACAGGGCCCCCAGCTGTGGTGGGTGGAGTCTTGTTCCCAGCTTACTCCTGGTTACCACATACGTGGCCACAGGATGTTGTCAGATGGTGAACATTTCTGGAGTTCACCTGGATTCCACATACTGCAAAGGGACCTGAGTCATGGCATCAACCAAGGACTCAGGATTTTGGGGGATGCCACCCTGCTAACCACTACTAACCAGGCCCTGTCCACCTCAGTAGCATAGTGGACAGAGGCAACTTGCCTGCTGATGAGTATGGAGGGCTGTCAGTGATACCATCCATGTTCTCCAGAGACCCCACTCTGGTTGATGGCTTTGGGAATGGTTGTACATCATGGTTGTTTCAATGTGTGATCTTGGTAGCTCTACATTTCTGGGTCCTGCCAAAACTCTCAAGGTTGGCTGGAGCCTGAGCTGCATTCTGCTTTTTACCAGAGGACTGGGAGGAAGTACACTTCTGAACTGCTGAAGGGTCTTTCCTCACTGACTCCAGGGTTCCCTCTGAACATCACAACATCTAGTCAGGAGATTTTGGCCCTGGGAGCAGTCATCTCACCAAGTGCCCCATGGATCCAGATCCTGCCCTAAGACATGCAGCTGGCAGAGGTGGGTGGGCTGGTTGAACCAAGGTTCTCATCTCCCTCAACACGGTTGCCAGGGCTATTTCCCCTGGCCAGTGAGGGACTGAGGATGATCCCAGGAATACATGTCCTCCACAACCAGAGGAAAACAGGGGTGAGGGGCAGCCTCATCTGGGGTGCTGGGGACAAGGGTCTGTGGAAGTGTTTCAGTTTCAACCAGCCCTATGTGGTCTGCTTGGTTTCTGGTTCTGTCAATCAAATAAGTATTCTCGGTGCATAGTGTGGTAATTTGGTCTTCCTTCCCAAATACCAGGATTCTTCATGTGAATAATGGCACAATTTTATGGGAAAGGAAACTGAAAATTTATATATGGATTGGTAATTCCTGAGGTCCAGGGGCCCTGATATCATATTGGGTTCTAATCAGGTGGAAGTAAGCGGTCAGGACTCAGAAACAAACAAGTCATCTTCTCTCCTCATCCCAAGATGGTCCTCCCCATACCTGTGTCCTCAGGTCCATGAGGAGAGGAAGCAGACACCAGGGAGACAAGCCTGGGCCTTCCCCTCCCTACATTGACTTGGTCACAATTTTCCTTCCACCCAGAATCAAATCTCCACACTTTGCTGCTGTGTCTGCTTATAGCAGATCTGGTGTTGCAGGTTCCCCCTTCTTTTGTCTCTGTGCCCCTATCCCCCTCTGCACTGCAGAGCCATGCCCTCAGCCATACTGGGGAAGAGCCTCCTGGTGCCCCACTCAGGGCACAGTGCCCACTTCTTGTTCTGTGTGCTTCAGGTTCTGGTTTTGTGGGCAGGATGTGGAGATGGAAACCCAGATCCAGGGTGCCTGGTTCTACCCAGCTCCTCCACTTATTTGCTGTGTGACCTAGGGTTGTTTATTGAACTTCCCTTGGCTTCAATGGTCTTATGTGTAAATGGGGTCTTATGACAGTCTTTTGGGGTCTTATTAATGGGGTCTTATTAATGGAGTCTTATTACTTCCTAGGGCTTGGGGAGTAAGTCTGATGCACACAGATCCTCTTAAGGTGTCTGTGTCCCCTGATGTACCCTAGAAAAGTTTTGCAGTTTCAGCAACACAGCATGTCCACCTTCCAAATTCTGATGGTCTGCTGCATACTGACCATCTGAATAGCATTGCAAGTGTCTTCTTGGATGCCCTGTTGCCAAGCCTGTGCAGTTTGGACACTCTGCTCTGGCTCTGCCACCTTGATTTGCAGTAGTGTGATGAGTAGTGGATAGGCCTCCTGATGTTCCAGGTACAGCACAGCCCTCTTCTGAGAGGGGTGCCTGCAGCATTCCACACCACAACCTGCTTCCCTGTGTACCCTAGAGCATGCAAGGGTCCATGGAGCATCTTCACATGCAGCCTTGGCTCGTGAGTCACTCCTTGTGCCAGGTAGGCATGATATATACATAGCTCCAAGGCAGGACTTGAGGTCAGCAACCCCAGACACCCTCTTTTCCTCTGGTCACTGGTCATTCCTCCCACTCTACTGCTCAGCACAAGTCCAAAGGACTCTGTACCCTGACAGTGCAATAGGAGATTCAGAACACCCGAGTCTGCCCAGGGGATATCTGGCAGTGGGTCTGTCCATGTATCTGGGGATGTGCCCCTGTCAGTGTGGATGACTTATGAGGATTGAGAAGCAGCCACAGATACTGCAGGTCCTGAACCTCCCACTTTACACCAACAGCAAAGACTATTCCAGAATGACAGAGCCCTCAGGCCCCACCCAGGCTCTCTGCCAACACTCCACAGACCAGCTGCATCTCCTGGAGGAGGACAGCCCAGAGGACAGGAGTAAAGTCTGTGGGTCACTCAAGGTCCCATCCTTGACAGTCACCTGCTCTCATGTGCTTGAAGCCTATGCTGTCTCACCTGGAAACTAGAAGTGACACAGCATCTAGGAGGCTAGGCAGCCTGAAGAAGCAGGCCACCTCAAGCCCAGGACAGGGTGCTATTTCTGAACACAGAGAGCTGCCCAAGGAGGCTCTCCCTGTCCTTCCACTCCTGGCCCTGCTCCTCCCTCCTCATCACCTCTCCCTCCATTTCTCTTTCCAGGCTCCCCGCTGGATGGGTCCTATGGCCCCAAAGCCCATATTCTCTCCCCTCCCTATCTGGCCCCTTCCTTTGACCTCTTGTCCTCTATGTCCTCCTAAGCTGTGTCCCAGGATCCTCCCCTGCTGAAAGTGACCCCATCACCTCTACCAAATGGTGATGATTTTCTTTTATTGGGAACCTGCCAGTCTCTGAGACTCCTCACTTACCCATGGACCTGGCCTCAGCAGCAGTCCTCTGGAGTCCCAACCTCAAAACCTACTACTGATGGACTGGTCTTCCCTCTTGTCTGGTGCTCCATCCTGCAGCAAGAACAAGGCTATAACTGCTTGCCCTCTGTCCTACCTCAACCCTCCTGGCTCTGCTGCAGGGCATCTCTGATCAGAGAACTGCTCTCCTCTGCTTCAAGGGCTCCTCCTTATGGAGCTCCTGCCTCCCTCCAGAATGAGCCCCAACTCCATAAGCTTCCAACCCCTCTGAGACCCAAGCTCCCTTCCCTCTTTTCTGGACATTTCTCTGAATACTCTGCAGCTGATGTGGTTTTTGCTTCTCACCACTGAGAACAAAGAGTAACAAAAATGGGAAACACTGGTAAGCCCTCCCATTAAGGGCACCCCTGGACCTTCACCTGCAACACTCTCATGAAGTCCCCATGCTGCCCCTGCTCAGTACTTCCTTCTCAGGATCAAGGAACAGTCCACTATTCTCCATTTTAAAATCTTCCCTGAGTAGAACTAGGAGGGGACACTGCTCTGAACTCAAGTAGGTTTGGTGCTATGCATCTGCAGTGAGGACTTGTCCAGGTTCCACTGTGTTCTGCTCAATGACCTGTGTTGACTGTGTCACAGAGGTTCCTCCTCTCTTGTTGTTGGACCTTCAAGGTCCTATCAGGCCTTTTCCTTCCTCCTGGTTGAGGCTGGGACAGCAAGCACTGGGCATAGAAGGCTGCTACGGAGGGCCAGATCCAGGTTCCAAGGTTATATCAAAAAGCCAGAGACCAGTAGAAGGAAGGGTTTGCTTTGGATCTGAATTATAAAGGCCTCAGTACAGAGCAGTTTGGGGCCTGGGGTGCAGAAGTGCATCATAAAGGAGCACATGGCAGGACAATCTCCCATCTCACCTGTGGGATGCAAGAGAGAAGCAGGACAATCCCAGATCTCACAGTCCTTTTCAAGGACACACTTTAGGGCTTTGAACCCCCACCAGACCTCTTCTCCTATTTTTATTCTTCTCCCAGAGCACCATCAGGGACTGGACTAGAATAGGTGGTTAGTGGGCACACTGTCCTCCATGCAGTCCTGCTGGGCTTCACTTCTTGTTCTGCAAGAGACACACCCATGCTGACAATCACTAGGTTTCCCAGAGGCCCAGTCTGACCAATACTATGTCTGCAAGGAAGGCCCAAGGCTGTCTGTATGGTGCTTGGGCTTCATCCTGGGATAAAGCATGAGGACAACTCTTCAGGGGGGTGTGGATCTAAGGTACAGGGCAGAATCCTCTGGGACTTGGTCAGGCCTCTGACTCCCCTGCTGTTCTTGACATACCCGAGCTGTCCCTGGACAGACACCCTGATCTCTGGGTCAGAGCCCACAGTGCCACCTAGATGAGGGCTAATTCTCTTTCCTGGAAAATGGAAAAGTCCCTATGCTAAGCCATGGTACCCTCCCTGCCATGTCCACAGGAAGACTGCAGGACTTGGGGACAGCAGGAAAGGATACAGAGAAGATGCAGAGCAGGTGGGAATCTGTTGGGGTGTCAGTGGGGGAGTCATGACCCCATCTCTTCTTCAAACCTATGGCAATCCTAGCATGTAGGCATTCTTGGGCTGCCCAGGGGAACCAAGAATAAAATCAAGAAGAATGGCATTTGTTTTATTAGAGAGCACATTGACCCATCATCCTATAGAAGGGACCCTGCAGTTCTGTCCTGGTAAGGACCCTTCCCTTGAGCAGGTGTCACCTTGGACACTCAGGAAGAGGCTCCCAGGCTGCATGGACCCCAGGGATGCCCTCCTGGGACCTGGACCAGGATGCCTTCCATGTCAGCCAGGCAACTTTAGTGGTGGAACAAGAGATGGTGGGTTTGGTGATCAAACCTTGGTCTGTGCAGGACCTCTGTCAGAGTCACTGTTCAATGGCAAGCACCCTGGTTTCCTACCTCAGCCTTCTCTCCTGTGCATAGGCATTGGAGCCTGCAGGCTCAGAATCCACATACTACAAACATGACCACTTGGCATACATTGTAGTCCTCACCATGTCTTTCCCAGTGCCACATAAGCCAGTTCGTGGGGTCCCTGAGCATGGTGTGAGCACAGACGTGGGCAGCTTTCCTGGAGCTGCCACAGAGAAGGCAAGGAGATTCCAGCCTGTTCTCCATGGGCATAGGTAGGCAGGCTCCTGCTGGGTACTGGCCCCACAAGTCCACTGCCATTTGGGCACAGGAATTTTGTTAAGGTCGCTCTGGTCTTGGCTTATACACGTAGTTGCCATAACATCCCCTGGGCGCCAGAGGGCAGAGTGGTTCCAGCACTAGGTGATACTGAGGGCCTTATTCTGCAAAGCTCAGTCACCTGATATTGAGGAAAAAACTCAGCACACACCACGTGCACACACACCTTATACCTCACACTGTTAGGACTAATGACACGTTAACTAACTCAGGCTTACTCCTTACTTCCTGGAAAGTGAGCAAGATCAAGGCCTCAAAGGTGGTTTCAAAAAAGTTAAGGACAATAAATCAGACCACCGTGAGGGATTGGTTAACAACAGTTCTGCGAACATGATCAGCTTGTGCTTGCCATATAGTCCTATGGGACTCTCGCCTGCGTGAACCCCCAGTGCCTTGCTGACTTTAAGCTGATTTGTTCCCGCCTAGCCTTCACCCTGCATAAAAGCTGTTTGACTTACTGAATAAATGAGTTCCTGCTGTGACTGGTCTCCCTGATGTGTCTGACTGTCCTCTGCCCAGAGGGCTGGGTGTGGGTGGTCTGTGGGCCCTACCTTTCCCTGTCTGGCTTTGTTGGGGAGTGCTCCCTTCCCTTGTCACTGGTTGAGAAGAGCAAGGGGGCTAAAGACCCAACATCACACAGCACACAAAATAAAACATACAGCACACATTACGTGCACATACCTCCTTACACATCCCACAACACACACCATGCAAACAGCACAGTTCATAGCAAACACACCTCTTGCACATCACACAACATACAATGAAACACAGCACACACCACATGTCCACACAACTCCTAAAAAGTCACACAACTCACACAATGCAACATAGCACACACCACATGCACACCCAACTCCTTGGGCTTCACACAACACATACAATGCAGTACAATGCACACACTTCCTTACTCAACATGCACAATGTAACATAGCACATAAAACAGGCACACACACCTCCTTCCACATCATACAACACACAAAATGCAACAGTGCACTCACCACTCTTTACACATACACAACACACAATGGAACACGCAGCACACACTATATGCACACATAACACCTTACATATCATGCAACATACACAAGGCTGCGCAGCACACATGTGTGCATGACCACCTTACATATCACAAAACACACACAATGCAACATAGCACAGTCCATGGGCATACACACCTACTTACACATCATATAATACACATCAAACACTCAGTACACACCACATCCACAGAAACCACGTTTTCACACACATAGCACACACACTACACATCCACCCACCCACAAACTTTACACATATCATGTACACACACCTCACTACACACCAACAATAATCTTTGACTACACTGGCTATTCTCATGACTCATGACATGATCAGTGTTGGCAAATATGTGTGCCATGTGTCATGTGTCCTCAGTTGCAGAACAGATTCCTCTGTTGTGCAGTGGCCCTTGGGGTATGCAGGCTCTGGAGGAGAGAAGAGCTTCTCCTGGGCTCCCTTCCTGCACTGCTGAGCCCCTCCTCAACAGGAGATTCTGATGATACACTGAGGGCCCAAGGTACAGCCCAGGTTATGCCACTCAGCCCAGGTCACACCTGGGAACCCACAGAACAGCAACCAAGCCCCATAATTCAGTGTCATAATGCTTTAGAGCTATGGACTTCCTTTGACCCTCACCCACACAACTTGTCCATCTGCTGGCCAGGTTCAGGAAATTCCCACCCAAGGACTCTGCCCTGAGTCCTCCCATTTTTCCACTGGTCTGCTCTGCAGCTGTGGTCTCCCACAATGCAGAACTGGGGAGGGGACATTAACCATGGGGTGGGCCTCCAGACTCACAGGCCCACCTCTGTGGACTCTCTGGCACTGTCTGTGCCCAGTTACCTTCCATGAAGCTGAGAAGCAGCTTGGGGTTGGCTGGGCAGGTGGATTTACATGTTCTCAGCAGGACTTTCTGTGGGACCTGGCACAGAGGAGAAGGGAAGGAGGGTGGGGAGTTGAGGAGGGACTTAGGAGACACTGGCAGCTGGGACACCCCAGGTCCAGACTGCTTATAGCCACCACTGTGCAGGGGACATGGACAGCACCTCAGTGAGGGGTCCAGGGTCAGTAGGCAGATATCCATGGGAGTCCCGACAGGGCAACAGGCACCTGGGAGGAACTTTAGTCTCCCTGGCACCCAAGAACCTGGAGCCACTGCTGATGGACTGGGACCTATGCCAGCATCAGAAATAAGAGAAAAATTAATTTGATCACAATTTGGCCAAGTGTATGGAACATTGCTGAAGTGAACCAAACAACTCCCATTTTGCTTTCTGACCCCATTTTGTGAAACTTATAAAAAGCATGTTGTTTGCTGTGATAGATCAAAACAAAATGTGTGTGTAGCGTTAAGATAAGTAAAGTCACGAGCAGTGACGCACACAGTGACTATGCAGTCACTGAGAAAAACATTTGGCAGTTTGTTTACACCAAATTTACATTAGTTTTAATGGTAAAACTGGTAAAAATATTTACTAGATGAATTTGCAGAATTCAGGACTTGAAAAACAAATGAGGTAATGTGTGAACTTGTTTTGATGTGACTATATAAACTGCAGACTGATCAGGAGCGAGAGGGCACTACTCCACCGACAGAGTCTGTCACTATGTCCCACTGACAAGTGACAAGATAGTGCTCCCCAGCTCGAGGCCCCTGGTCGCTGCATGCTGTTACTCCGATGACTGATTGCCATTTGCTGTGAACCAAGCATCAATAAAACCCCATCTGAGGACCAACGACCGGCTATGTGAGTGTTATCTTATTTCTACCCGGTTACCGATCCAGTACAAGGCCGCAAGTGTTATGACGTGCTCGTGACAGTAAGGTTACAAGAAGCTGATCTACAAACATCATCCACAACAGCACTGTCATCCACAGGCACTGAGCCAGGAGACACATAAGTGGAGAACCAGGGCTGTGGAGGGTGTGCAGTCAGTCCTCCCTTCCTTCCTGGGTCTGGTTGTGGTCTGACCAATCTCCCTTCCTGGGCATGGGATAGCTGCCTGCAGGGAACTGGAACTTTGGCAGCAAATGACAGGCACTGAGGAGAAAGCAATTTGAAGCTTCTTTGAAATTCTCTCATTTTAATTGGGTCTGGTCTCCATCCCCCATCTAGTCCATCCTGCAGACTCGAGGGGTGTGGGACACTGTATTATTTGGCCCTGTATGTGGGGTTGATGCAGAGGTGCCCTCAAGGGCACCCAGAGATTGTGAGTGAGAAGAATGCAGAATTCCCAACCAGCTCCCCTAGTGGATGATGGGGAAGTTGCTCAGAAGCCTGGTCAGGGCCAGGTTTGGTAGAATTGGCACTGGTCACTCTCATTCTGACAATTCCTTCTTCCTGAGCAACTGCTTTGGAAGACATTGCTGATTGTCCACCAAGTGCTCTGGGCCCCAGTCCCTGGGATGGATGTTTCTGTTCTTTGATTGGATCAGATTCCTGCACAGACTGGAAGTGACAAACTGTAGGATTCAGTGGAAAATACCATTTTAGCCAAAGTGAGCACCAAAACAGTTTCCTCAGTTGTTTTACCTGTAGTCCTGAAGCACATTTCTGGGCCGTGCCATGTGAAGTAGCAGGTAAATTTGCAGTGGAGAGTGGTCCTAGTCAGCACCTGCCTCCCACCCAACCCAGACTCCAGGTTCCCTGGATGCAATCTCTGTCCTGTCCAAGTGTCCAGGACCCCTGTTTACCTCATGGGGCTGCCCTTCTGCCCAGGATCTGTGGGTGTACACCATGAAGGTCTCTGAGATGTCTGTGAGGATAGTGAACTCACAGCAGGTGCTCAGACATACCTGTCTTCTCACTCCCCATCATCCTGACCCTGTGTGTGCATTCAGGGATTTGCTATCTGAGACCCACCTGCTCCTCATCCACCCCCAAGTTACATGCACCTGGGCACAATTCCAAAACACAGACCTTTCTCTAAAGTTGGATGAAAGCTCCCATATCTTCTCTTTCTCATCTATCCCTTCAATAATGTGACTCCTGAAATTCTAGCTGGGAGTTCCTCTGTGATTGGGTCAGCCTCCCATGTGACCCATCTGTGGGGTCAATGAGTCACCAGCACAGTGACCAGGTGACCCTGGCTTATACCTCATACCCAGGGCCATTGGAAATCATTCTACCTGAAAATAAATGCTTTCTTTATTGTTTTGCAAATCAAACCCCTTTGCCATGGAAACCTCTGGGTAGGTGGAGAAGATGAGGGCAGGAGGAACTGATGACCTGCATGGAACCCACTTGAGACCTTTGTCAAGAGCCACCCGGCATCTCCGTGGTCTGTAAGCAAGGAGATGGAGGCCAGAGGAAGCAGTAGAGCCTTTCACATTCCACTGCCAATCCTGAGCAGAAAGGCACAAGGTAGACTCCTCCACTCCATCTCTGACCAGGCTGGATGAAGATATCTCCTCCTCTCCACTCCAGAGCACTGAGTTAGGCCATCATCTCAGGGTCAGGAACACCTGCCATTTTGGATTTCCAAAAGAGCACACACTGACTTGTGTCTGGAGGGAGGCAAATATTTCTATTGTTCTTTTACTACAAGCCTTTCCTTTCTTCAGGGGTAGAAGTACCTCAGGTCAGGGTCATAAATCAAACCAAGGTCAGATACTTTTCTCCAGTTATGGTCTCCATCATTCTAACCCTCTCACCTATGTCCTGGACACACTGTCTGAGATCTGGTCAGCAGCAAAATCTGCAACCTCATTCCAAGGCAAAGGAAAAACTGCCCCAGGACCACATTGTCCTCCAAAGACTCAGGAGATCCAGAACCTGGCAGAATGTCACTGCACAAAAGATCTCTGATCTACCCCAAAGTGTGAGGAGTCTTCCCCTGGGTGTAGTCACTGAGTTACAGCATCCACAGGGCCTGGTGAAGTGGCCACACCTGGAATGTCAGCTACTTGGAGTATGAGATTCCAGGATTCCCATTTGAGGCCAGCCTGGGCCACTTAGTTAGACTCTGTATTTAAATTAAAAAAAATTGTCTGGCAGAAAGCTCCTGAATTCCACACACAGTATCTCAAATCAACAAATACTTGTAAGTGTAAACATTCATAGACAGATTTGCCAAGAGCCAGCATCAGGGCCCAGATCTGGCCCAGATCATCAGGTGATCCCAGAGAAGATGAGTACCCAGCAACACCTGCATCACTCTGCCTCAAACACCTTTCCCTGCCCCTGTTCACAGTAATATGCTGGGTTCAGCTAGGTGTTTCTAAATGTGGTTGCCTGGTCTTTATGTTGGCCTTTGCCTCATCTCTTGACCTGGATGAGCACAGTCCTGAATGAGGTCTGGAACTGGATCCTGGCCTTGTGCTTCATCTCCTATGTGCATGTGCTCCTGAAGTTAAATCTAAAAACGTCTCAGTATCTGAATGAGATCACCACCAAGTGGGGCTCACTTGGGGACATCTGCTTGGCAGACTGTGCCTGTAATCTCACTGGAACACCCAGGCAGAACAGCCTCACAGGCCACAGGACAGGACTTTCCCCTCCTTGACCAGCTCCTGTCTGCATCCTCCCCTAGATGGTGCTGCCTGTACCACTCAGAACATGGCCCCAGGGCAGATGGGACTAGTTTCTGGTACTGGGCTTGCCCCTCTTTGCTTGGGTAACCCTGGCAAATGGACATCAACCCCCTGACTCTCCTCTGCCATTTGGAAACTGAGGCAACCACTGCTCCCTGATAGTTTTTATGCAGATTGCCTATGACCCCAAGTGTGTGGAGTATCCTGCATTACTCAGAGCAGAACAGGTGCTCTCAGCCATGGATGTGCTGCCCTACCATCTCCCCAAGAGGATGAAACCAGGAGCCCTTCCTGCCCTCATGCCCTCAGGTCGGAGCCCATATGGGTGCCCCCCTCTCAGCACCCTGCTGATCTGTCCCACAAACATCACACAGAGTTTACTCACCTTCTCTGCCTCTCCACCAATCTTCCACAGCCTGGCTCTCTCTGGAGCCTCTAGAACACTACAAAGGAGGCTCAGTCCAACTGATTGGGATGGTCCTGAGGAGGAGACCAGTCCTGTAGCTCAGAGAGGGCCCAATCTGACCTCAAGGGTGATAGGGCCAGCTCTGTTGCAATGCCTTCTTTAGGTTGGCATGCAGGACTGGTCAAGGCCGGACTGAGGGATGGGGCCTTTTGGAGTAAGTTACAGGACTGCTGGGAGAGTGCTTCAGGCACTTTGAGGCAGCAGTGAAGTGCTCTCCAGGAAGAGAAAAGCAGCCAGAGCATAGCTCCCAGTGGGAGGACTGTTTTCTATCTTCCAGAAAACAAACAAATGTTCCACAAAGGCCCAAGCTGAGGAATGCCACAGTCTTCCTTGACATTCTACCTGTGGACAAATGCATACAACCCCATAGTCAAACTGCAGAACCACACATGTGCAGAGTCAGGGCACCTCAGATGAATCCATCCCACAGTGCTTGCTCCCACTCTCCAGAAGTTTTCTGCAGCTGCACTGTGGCCCTGCACTGTTTCCCATTCCTCTGCTGCTTCACCTTCACTGTTCACCACTGGAGCACTTCCTCCCTGCTTTGAATAACAAATTTCACATCACATTGCCCTGCATGTTTCATGGGCCCCTCCTGCCTTACTGCAAGAACAACTCACCTTTCAAGTGCTTCACAATTTCTAGATGTCATCCAGTGGCAGAACATCCTCTGATTGCTCCATCTGCATCAGTGACCCCAGGAAGGCAAGCTTGGGGCTGTGGCATGTTCTTGTTCCATTTCTTATTAGTTTTCCAAGTTCTTACCACTGGTTCTTTGGACTTGAATGTTTGGAAACGTCCATTTCAACTCCTCCTCACTGGCACATGTCATTTTCATTTTTTATAAAAGGTCTTTGCAAGGATCAGCAACTGGGATAGATTCAAACTAAAAGACTTTCTCTAAGCAAAGGAAACTATCATGAATGTGAAGAGAGAGCCTATAGAGTGGGAGAAAATCTTTGCCACTCATACTTCAGATAGAGCACTAATTTCCAGAACATACAAAGAACTCAAAAAACTTTACACCAAGAATACAAATAATCCAATCAACAATGGGCTAAGGAAATGAACAGACACTTCACAGAAGAAGATGCACAAGTAATCAACAGATATATGAAAAAATATATTCAACATCTTTAGTAATAAGAGAAATGCAAATCAAAGCTACCCTAAGATTCCAACTCACCCCAATTAGAATGACGATTATCAAGAAAACAAGCAAAAATAGGTGTTGACGAGGATATGGGGAAAAAGATACACTGATACATTACTGGTGGGGTTGCAAATTTGCAAATTAGTGCAGCCACTCTGAAAAGCAGTATGGAGATTCCTCAGAAAGCTTGGAATGGAACCACCATTTGACCCAGCTATCCCACTCCTTGGCCTATACCCAAAGGACTTAAAATCAGCACACTACAGAGATACAGCCACATCAATGTTCATAGCTGCTCAATTCACCATAGCCAGATTGTGGAACCAACCTAGATGTCCTTCAATTGATGAATGGATAAAGAAACTGTGGCACATATATAAAATGGAATATTACTCCACCACAAAGAATGATAAAATTATGGCATTTGCAGGCAAATGGATGAAATTGGAGAATATCATGCTAAGTGAGAAAAGGCAACCTCAAAACACCAAAGGATGAATGATCTCGAAGATAAGTGGATGATGACACATAATGGGTGGTGGGAGGGGTTAGTGTTAGGGTTAGGGTTAAGTTTAGGGTTAGGGTTAAGGAGGTGGCAAGAATGGAGGAAGGAAGGATTTTATAGAGGGAAAAGAGGGGTGGGAGGGGTTGGGGAAGGGAAAAATAGCAGAATGAATCAAACAACATTACCCTATGTAAATTTATGATTACACAAATGGTATACCTTTACTCCATGTACAAACAGAGAAACAACATGTATCCCATTTGTTTACAATTAAAAAAAAAGGTTTTGCCCATCAAGAGTGTGCCACCTGACATCCCTCTCCTTCTTTTATTTATGTTGACAATCGCTGGGTCCTCAGGCCTAACAAGGATGGATCACTGTGTCCTCCATCTCAGTGTTCAGTGGATTCTGTTTTTCCTTAAAGTCTCTGTGGATTGCTTTCCATGGAGATAAGTGTGATATTCTAAATCTCTAACTTTAGGTTCAGTGAAGGAGAGCAAAAAAGCCCAGCTCTTTCCAGGGGTTTGAGTTTCTCATGAGGGATGCACCAGGGTGGCCACAAAAGAATAGCAATGGGAATGGATAGAGGACAGAAGGAGACTAGGGAGGACATCAGCTCTGGACCCTGGAGGGGAGCAGGAAATGCAGTGTCTGGGAGAGTCTCCACAGCTGGGCTATGGACAGAATTGGCCCTGCCCCAAACACTTCCAGACCTGATGCACCTCTCCAGGCACCTGTGTGCAGAAGCCAGTGCCAGACATGGGAAGGACTGAGCACTTGGCCCTGTCAGCCCACCCTGACTTCCAGCGTCAAAAACTGAGTGAGGTACTGCTGGACTGTTGTCCTCCCACCTGTGAATTGAGGATAGCTGCACCAAGTCTTGTTCTCATGCCTGCTTAGGACTCACCTGAGTCATTTTCACAGTCACACCAGTCTTGCTGTCAATTCTTCTCAGGACTCACCTAAATCACATTCAAAGGCACCCAAACTTCCTAAAACCCCTGCTAGGGATTCACCTGAGTCACATTCATAGGCATGCAATCTTTCTAATGCCCCTGGTCAGGATGCAGCTGATTCATGTTCACAGGCAAACACAGCACTGCTCTAATCCAGGTCCCTTCCTGGCCATGCCCAGCCTGGGTCACATGAGGTATCTGCAACAGGGAAATGAGCAACTACCTCCTGCTGTAGGATGGTTTCTTGTTTGGTGCATTGACTCCATTTAATTCAGTAATTCTGCAAAGGCTAAAAAAGCAGGAATGTGGATCTATTTAGCCAGTCTATGCTGAAGAGCTAGAGAAATGTGTGGTACTTGCTTCCAGCATTCAAAATTAGCATCGTTTCTACCAGGAACATTCATTTATCTTGCACAAAGGAGCTGAGTGCAACAAATGTTCCCTTTGATCTGATATTTTTTGCATAGGACAGCGAGAAACCTGGACACTGCTGGGCAAGGGCACAGACCCACAGACCCAGAGGAGACAGAGCACTGTTGGATGAGGAGCACAAACCCAGAGAACCCAGAAAAGTTGGAGTAACAGTGGGTGAGAGGTGCTCACCAGAGGACAAACAGCAGACTGAGAACATAAAGGTAAGGGATGCTTGGTAATAGTATTCAGCAAAAATGAGCAACTGTACGTGAGTGACTCTCACCACAGGACTCAGAAGACCCTGAGCAATGATGTGGTAGGTGAGGTTAAGACAGAGCCCAGAGAATGCTGAGCACTGTTAGGCTGTATATGTTCATACACGGAAGGAAGATGAGGCAGAGAAAAGATTGGCTAGGGGAACATAGCACATGGCTCAGAGGAGAATGAGCACTGCTGGTTGAGGGCACTCACACACAGATACAGAAGAGTACTAAGCTCTGCTTGATGAGGTGCAATCACCAAGAGAACACGGAGGAGACAGGGTACTGGAGGGTAAGGCTCACTCAATAACAATATTCAGTGAAACCTGAACTCCTGTGTGTGAGGGGAGATCACCAAAGTTCTCAGATGACACTGAGAAATGGTGTGTGAATGGAGATTAAGGACAGGACATAGAAAAGACAGACCACTGTCAGATGAGGTGCACTCACCCATGGGACCCAGAGCAGTCTGAGAAAGGTTAGCTTGGGGAAAATACAGCAAGACAGAGAGAAGACTGTGCATCCTTTAGTGAGAGGCAGTCACCCAAAGAACCCAGAGAGGAATGAGGAAGGAATGGTTAGGTAACTCTGGAAAAAGAAACAGAGAAGACAGAGCACTATTGGAATAGTGGTGCTCACCAGCAGGACTCAGAGGAAACAGAGAAATGGTGTGGTATGTTAGGTTAAGAAAGAACCCAGAAAAGGCTGAGCAATATTAGGCTACTTATGATCACACACAGGAACCATAGGAGATTGAGATAAGATTGTAAATGGGAATTTAGCACATGGAACAGAGCACTGCTTGCATGAGATGCAAACAGAGGTCCCGGAATATACTGAGAACTTCTGGATGAGGGGTGCTCACACAAAGAACTCAGAAGTCCCTGAGCAATGATGGTTGAGAGGAGGTTTAGGGTCAAACCCAGAGGAGACAGAGTCAAGACAGATTTGGCATATTTGACTACAGGATCCAGAGGAGACAGAGCTCTTCTGTGAGAGGAATTCTCTCACCCATAAGGCTCAGAGTTTTAGGAACCTTTTTGAGAGTGTCCCTTGGAACAATGTTTTATTCACTTCTAGAATAATGGGAGTGGGCCCATTTCAAAGATCAAAAGAAGTCATCCATGATGGTGGAAATTTGTCCTTGGCCATATTTCACACTCTTCCTTGAAGGTGTACATTTTGCCTGACTCAGAGTTCCTAAGAGGTTTTCTCTCTTGTCAAAAGAGAGCAGCCTGTGAAATATCAGAATTACTTAAAATACTTACCAAAACTACTTAAATATATGCATTCAATCCACTGTTCAGAAAGATGTCAGAAATGCTGGGCATGCTATGTCACTTGAGTAATGATGTGGAAATGGTGGATGATGAGTGGTGGAATTAAGTTCTATGAGCTGTGGGAATTTTCATCCCTTAAATTGTCTTGGGGCTTCAGGTATTGGTGAGGAGCCTGTCTGCCTTTAGTACCAATGGCCTATTGAGGTTGTTTAAAAAATGAAATATCCACATGTCTCCAAGTGTCCACAGTCTCATTGGCACGGATAAACAGGTAAGGCTAGAGATGGTATACGGACATTAGCATAACTCACCCAGAGAGTTTACTAAGGGAACCAGGTTGCCTAGGGCTCATCGGAGAGTGAGCACTGGTAGATGAAGTGTGTCCACACACAATACCCAGATGGAACTGAGCACTGGTGGGAGAGATGCACCCACAGGACTCAGATGACACTGAGCAATGGCATGTGAATGGAGATTAAGGCCAGGACCCAGAGAAGACTGAGCACTCTTAGTTGAGAATTCTGAGCAAGGTAGCCTTGGGGAACATGAAACATGACAGAGAGAAGACTGAGCACTCTTACATGAGATATACTCACCCAAGGGACCCAGAGTAGAATGAGCAAGGAATGTTTATGTAACACACACACACAAAAAAATACACAGAGGAAACTGAGCACTATTAGATGAAGGTGGCTCACCCAGAGGACCCAGAGAAGAATGAGTAACATCAGGTTAGGTAAATTTAGCAACTAAAACAGAGAAAGTTGAACAATGTTAGAATAGGAACTATCATCAAGAGAACCTAGCACAGTTTGAACACTAGTGGGTGAGGGGTGCTCAGCCCCAGTAGTCAGAGTACCCTGAACAATGATGGATGAGTGAAGATTTAGGTCAGGACCCAGAGAAGACTTAGCACATTTGGGAGAGGGGAAACCACCTATAGGACACAGATGACCATGAGAAATGATGGTGGAGGAGAGATTTAGGGCAGGACCCAAAGAAGACTGAGCAGAGTTAGATGAGGGGTGCTTGACCACAGGAACCAGAGGAGAATAGCTTCTGTTGGAAGAGAGGTGTTCATCAAGGTGACTCACAGCCCCTAGACCATTTTCAAGAGAAAAGTTCTCAGTTACTTCAGGGGTGGTTGGACAGTGGTGCTTTATCAAAGTTCTGAAGAACTCCTCAATGATGATAGGAAATTGTCTATGGCAACATTTTACACTGTACCTTGAAGATGTGCATTGTCCCTGTTCCAGAGGTCTTAGGTGGTTTTCTCTCTTGTCAAAAGAGAGCAGCCAGGTATATCAGAAAATGTTCTGAAAATATTTGAATATATGATTTCCATCCATGTCACAAAGACTTGTTAGAAATGCTGAGCATGCTACCTCACCCATAAAATCTCAGCTGCTTTAGCAAAGGTGTTGAAATGGTGTACTATGATTGGTGAAATAAGGTCTTCAGTGCTGTGGGAACTGACATACATTAAAATTTTCTTGGATTTTCAGGCATTGGTGAGGAGCCACTCTGCGTGGCAGCTCCAAAGTCCTATTGAGATTTTTGGATACAGGACATATCCACATCTTTCCATTTTCCACAGTCAGGTTGTCTTGGACACACAGATAATCCCAGAGATGATATTCAAAGAGCAGGAAAGGGGCTCACTCAAAGAGTTCACAAAGGGAAAGAGGTTGCCTAGGGTTGATTGAAGAGTGAGCACTGGTAGTTGAAGTGTGTCCACCCACAAACCCAGAGGGGACTGAGCAATGATGAGAGAGGATGGCTCACCCTCAAAATTTAGAGGACCCTGAGCAATGGTAGGGGAAGGGAGAATTAGGAGGGGACACAGAGAAGAATGAGCACTGGTGGGAGAGGGACATTTTCCCAGAGGACTCAGAACACTCTGAAAAATGGTACCTGAGAAATGTTTTAGGGCAGAACCCAGAGAAGACTGAACCAAGTTAGATGAGGGGCTCTTGACCACAGAATCCAGGGGAGACAGAGTTCTTTTGGGAGAGGGTTTCTCTCCTACAGGTGTCAGAATTTTTGGATTTCTTTTTTCAAGTGTGTCCCATGGACCAATGTCTCGAGAAACTGAGGGACTGCAGGAATTGTGGTATTTGAATGACCTAAAAAAGACCTCCATGATGATGGAAAATTGTTCTTCTCCACATTTCACACTGTCCCTTGAAGGTATACATTTTTCCTGACCCAGACATCATAGGAAGGTTTTTCTCTTGTCAAAAGAGAGCAACCAGTGACATATCAGAGAAGATCCTGAAAATATTTAAATATATGCCTTCCATTCTCTGGTCAGAGGGATGGCAGAAATCCTGGGCATGCTACATCACTCATAATAGATAAATTACATGAACAAAGGTGTGGAAATGATGAACTGAGTGGTGGAACAAGGTCCTCAGTTCTGTTATAATTGATGACCACTAAAATTATCTTGTGTTTTCAGACACTGGTGAGGAGGCTGTCTGTATGGCAAAACCAAAGGCCTACTGAGGTTGTTGGAAAGAGGAAGTGTCCACGTTTTCCAAGATTGCTCAGTAGTGTTGGTCTGGACATGCATTTAAGTCCAGAGATGTTGTACTGACATTTGCTGGAATGCCAATAATACTAAGAGTTCTCTAAGAGAAAAGATTGCCTAAGTCTTAGTGGAGAGTGAACACTGGGGGGGTGAAGTTTTCCCACCCACAATACTGAGAGGAGACTGAGCACTGTTATGAGAGGTGTGTTCACCCATGGAACACAGAAGACCCTGAGCAATGGTATGTGAGAGGAGCTTAAACAAAGGACCCAGAGAAGACTGAGAACTCCTAGGTGAGGAGTGCTCAACCAGAGGACACAGGAGACCGAGTACTGCTGGCCTGGGGACCTGGCTCACAGGACAGTTTATGTACTTAGTAATCACAAGAATGTAGTGCTCACTGTTCTCCTTTTGTCCACTCATCTGATGTGACATTGAGTTTGATCTGTGGCCTCATGGGTTCTTCCCTGTATCTTCTGCTCCCCAGTGTCCTCTCCCCATGGTGGGTCTGTGAACAGTGTCCAGCAGCATGTGGTGCCCTGCCCAGCCTCTCTCCTTAACTCCCATAATTTCTGAAGTCATAATGGCATGGTGGAAGGAAACAGCTGTTTTTGTTACCAAGGCCTTGGAGAGGGTGTCAGGCCCTCAGTACTGTCAGTGTCCACCAGTGTAACCTTTCCTTAGACCTAATGACCTCTGCCTTCTCTGTCTGCAGTTTGAGGCATGAAGAGCCTGGTTTCAGTTTGTTTCTGATGTTGTTGTCATTGAGTTTATGAATGTCTGGTTT
Organism: Sciurus carolinensis; assembly: GCF_902686445.1. NCBI lineage: Eukaryota > Metazoa > Chordata > Mammalia > Rodentia > Sciuridae > Sciurus > Sciurus carolinensis. The sequence continues at coordinate 289,551 of NW_025920188.1, read as the reverse complement.
GGAGGTGCTATCCAGACATCAGGGATCAGGTCACAATGTGACTGTGGAGACTGTGTAATAGAGCCTCAGTGTTGAATCCTGTCCCTGCTGGAACCAGGGGCCTCTTTGAGCCACCATACACGCAGGGACCCAAGGTCTGGTCTCTCACCGTTTGTTCCTCATGCTCAGCCCTGGGACACCTGTTTTCCCCTTCTCCCCTCCACTTCTCCAGCCCTTACCTGGTGGGAGCACACTGCTTAGTGTCTGCCCCTGCTGGAACCCCACCCAAACAGGTCTTCGACACAGGAGTCACAATGGCTCCTGTGAGGTCCTCAGTGTCAAGTGGAATGAAAGTCCACATAGGACCTCAATCTTTCATAGTCCCTAGGGATTCTCAGTCAGGTCACCTGTGACCAGGAAGACCTGCCCCTCCACCACAGACCCACCCAGAGTCCCCAGTACAACATAGTGTGGTATGTCATTATTATTATCCTGCATCCCCCACAAATTTCCGCAGAGGCAGGGACTTTAAAGGAGGTTGAAATGCCTGAACCCCTAGGGAGGGAAATGGACCTTGTGTGACTGAAGGACTGCAGCACAGATGGGGGTCCTTGGACCAGAGGGGCCCAGGTGTTCTCCTTTTCTCACTCCCTGTTCCTCCTCCCACAGAAGTTCCTGGAATTTACCAAAAGCAGCAGGTAGTCTGGTGATTATTAGGGTGGCAGTGTATCCAAACCTCAAGTCCTCAAACACCAAGCTCATGGTTTTCTCTGGTCCCAGGGGCAGCCTCAACCTGATCCCTCCCCTGAGTCCCTCTCCCTTTCAACTCCTACCCCTTTTCAGGCTGGGAGTGTCCCTGGGGTTGGGACCGGGGGGTCTCTCTAAGTTTCTCAGGGTTGCTTCAAAATTGATTCTCCTGCTTAGCCTCCTGAGTGGCTGGCATCATAGGTGGGCACCCTGCCAACCTCAGTCCCCTTCTTGCTAAGTATGGGACCTTTCTTCACAAGGGCCTGATGACAGGGAAGTCATAAGAGTCAGACAACACTGAGCCACTCAAGAGGCACTGTGAGTTTAAAGTCACACATACTCAAGTTCACTTGTGTGTTGATGCTGAAGCCTGGTTGGTCACACTTTGAGAAGGCCAGCACAGAGCCCTGAAGAGCTGCCTACCCCCAGCAGGTCTCCAAGGGATAATTGAATCAATCCAAAAATTCCCCATATATGATAATGACATGAGCATATAATATTTCCCCCATGTGCCTTCCTCTCCTCCTGCCTCAGGTCAAATCTGTTCACTGGGAAAATTGGTTGGTGTTCAGCTACAACCATTTTCTTCTATAAATAGACATGGAAAAATGTTTCTGTCATGTCACCTCCCCTCAGGACTGTGTGTCTTGTCATGAAACTAAGGTTTCTGGCAGAATTGTTTTTAAATATAAAATTAAATATTCATTAGAAAGTTTTTGGTTTTGCCTTCAGATGGTTTTCCAACAAAGCTTTTCACAGAGTCAGGACAGAAAAGGATCCAGTCACCTAGCATTCTGAGCCTCTTCAGAAAATGCCAGTCTTTCAATTTCTCAACATTTTCTCCTCTGTTGAATCAACTGAATGAACATGGTTGGAAAAGTAACACTTTTAAGTGTAAGTTCATTCCAATGAGAATTTCCAGCAAGATGCTGGGGTAGGAATTAGCAGTGCTCCCCCTGTGTCCTGGAATCCTTAAGAGTAGGCATTCCTAGAGATGAGACACCTATAAGAAGCTGATAGGTTATCTCATTCTCATGAAAATGCTGATGTGAGTATTTATTCAGCAAGTTCTTGAAGAACAAAACACACCAGAATTTCATGGTATGAAATTCAAAAATCAATTGCAGTAGTTTTAGAGAAGTAATAAACTTCTGGAGCACACTCACAGGATCTCTGCAAATAAATTGGACTTGTACATTTGGAACTGTTCCATATCAACCTAAATGTCAGCTGGGAACCATAGAGATGATGAAAAAAGAGAGTGGCTTTTGCACTGCATTTTCTCAGTCTCTTATGGGGTGCATTTGGAAGATACTGTTGTTTTGTTGTTATTCTTTTAAGAATTGAGAGAGTTTTTGTTGAATACATATTACTGTTTCTGCTGATGCCCCAAAGGAGACACAGTGAGTATTTAAAAACTGGTTTCCCTTTATCATTGGAGTTCCAGTCTCAATTCAAATGAAAAACTTTTACAAACTTGTTGATTTCATGGATATTCTGAAGCCATGATTTGCAGAATATACTTGTGTGAAGTATGTGGTGTTCTCATCTTTGCCATGGTTCTGGGAATTTTTTGATTGTGATTTGTAGGGTAAGAAATGATTCAAGAATGCATATTAGAAAGAGCTCACATTTAAAAAATAAAATCAAACACATTAGGTATGTGGCTGGTTTGTGGTGAATGTGACCAATTTCAAGAAAAAAAAGAATTTTGTGTTTTGGAAATGCTTTAGATTCTTTTCCATGATCTATAACTCCCATAATATCTTTAGTTATTCTTCAAAATGTTCTATTTTTGAAACTCAGGGATCACCCATAGTAGTGGTCATTTTTGTATTTTAACAGAGATAGTTTTTTTGTTGTTGTTGTTTAAATCTCTGATGTTGAGGTGCACTATTTTGAGATCCATCATTCAGTACTGCACTACTATATTTGTACTTATTTAAATTTAACTACTTGTGTGTTTTTCCAGTCCCATATACCATTATGTAGGTTTATATTTTATTTTATTTTTTTCCAGAATGTACTTGTGCGGAGTAAGAAAATGCTTTAGTCAGAGTTCATGTGCCAGAAAAGCCAAATCACAAATTTCCTTAGACACTAGTTTTAAAGTAAACTACTATATTTAAATTGCAAAGGGCTCAATAGAGTAGACCGAGAGCAGAATAAGGCAGGTTTAAAGGTGAGTGCTCGGGACAAAATTAGAGTTATTGTTCATGCTTTTGTGATTATGTCAAAATGCATCCTAAAAATAGATAAAACTTCAAAGTGAAGAGAAATCTGGCTCACTCTGGAAGGAAAACTATTTAACTTCTATATTCCATTGTGAAGCAATCCCATTAGTCTAAATTTTACCTTCCATCTTCATTGTATATTTCCCACTCTTTCTTCCTCCCTTGCTTTTTTTCTATCCATCACTAGATATCCCCACTCTCCATAACTTCTTCTCATAATCAAGCATTTGGAAATCAAAAACTGCCAGGGAATATACTCATTGAAATTGAGTGTTAATACTCTTGAGTTGTTTTCTTTAGACAGACATGAGAAATTATACTTATTAAATGTTTTTTCTTTTCCCATGTGCCATTACATATGTTTATATTTCATTTTATTTTATTCCAGGCTATAATTATTGTGGGTCAATGTAGGAGACCTTAGATTTCTTCATTTTGACTGGTACACAGAAAAAAAAAATCCCACCATCCTCAATAAATGAGAACTACATGCAAAATATTTTCATCCAGATGATGATTGTTTACCAATGTCAGAGAATGGAAGAAAGTACTTTTGTTTCCACTGGAATGCCCTCTCTGACACTGCAAGACAGGTACGTGAAATGTGAGATGAAACACCAAGATTACCAGTCTACTCAGAGCTGATTTAAAGCCATCTGTGCTCTAGAACTTCATATTGAAAGCCTCATCTCCAACTATGAATGGAAATAGAGGCAGAGAAGGCAGAAGGAGCTCCTCAATAAAATTCAAAGGAAGGCATTTTCAAGTCTGACTCTCACTACATTATATCCAAGACAGAGGAAATTATAGAATGGTTATTTACTAAAAATTTTATACTACTACTCTTATTTCATTGTATATGTATACTATTACAAGTATTATTGTACATGAGTGAATTATTTAGTATAACCGTGCAAAAAGAATAGTTAAAAAACTGAGAGTTCTAGCTTTACAATAATTTGAAGGACTTAAAATTTTTCAAACCCTATTACTAATCCCATACTAAAAATCCTAGTTATTTTAGTATTAATTTTAGTAGAAATTTTAAATAAATTGTGGAATTTGATTACCAAAATTTGATGAAATTTCATTCTAAAAAATTTCCCAGTCTCACTGCATGTCAATGATTATTTACTTCTTTATTACTACATAGATGTTAGTTTAAATTTGAGCAATTTTAATGCCTTTTGAAAACATTCTGGACCTTAAAATGGGAGAATAAATTTTATCAAAATTGAGTAAAATATCAGTAGAGTATATAAAGTGTATGAGGGTGAGAAAGAAGAGACAGAAAAAGAGAAAAAATGTTGAATGCACCTAACAGAACTTTGCTAAGTTCATATATGAATAAACCACAGGGAATCTATACAATCAATTATGTGAAGAGAGAGGCTACAGAAATGGAAAAAATCTTTACTACATGCAACTCAGAAACATCATTCATCTCCAAGGATATATAAAAAACTCCAAAAACTTAAAACCATTAAAATATCTACCCCATCAATAAATGGGCTAAGGAACTAAACAGACACTTCACAGAAGAAATACAGTCAGTAAATGGTTACCCAAGTGTGGGAGTGGAGAAGTGAAATTTAGAGGGGTTCATATATACAGGAAGAAAAGTTTTATTTTTCTAGAACACAGTAGGATGACTATAGCTGTTAAAAATGTGCTGTATTCCAAGATAAGCAAATTAAAAGATTATTTATGTTCTCATTACAACAATAAATATATGAGGTGAAAGATACACTAATTACTGACTTGTTTACATAACATATACACATGTTGAGAGGTCATTCTGAATCTCATAAGACTTAATTTTCTATGTTGTTATACATAATTTTAAATTAAGGAACTATCCCAAATCCAACAAAATATAATATATATTTCAACACATTACATTATACTTCCATTAGGAAAAAATATGAACTACACATCAAAACTAAAATAAAATTTCTGTAAGATGACATAAACTAAGGAAAGAAAAGCAAAAAAGGTAAAGCCCCAACACTGGACATTAAGGAAAATAGCTGTGATATTTATGTAGATAAAAATTAAAGATTCAATGAGAAATGGAAGATAATTAGCAACAAAAATTTTTAAAAATCTTAAATTTAGAGTCACTTGTGCAGCATTGAAAACATTTCTCACTCCTTAGGCAGAATTAGTGTTATTTCTTCTCTCAGGATGTTTGATTTTCCTGCATGGAGGTATGAACTAATTGTCTTATAAAGCCATTTTTTCTCCCTGTTCATAGTATATATTATTCTCCATCTTTTTTCATGATTTTTATTTCATAGAAACATCAAAACAACCTCAGATGTAGGAAGTCTACCCAGTTATCACCTTATCAAAGGGCTCAGTGAATTCACTGAATTTTATGATGTGGTATAACTTGAAATGATAAATCTCACAGAACTTAGTGTTCTGCAATTCAGAAAGAAATAATGGAGGATTAATACAATAAAATATATGTTAACATCCTCAATGAGAAACTATATCTTCAAGCTTATTACTACATGCCACTAAGTGTTATTAAAATTATTCTTAAAAAATTCCTAAACAGATCATATAGCAAATTCATAAACTTCAAATAAGTAAAAGTCATACATTGTGTTGCATGAATAACAAGAAACAAAAAGGACAGAATTGACATGAAGAGATTTTTAAGAAGGAACCACACTATTTTGGAAAAAAATAAATTGAGTTTACCTACACTAGATATTTTCAGACATTCAAACTTTCTAGTTTACTTGTAGTTCATGAGCAATATTGAAATTATCTTTCAGTTAAATAATGCTTTTCTTCTAAAGAAAGACATAAGCAAACACATTTCTTGTCTCTCTCTGTCTTACACACACACACAATTAATGCTTCCATGATTCTCTTACTACAAAAATTAGCCATTAGATTGTAACCTTTGTATATTTATGTCAGTTTCAATCAAAACCAATGTGTGGATGTGTTGTTGACACAAAGGACTGAAAAAGGACTGAAAAAATATTGCATCACATAATTTTTAAGTATTTAGAAGAGACAGAAATCTACATTTACAGTCATATTTCCTTACCTTTCTATGACTGTCTTAATTTCCATGTAATTACAAAAAGAAGAAATAGTGAAAATGTTATTCATGGCACTAATAATCTCTAAGTTACTTGAAAATCATTACACTGCCAAAAATATGGAGTAATGGCTACACACTATTTAGCGAATAGTATCATTTGACATTATGATATCAACAAAATTCAATATAATTAAATACATGACTGTTAAAAATGGAGAAATATTTACTTATTTTTAATAACAAAATCCATGTGTGATATGAATATAGCATTTCAAATTCCATTGTTAATCCCCAGAAAAATACAAAGTAAAAATCCTTGGGCTGGGGAGATATCTCAGTTGGTAGAGTGCTTGCCTTGTAAGCACAAGGTCCTGGGTTCAATCCCCAGCACAGAAAAAAAATCCTTATTGGTGATACTTTTTCCTCTCCTATAATGATTGGAGATTTATATTCTCTCCAATATTCAAGGCTGAATATATATAGTAATTTTGATTTATAATAAATCAACACCAACTTGCAATGAACTGTCTGTGCTATATTGATAAATGAGTATATCTTTATTTCTATCACATAAACTTATGATGTTCAGAATATTTTAAGCAACATTTAAAGGCAATGCCACATTATCCATATTCATGGAATTTCTCACTGATAATCATTATACATATTGAGATAGTTGCTGTAAATTTCTTGGCATACTTTTCTCATTTGTGAATATTTGTCCTCAAAGTATTTTGATGTTATCAAAAGTATATAGTTTTGACAAGGGATTTTTCCATTTATTATATGTTTAAGAATTTGACAAGAATGTTCTGATGTTGAAGAGGGTTTGAAATTCAAATAAAAATTTGACAAATTATATTTTTTAGGATTTGTCACATCTATGAATTCTCTGGTCTTTAGTAATGTGTGAGCAATTAGTAAAGGCTTTGACACATTCTTTTTATTTCCGCGATCATTCATATGAATTTTCCAGAATTTAGTAAGGAGTGAACAACTGTGAGAGACCTTGTCACATTTCTACATTTGTATGGATTTCTCTAGTATGAATCCCCTAGTGTTGAGTAAGAGTTGGACTTCAATTTTAAGCTTTGCCAGATTTTTTTTTCACAATTGTAGGACTTCTCTACTTTATGAGTCCTGTGGTAAAAACTAATAGTTGAACAATACTTAAAGGCATTGTGACATTCTAGGGTTTCTCTCCAGTATAAATTCTCTGGTGCTTAATGATGTATGAGCTCCTACTAAGTATTTTGTCTCATTCATTGTATTCATTTGATTGACTACAATATAAATTCTTTGGCATTGGGTAAGGTTTGAGTTTAAAATGTTTGTTATATTCAATATGTTTGTATTATCTCTCTTCACTATAAACATTGTGATGTTATTGAGGGTTGGGTGATAATTAAAGCCTTTGCCACATTCCTTATATTAATATGGTCTCTCATCACTAAGAATCATCTGGTGTTGAATAACCTGTGAGTTCTGATTAAATGCTTTTGTACCTTATTTACATTTATAGGGCTTCTTCCAGAATGGAGAGTCTGGTTTTAAATAAGAGTTGAGATGAATTTAAAACCTTTTTCACATTCCTTTCATTTGTATGGTCGCTCATCTCTATGAATCCTCTGGTGCTGAGTAAGTTTTGAGATTTGAATAAATGCTTTTCCACATTCTTTACAAGTGTTGAGCTTCTCTCCAGTATAAGCCTTCTGGTGTTCAGTAAGGGTTGAGATATATTTAAAATCTCTTTCATATTCTTTGCATTTTAATGGTTTGTCCTTTCTATGAATCTTCTGGTGTTGAATAAGGACTGTACACTACTTAACCAATTGTCACATTCCCTACATTTATATCATCTATCATAATTATGAATACTCTGGTGTTGAGTAAGGTGTGAAAATTGAATAAATGCTTTCCCACATTCTGTACATTTGTAGGGCTTCTCTTCAGTATGAATCTTCTGGTGTTGGTTAAGGACAGACATGCATTTAAAATCTCTTCCACATTCCTTACATTTGTATGGTCTGTCATCACTATGAATCTTCTGGTGTTGAGTAAGTTGTGAAAATCGAATAAATTTATTCCCACATTCTGTACATTTGTAGGATTTCTCTCCAACATGAATCTTCTGGTGTTGAGCAAAAGTTGAGATGTATTTAAAATCTTTTCCACATTCCATATATTTGTATGATCTCTCATCACTATGAATCTTCTGGCATTGATTGAGGTATGGAATTTGAATAAATTCTTTCCCACATTCTGTAGATTTGTAGTGGTTTATCCAAAATAACCCTTCTTGTAATTAGTAAGGGCTGATCTCTGATTAAGAACTTTGCCACAATCTTCACATCTATAGGGTTTATCACTGCTATGATACAGCATTGAGAAGCTTTTAAATGCTTTAACATATTTCTTAAAATTGTAGGGCATGTGTTCCATATGAATTTTCTTGAACTGATTAATGCTTATAATTTTATTAAAAACCCTTCCACATTCTTTATATTTGAAATTATTTTCTTGAATATGGATGCTTGGAATGTTAAATTCTGAACACTGATAAAATACTTTTTTGCCTTCATTACCTTTAAAGCTTCTTTGTAAAATGAGAACACTCATATTTTCTAGGATTTGTAAAACTTACTAAGTATATACTGAGTTTCATGTCATTTTTAACATATTTCATCAACAAAAATGCACTCAATTATTTATGGTACAGACCTGGCTAAAAATCTTGAAAATTTACTATAAATGTAGAATTCTCCCCAAATATTAACACCTGATTTTTGATTAAGTAATAATGCATAAGTACAGATCTTCCAGGCTCTTTTCACAGGGCGATCCAAGATGGTGGACTAGAGTGTGACTGCATCTCCAATTGCTCCAGAACCCAGGATTCAAGAAGGGGAGGCATTGAGAGACTCAGACTGAAATAGAGCCATGGGGTGTGTCTCCCACACCGGTGAAGTTCGGCCTGGGTAGCAGGCCCGGATAGGGGCAGTTTATCAGAGCAGGGCAGGGCAGCGAGAGTCTTCCCCAGGTAGCTCTGCTCACTCCGACTGTGGGCTCCTCCCACATGGCCACCTTCTCAGAGCAGGCCACCCAGTGAGAACCTTTCTGCATAGAACCAGCTCCAAGTCCCACCAGTTGTGAGCTCCTGGCGCAGGCAGCTTCAGAGACCATGACAGGGCATCCAGAGACTTCCTCAAGCAGCCCACCTTCCTCCAGTGGGAGGCAACTTTCAAGGCTAGCTTCTCAGAGCAGACCACCCAGTGAGAGCCTTTCCACACAGAGCCAGCTCCAAGCCCTGGAACCAGTAGTGGACTAGGGGCAGCTTTCTTCAGAAGCACTGCATTATCAAATTTCTCCAAGTCTTCTGACTACTGAAGGCTAGGAGGTGATACACTGGAAATCCACAGGGATAATATAAGCCAATAGAGGAAATCTGCAATATCTCAGAGTCCCACTGACATCTGACCAATATGAGAAAACAAGGGAACAAAATGTCCCAAACAAACCTAAATACTATATCAATAAAACCCAATGACAGCACAGCAGAAGAAATGTCAGAAAGGGAGTTCAGAATGTACATAGTGAAAACAATCAGAGAAGCAAATGAGGAGAAGAAAGCAAATGCAGGCATTGAAGGAGGAGATGAAAGAGCAAATGCAGGCATTAAATGATTGCACCAATCAACAGTTAAAAGAGCAAATGCGGGAAGCAAGAGTTCATTTCAATAGAGTTAGAGATACTGAAAAACAAACAAACAGAAATCCTTAAAATGAAGGAAACAATAAACCAAGATTAAAAACTCCATAGAAAACATAACCATTAGGATAGAACACCTGGAAAACAGAACTTCAGACATTGAAGAAAAAATATTTAATCATGAAAACAAAGTTGACCAAACAGAGAAAATGGTAAGAAATCATGAACAGAATCTACAAGAATTATGGGACATCATGAAAAGGCCAAATTTAAGAATTATTGGGATTGAGGAAGGCTTATAGAAAAAAAAAAACAAAGGAATGAACAGCCCATTCAATGAAATGATATCAGAAAATTTCCTAAATCTGAAGAATGAAATGGAAAACCAAGTACAACAGGCTTATAGGACTCCAAATATACAAAATTACAACAGACCCACACCAAGGCACATTATTATGAAAATAACTAATATACAAAATAAAGACAGACTTTTAAAGGCTGCAAGAGAAAAGATTCAAATTACATTCAGGGGGAAACTAATAAGAATATCAGGAGATTTTCAATCCAGACCATAAAAGTTAGAAGGGCCTGGAACAACATTTACCAAGCCCTGAAAGAAAAAGGATACCAACTAAGAATCTTATACCCAGCAAAACTTACTTTCAGATTTGACAATAAAATAAGATCCTTCCATGATAAACAAAAGTTCAAAGAATTTACAAAAAGAAAGGCGGCATTACAGAACATTCTCAGCAAAATATTCCATGAGGAAGAGATGAAAAACAATGAGGCAAATCAACAATGGGAGGAACTAGCCTAAAGGAATAGCCAAATAAAGGAGAAACAAAATCATGTCAAAAAACAAAAATGAATCAAATGACTGGGAATACAAATCATATAACAATAATAACCCTGAATGTTAAGGGCCTGAACTTATCAATCAAAAGACATAGACTGGCAGATTGGATTAAAAAAAAAAATCCAACAATATGCTGCCTGCAAGAGACACATCTCATAAAAAGAGATACCCATAGACTAAAGGTGAAAGGATGGGAAAAAACATAACAAGCACACGGACATAGCAAAAAAGCTAGAGTATCCTTCCTCATTTCAGAAATTGTGGACTTCAAGCCAAAACTAATCAGAAGGAATAAAGAAGGACATTACATACTGCTTAAGGGAAGCATAAATCAGCAAGATATAGCAATCATAAATATCTATGCCCCGAACATTGGCTCATCCATGTACATCAAACAAATCCTTCTCAATTGCAGAAAACAAATAGACCACAACACAATAATACTAGGCGATTTTAACACACCTCTCTCACCACTGGATAGATCTTCCAAACAAAATTGAATAAACAAACCATAGATCTCAATAACACAATCAACAATATAGACTTAACTGACATATATAGAATATACCATTCAACAAAGAATGAATACACTTTCTTCTCAGCAGCACATGGATCCTTCTATAAAATAGACCATATTTTATGCCACAAAGCTACTGTTAGCAAATACAAGAAGATAGAGATACTACCTTGTACTCTATCAGAACATAATGGATTGAAATTAGAAATAATTGACAGAATAAAAAACAGAAAATTCTCCAATACCTGGAGACTAAATAATACACTATTATATGATAAATGGATAACAGAAGACATCAGGAGGGAAATAAAAAAATTCTTACAGGAAATGAGAATAAAGAAACATCGTATCAAAATCTCTGGGACACTGAAAGCAGTACGTACAGGAAGATTTATTTCATGGGCTGCATTCAACAAAAGGAGTAGAAATCAACAAATAAATGACTTAACACTACAGCTCAAAGCCTTAGAAAAAGAAGAGCAGACCAACACCAAAAGTAGTAGAAGACAGGAAAGAGTTAAAATCAGCCTAAATCAACAAAATTGAAACAAAAGAAACAATCTAAAAAATTAAAAAAAAAATAGTTGGTTCTTTGAAAAAATACAAAAATTGATAAACCCTTAGCCACACTAACAAAGAGAAAGAGGGAGAAAACTCAAATTATTAAAATTTGGAATAAACAAGGAAATATCACAACAGACATGAGTGATATACAAAACAAAATTAGAAGCTATTTTAAAACCTATATTCCAACAAAACAGAAAACCTTGAAGACATCAACAAGTTTCTAGAGACATATGAATTACCTAAACTGAACAAAAGGGAATTCACAACCTAAATAAATCAATTTCAAGCAATTAAATAGAAGAGGTCATCAAAAGTCTACCAACAAAGAAAAGTCCAGAACCAGATGGGTTCTCAGCCAAGTTCTACAAAACCTTTAAAAAGAGCTCCCTCCAATATTCCTCAAAGTATTCCATGAAATAGAAGAGGAGGGAAAACTCCCAAACTCATTCTATGAAGCCAATATCACCTGATAGCTAAACCAGACAGAGACACATCGAGAAAATAAATTTTCAGACCAATATCCTTAATGAACATCAACCCAAAAATTCTCAACAAAATTTTAGCAAATTGCATACAAAAATATATTAAAAAGATTGTGCACCACGATCAAGTGGATTTTATCCCAGGGATGCAAGGTTGGTTCAACATCCGGAAATCAATAAATGTCATTAACCATATCAACAGACTTAAAGTTCAGAATCACATGATTATTTCAATGGATGCAGAAAAAGCATTTAATAAAATACAGCATCCCTTCATGCTCAAAACACTAGAAAAAATTGGGGTAGTGGGAACATTCCTTAACATTGTAAAGGCCATCTACGCTAAGCCCATGGCCAACATCAGTCTAAATGGTGAAAAACTGAAAGCATTTCCCCCTAAAAACTGGAACAATGCAGGGATGTCCTCTTTCACCACTTCTACTCAACATCATCCTTGAAATTCTAGCCAGAGCAATTAGAAAAGACAAAGAAATTAAAGGGATACAAATAGGAAAAGAAGAACTCAAACTATCCCTGTTCACTGATGACATGATTATATATTCAGAGGAACCTGGAAATTGTACCAGGAAACCTTTAGAATTCATAAGTAAATTCAGTAAAGTAGCAGGTTACAAGATCAATGCTCATAAATCCAAAGCATTTTTATACATAAGTGATAAATTTTCAGAAAGAGAAATTAGGAAAACTACCCCATTCACAAACACATTGAGAAAATAAAATACTTGGGAATCAATCTCACAAAAGAGGTGAAAGACCTCTACAATAAGAACTACAGAACACTAAAGAAAGAAATTAAAGAAATCCTTAGAAGATGGAAAGATCTCCCATGTTCCTGGATAGGCAGAATTAATATTGTCAAAATGGTCATACTACCTAAAGTGCTATACAGATTCAATACAATTCCAATTAAAATCCCAATGATGTACCTTAAGAAATAGGGCAAGCAATTATGAAATTCATCTGGAAGAATAAAAAACCCAGAATAGCTAAAGCAATCCTTGGCAGAAAGAGTGAAACAGAGGGTATCGCAATACCAGATCTTCAACTCTACTGCAAAGCAATAGTAACAAAAATGGCATGGTATTGGTACCAAAATAGAAAAGTAGATCAATGGTACAGAATACAGGACATGGACATAAACCCAAATAATTACAATTTTCTCATACTAGACAAAGGTGCCAAAAATATTCAATGGAGAAAAGATAGCCTCTTCAACAAATGGTGCTGGGAAAACTGGAAAACCACATGCAACAGAATGAAATTAAACCCCTATCTCTCACCCTGCACAAAACTCAACTCAAAATGGATCAAGGACCTCAGAATCAGACCAGAGACCCTGCATCTTATAGTAGAAAATGTAGGTCCAAATCTTCAACTTGTTGGCTTAGGATCAGACTTTCTCAACAGGACTTCCCATAGCACAAGATATAAAAGCAACAATCAAGAACTGGTATAGATTCAAACTAAAAAGCTTTCTCTCAGCAAAGGAAACTATCAATAATGTGAAGAGAGAGCCTATAGATGGGAGAAAATTTTTGCCACTCATACTTCAGATAGAGCGCTAATTTCCAGAACATATAAAGAACACAAAAACTCTACACCAAGAATACAAATAATCCAATCAGCAAATGGGCTAAGGAAATGAACAGACACTTCACAGAAGAAGATCCACAAGCAATCGACAGATATATGAAAAAATATTCAACATCTCTAGTAATAAGAGAAATGCAAATCAAAGCTACCCTAAGATTCCAACTCATCCCAATTAGAATGGCGATTATCAAGAACACAAGCAACAACAGGTGTTGGTGAGGATATGGGGAAAAAGGTACACTCATGCATTGCTTGTGGGGTTGCAAAGTAGTGCAACCACTGTGGAAAGCAGTATGGAGATTCCTCAGAAAGCTTGGAATGGAAACACCATTTGACCCAGCTATCCCACTCCTTGCCCTCCACCCAAAGGACTTAAAATCAGCTTACTACAGAGATACAGCCACATCAATGTTCATTGCTGTTCAATTCACCATAGCCAGATTGTGGAACCAACCTAGATGTCCTTCAGTTGATGAATGGATAAAGAAACTGTGGCAAATATATACAATGGAATATTACTCCGCAATGAAGAATGATAAAATTATGGCATTTGCAGGCAAATGGATGAAATTGGAGAATATGCTAAGTGAGATATGGCAATCTCAAAAAACTGAAGGATGAATGATCTCCCTGATAAGCAGATGAGGACATATAATGGTGGGTGGGAGGGGTTAGCATTAGGGTTAGTGTTTGGTTTAGAATTTGGGATAAGAAGGGTGGTAAGAATGGAGAAAGGAAGTACTGTAGAGAGGGAAAAGAGGAGTGGGAGGGGTGGGTGGAAGGGAAAAGTAATATCATAATGAATCAAACAACATTACCATATGTAAATTTATGATTACACAAATGGTATGCCTTGACTCCATGTACAAATAGAGAAACAACTTGTATCCCATTTGTTTCCAAAAAAAGAGCACATAAAAAAAGAACAAACAAAGTCATAAATTTGAATCTCCAAATTCAAACAAAAAAAAGTACAGACCTTCCTACAGTCAATAAATTATTATGTTTAGGCACAAGGAAGAACTGTTGAATACAGAACAACAGACTTTCATTAAGTAAAAACAATCTTATCATATGTAGTAATTTATTCTTAATTTTTAAATCTCTTATCTATACAAATGTTTGAGTGAAAATTTAACTAAGGCTATATTTTAAATTTTTCTTGCTATGAACTTAAGCATGTAATAGATTCCATTTTAAATTTTCCAAATTTTCTTTCAGAGGAAAGATATATTTCCAAGTGATATATTTTCCAGATACCTAAAACACTCCTCAAAACTGACTGGCATAAATTCAGGTTTTTTTCTGGGATTTTATAAGTTCTTGATAACTATTTATGATAAAATGTTTATTGCACAGTCAAAATGTTTATTATATTCATCATGGCAAAATTTCCAATATTTACTGTTCCTCACACATTCCTATTCTTTCCTTAAGTGTAAATTTTCAATGCCATAGTTGCCATGCCTTCATTTTATCACCTTGTGTAATGAACATTTTATTCCCTGCTCTGATGAAACTTCTTGGAGTTGATGAGAACACATAACTGGAAGAAATCAAAGAAACAATTTATTTTACTTCCTATACCCTTTTGAATATACATTGAAGAAAAATGAAGTTATTACCAATTTAAGGATCTCACAATGAGAGCAGCAAAGCAAATCCAAGATTCTCATTACTCCATAGATAAAAGAAGTAAATAACCTAATGAATGTGCAAAGGAACTTAACAGATACTAATCAAAAGAAGAAATAAGAAGGATCAATAAAAATATAAAAAAGTTTCAACACCTCTAGTAATTAGAAAAATGCAAATTAAATCTATACTGAGATTCCACACTCCCATCACAATGGCAAGTACCAAGAATATATGTAAGAACAAATGTTGGCAAGGATGTGGGGAAAAGGGATGGCAATACTTTATAGGACTGCAAATTGATGCAACACCTCTGGAAAGCAGTATGGAAATTCCTCAAAAACTAGGTTTGGACTTGAGAGGTTGAGGCAGGTGAAACATGAGTTTGATGCCAGCTTCAACAACTTAGTGAAGGCCTAAGCAACTCAGTGAGACCCTTTCTCTAAATAAAACATAAAAAGGACTGGGGATGTTACTCAGCGGTTGAGCAGCCCTAGGTTCAATTGTTGGTACCCAAAAAACCCCAAAACCAGAAATGAAACCACCATTTGACCCATTCTACCTCAGTACGTACCCAAAGTATTTAAAATGAGCACAATACAGGGACACATCCACACCAATGATTACAGTAGCACAATTCACAATGGCTGAGGTATGGAACCAACCTAGTGAAACATCAACACATTAATGAACATAGGAATGACTGTACAGGGAGGGTAAAAATGGAAAATTTTGTGGAAAAAATCTAAAGTAATTTTCCTAAGTACACATATGAAAACAATTACCTGAATGTCCAACAGCTTGCCCACCTATAAAAATTGGGTCATATATCTCATGCTTGTATTATTTCATCAAAATGGATTCAAATGTCATGTATAACTAAAAAACAATTAAAAATTAAAAATTAAAAAAAATCACCACAATGTACTAAAATAATTGACATGTTAGAACTTCCAAAACATCTTAGATTTTAAAGAATCACAGGTGAGCACATTAGAGATAATCATATTTTAGAGGGAAGGAAAATGTGTGTCTTTTCTCAACACAGTCATTCCTACTCTACAGTAGGACATTGTGTAATAAGAAAAATCTGACAACCCTTTTATTCTCTCCCACTAGCAAAAGGGAAGTGTGAAAATGCACACATGTATGACTTTCTTGACAAATTTATGAAAACTACTTTTTTTTCCACTAAGACCTGAGATAACAAGTAAATTTTTGCTGACATTACCAAAAATATTCATCAGGGTTTAAAAAAACTGTGGGTTCTTAAGAAGAAATATGAACAAACATTTACATTGGGAAAAGGTACACATACATCTAGAGAAGCAGAAAAACAGGTTTGAGAGACAACAAAAGTCTCACAACTTATGCCAGTACTACATGAATGAAGTCAAACCATAGCGATCAACAAAAAGGACTCACTTTTTAAAATTCAGACTTTTTGCTACTTATTAATTGATTACAGTAACAACTTTTTACATATATCATGTTTTAAAGCATACAATTGACTAAATCTAACAAATTTACACATTTAGTTTTGCATAATTAGCAAGTTTATTTTTAGTAAACTTTACATATATTCTGGTAGCAATCATTAAGACTACAATATACTAGCCAGACACAGTGAGTTTTATGACCTGAACAGCATAATGAAATTTCAGAAAGGAGAGAACATTATCTCTATGTTGTGTGCATGACTTGGCCCCAGGATAAGAATTAGATATTAATTAAACAAGCTCACAAACCTTCTCCCAGGTAGGGATTTCATGCATCCATCTTCTCAACTAACATTATAGTATTGAAATTACCCTTCCTGGACAGTATTACAAGGATATGAATTGGTCACACCTTGGTAACCAGGAGCCACAGCAAGGGTATTCATCTATAATAACACTAGGAGAAGCTAGCAAAATATAGAAAAGTTATCACTAAAGAAGTAGGAGATCGCTAGCATTACAGTTGTCAGACATAAACTGCCAGGTGTAATTCCAGGTAGGAAGGAGGAAAAAAATTCTGATGAACAAGACATGTTTGTCTTAGCAATTGATATGACATTTTTCCAGAGAGAAATTATTATGTAAAGTATTCAGGCCTGTTCCCAAGTTCCCACAGTTCTGAGGGCTATCCTCTACCACATTTAGAGCACTGTAAGTTCACAAGGTTAGACAAATGATTGGATAGATTTGTCCCACCTGGGGAACCAATGACTGCACTAATGGAATTGCCTCTCTGGAACACTGGTTGTAGGGAAGCTAAAGGTTTCAACAGAGTTAGAGGACAACCAGGATGCAAAATTGCAAAATACAGGTAGCTTAGCATTCATCAACTTATTTTTCAACAGGTAAAACTGTAGGACATGGGGCTTACTATTTCTTTGCCAAGCTGAGGAAGAGGTGGATTTGTTCTGGCTGGGTTGTCATGTAATGAATTAAGGATAAGTGAGACTGAAATAAAATGTTTTAGCATATAATAAAGGAAACTAATGAAATTAAAAAGCCAGTGGTAGATATCCTGAGACCAAACAAGGGAGCATGGGATTGCCAGAAGGTGGAGAAAAGTTTATCATTGGGAGCAAGTTCCTTGGCACCAAGTTGGAGTCAGTATTTTAGGTTCACAGGCAGAGTGCTACACCCATTGTTGAGAATTTGAATGACAAATTTGGAGGTTTTTGGAGTCTCCTCAGTGACCTCTTTGGCCTCTATTACCCAAGTATCCTCTATGAACTGAGAAGAATCTATAACATGAAAGAAAGAAATTAAATGTATACAAATAGGTAAAGAAGAACTCAAATTATTACTATTTGCCAATAATATTGTTCCATATTTGGAAGATCCAAAAACTTCCACCAAAAATCTTCTGGAACTAATAAATGAATTCAGCAAATTAACAGGATATAAAATCAATACTGATAATTCAAATGCATTCCTATACATCATTAATGAATCCACTGAAAGAGAAATAACACTATACTGTTCATAATCATCTCAAAAAATAAAATACTTGGGAATCAATCTGACAAATGAGGTGAAAAATCTCTACCATGAAAACTACAAAACACCAAAAATAAAGAAATTAAAGATCTTAGAAGATGGAAAGACCTCACATGCTCCTAGATAGGCACAATTTATTTGATATTTTCATGATAATCCCGTAAATTTTGAAAGTTCTGTTCATGGATTTTTACCATCTTCTCTTTGTGATCAACTTTATTTTCAACATTAAATATTTTGTCTTCATTGTCTGAAGTTCTGTCTTCCAATGGTCTAGATTGTAGGTGATATTTTCCATTAAATTTATAATTGACTAATTTATAATTGATTGATTCCTTCATTTTGAGGATTTCTGCTTGTTGTTTTCACAATCTCTCTTTATTAATCTTTAATTTCCTGTATTTCTCTTTGTTTTAGCTCTGCATACCATCCTTTAATTTGCAGATCAAATTGACTATGGACATTCTAAACTTCTTGGACATTTATTCTATTGTGTTGCAGTGACTTCTCTTATTGAGGCATCTTGGTTTGTTTGTGGTGTTTCGTTCCCTTATTTTTTCATGTTGTAACTCCAGTTGCAGCCAAACCTATAGGCACCCTGGCACTGAATCTCCAGGTCCTGGCTGGTGTCCCCAGACAGGGACAGTGTTCCCCAAAATGGCAGTGGCAGCAAACCATTGGCACCCCAAACAAACCCAATCTCTGGTTGGTGTCTCAAAATGGGTGTGGCCATGTTAAACCAATCCTGGAGTGGCAGCAGATTTCTGAACAGTGGTGGATGTGGTAGTAGCAAGAATCGGTGGCAGTAGCCATGAGGTCAGCAGCAGCTGCAGACATCAGTGTTGTTGACAACAGGTGGGAGAACTATGGCAGCAGTGGCCACAGTAGTGACTCTGGCTGCAGCTGCAGCAGCACCCATAGAGGAGAACTCCAGGTGACTTCCTGGAAGTAGCAGTTGCTTTGGTGGCAGCAGTGTCAGTGGTAGCAGGAGTAGTGGCAGCAGCATCAGTGTAGATGGCAGCCAGTTATCTGATGCAGTGATAAGGGCAGCAGTGACTTCTAGGCCATGTTGACAGTGACAGTGTCAACATCAGCAGCAACACCCAGAGAAAAGATCTCTGGGCACCCATGGCAGTGGTTTCAGGGGAAGCTGTGCCCCAAGAGAAAGTTTCAGGAATATGGCAGCAGTGCCTGCAGCAGCAGAACTCAGGAAAAAATTGCCTGAGCACTTTTGCCCTTCAGTCTTATTGGAGGAGTTTGGAGTTATAATCTATGCAATGGCCTAATTTTAAAATTTGAGCAGCCAGAGGGAATGGCTATAATTAAAATACCTACCAATGTAGACAATTAAGGCTATATTCTGAAAGATGATCACCAGACTTTTTATTTCTCACAGTAGCACCTATGGCATGCATAAATTCTGTTACCCATGTAGCCTGTAGGATGTGCATCTAGTCTATGGCCTATCCTTTGTACCCTGCATAGCGTCTAGAAACTGAGTAGTTTAAAAGACCTTAGCATCTTGAACTTATGTAGCCTCTATGATCTTCACACCCACAGTACTCTGAGTAGCAGAAAGGACTGTATTATCCCTTATGAACTATGTAATGTGTATAATTCAAGTAGCTTAAATACACATATTAGACCCTATGACTTGTGTAACCTCTGTGACCTGATTAGACTATATGACCTACATGATCTTTATAACTGCACAGTATTGATGGCCTGAGGAGCCCAAATGTCCTGAATATATGCTATGACTTCCATGCCCACTATGAACTACTTACCCTCTGTGTCTTTCATAGTCTCTATTGCCAGTGCACCCTCTATGTCCTGATTTAACAAAGTGATCCAAGTAGCCTTCATTGCATGTATAAATTCTATGACTTTTAAAGCCTCCATGACCTCCAGAATCTCTGTGTCCTGAGTTGTCTCTGTGACCCATGTAGCCTCTATGATCATTGTAGTCCATATGCTTTCCATAACCTTTATCACTGAAGAGTCTCCCTGCCCCAGAGAGCCTCTGTGACACAAGTGCAGTCTATGACAAACTCAGCCTTTATTACCTACAAATGTTTTCTGATCTTCATTGTGAAATGACCTTAGTAGCCATGACCTTTATAATGTGAGTAGACAACATGACCATTATAAGTAGCCATTATGACCTGGGTAAACTGTGATTGTGTACCCTCTATAGCTAGTGGAGCTTGTTACTGAAAGTTTGGTTCTTGTTCCCAGTGCTTAGTCAATAAAGATAATAGAGTTTTGAAAGAAGGATAAATAAGGCTTATTGCTTTACATGCACTGGAGTAACATAGAGAACTTCTGTCCCAAATGCTGTGATTCTGCCTATCAGTGGGAACAGAGGGTTTTTAAAGGAGCTATTCACTCAAAGGCTACAATCCAGGTCTTTCCTGTAGTCTATTGTGATTCACTTGCTAGTTTGGGGGCAAGAAATTCTTTCAGACTTCTTGTGCTGTCCCTAAAATCTCAATTACTTGGCTCCTCTGTTGGGTATGTGCTCAAATACAGATAACTTGGCCTCAGAGAAGTAAAAGGTAATCTTGTCCTTCTGCTTAGGTTAGGAAGGGGAAGAGTGTGAAAAGGTAAAGAAAAACATATCCATTAAAAAATAAGCCTCAGAGAAAGTGCAGTGAGGCTATATTGAAATCATTATTTGGACCACTGTTACTTAAAAATCTAAGCAGCCCAAATGACTTGAGCAGTCCATGTGACTGGTGTGACTTGAGTAATCTCTATGGCTTGAGTAGATTAAATGACCCAAAATAAACTTTTTCTATATTTTCAGTTAAAAGTTTTCCTATATTGTTTTTCATATGTTATTCTCTTTTGTCTTTACTGCTGAGGAGTATCATACAGGTGGGAATAGAATCCCAGAAAAGGTGCTTTTTCCTCCTTCTTGGGTCAGCATCTCTTTATGTTCCCCAGGTTGATTTTGAACTCCTGGGTTCAAGTAATCATCCTACCTCAGCTTCCAAAGTAGCTGGAATTTCAGGCACCAGGTATAAGAAAGGCAATTTAAGAAACAGTTCTTTTTTCTTCAGTCCATTTTGAATTGATTGTTGCATACGTTATAGAGAGGTAACTATTTTTATATGGATCTGTATTTTTATATGGATTATCAAATCTGATGTGGTCTTCTTTGATGCTAAGGTGAGTCAACAAGGTCCTCATTGTAACTCATGGTTTACTGTGAAAGACAACCAATAATGACCCCCCTGTTCTTCCTTCCCCTTTCCACATGTAAGGTAATTAACACATTCACTTCCATGATAGTTGGGTGATAATGATAGGACATATGTGCTTGGACCTTCTCTTATTGCAGCATTCCATTTACACTAACTTCATAAAATTTTCATACCATTCTCTCTTTACTAGCATAGGAGAAAGATTTGACAGGATGCACTGTGTTTTCTGAGTTTTCATTAGAACTAATTTGTAAAGAATTTATATATACTGGGGAGTGGGGTGCATGGTGGGAGTGTGGTGGAGAGCAGTTGTGACTGCCAGCCCAATTTCTTTATTGTTTTTGGCTTATTTATTATTTCAAAAATACTTTAAGTCCATTTAAATAATATTCAATATATATTGATTAGTCTCTGCTATTCATGTTTATTTTTCTTTAAAATGATCAATTTAATCTAAGTTTTAAAGTTTGTTAGCTTAATGTTATTTGTTTCATCCTAGTTAAAAAATAATCTCAACTGTATTCCTCTGTTTCCTGTTAATATTCATGCCTTTTTTGTCCTGATTTAAAATTCAATGTAGCTATTGGCCTGTTAATAGGTTTTGATTAAAATGACAGCTTTTAAAAAATATTTCTCCTTCATCTTGCTTTTTAATTATAACTTCATATTTTCACTAATGGTACTTTTATGTTTTTTCTTTACTTTTTTTGTCATGTTGTGATGGTGACCAGGATATCACATATGCTAGATAAGTGCATTACCACTGAGATACATCCCCAACCCTAGTACATTATATTTGTCAGTATATTTCACAGTTTTTGTGCTCTTATTTCTCTCTTTTCATGCCTTTCTTCTGGGCTCCTATCCTTTTGAGAGTAAGCAAGTACCAGTAATAAACTTTTTGTTGTTTATCTGAAAACATATGTTATTCTGTTTTGTCTTTACTGCTGAGGAGTATCATACAGGTGGGAATAGAATCCCAGAAAAGGTGCTTTTTCCTCCTTCTTGGGTCAGCATCTCTTTATGTTCCCCAGGTTGATCTTGAACTCCTGGGTTCAAGTAATCATCCTAACTCAATGTCCAAGGTAGCTGGGATCTCAGGAACCAGGTATAAGAAAGGCAATTTAAGAAACAGTTCTTTTTTGTGCATCCCACATTTAATAATTAGAACTATTGTATGGTTATTTGAAAAACTGCTCATCCTCTTCCAGAATGACCTCTGCTTGTTTTGTTCTCTGTTGTATTCTCAGTCCTAGAACAATGCCAGATACACAGTTTCTAATTCATTATTATCATACAAAATCATTATCAATGGTTCAATAAATTTAGGATGGTTTTGGTATACCTTTGCTTCCCTGTCATCTTCTGCCATTTCCTCTATTACCTAATTCAGTAAACTGCATTCTACTGAATATTTAATTCTGAAATTTAACCAAAAATTCAATTCTCCTTTTCTGGTTATTTCCAAAACCCAAAAAACAATGTCTTTGTGAACATTGTCATTCATGGTAGACTTGCGATGTCAATACTGACAAACAACAGGGGAAGGCCATGAAGAGATAGCTCTGTGCACAAGTCACCTTATAAGAGAAACTAACACAGAGACAACTCACCACTTATATAAAACCACTGGCCTGACATGCTGTCTTGCAAGCCCAATTCTATCAAACATTTAGCTCTTCCTTTAAGATTAGATTTAGTTATTTTAGATTTACTAATTAATGGCTAATAATTGTAGCCATTCAGCAATCAGATCTCACTGTCTCAAATAACTCCAGAAGTGCCAATTTATTTTATAAAACACTTAAACTATCTGTGCATATTTCCAATTAAACCGCAAATATTCCTTGCTCCTTGTGTATACCAGAAGTCACTCTGGTCTGGAATTAGTTGTTGTAGGTTGAAATTATATTATTTGTTATTTCCCAAATTTAACCTTCTATCCCCCACACCTTTGCCATCTTTAAAGATAGCATTCTAATAAAATTAAGTATGCTTTTCTACCTGGCTAACCACTTTACCAAACGCTAGTGACCATCATTGGTACTGAAGCTTAGAAGATAAGAAAACCCACCATGGTTAATGGGGAATGCTGACAATTTGTATTGGCTATATTTGAAATACATGTATTATGTAGAGACTTAGCAGTCCTGCAGTAGAACAAATTTGTATGGATACCTGTTATGGTGATTGCTTGTGCCAGCTGTTGTTCAACACTGCATTTCTGTATTCACTGGATGGTCATGCTTTTGTCTTTGTGGTTTGGATACAATTTTTAAAAATCAACAGTGATATACTCTGAAAAAGTACATTCTTATCAGAAAAATGAGTTCTGAGATTATATTGTTTATAAAATTTATATTGAATATATAATCCCACAAAATGTTGATGTTCTTTTTGCCATCCATATTGGTGAAACAATTGAACACAAGAAATGTAAGTGTTCAAGTCTGTTCGAGAAGGATCAGTGTAAAACATGAGATGTGTGCAAATACATGGTATAGCAAGTATAACTGTAGTAATATGTTTAAAGATGTTTGAACTCAAACCCAAGATAACTTTTCAAGATGTATTTTGCTCTAAGTTCATCTTTAAGTTTTTTATGCACTAACAAATGTGAACTAATAAGTGATATATGTCAAATAAATAAATAAAAGGAAGATCAATAGAGTAGAGGGAAGGGAATAGAGGGAGAGGGAGACAGAGAGAGGGAGTGAGAGAGAGAAAGCTGAAGGACACTATATACCAAAATGGAGTAAATATTCCAAGTTTGTTTGATTTTGTCCAAATGAACCCAATTCCTATATATGACTGTAATTCTCTAAGTAAAAAAGAAAGAAAAAGTAATATATAGCAGTTTTATTAGATAAAACAGATAATAAAACAATTCCAGTTTACATCAATGCCATCACTACTTCAAGTAAAGTCAATTAATTCCTGAAAAATGTTTTTAATTTAATTTATGAAATGAAAACAGTCATTAGAATTTCATTTAGTCAAAATTTAATCTGACATCCCTCAGAATGCTAAGTTAATATTAGTTATCATATTCTGTCAACTGAAACAGAAGCTGCAACTATCAATGTCTACACACACACACACACACAGATGCACCCACCCAGACAGACATCCAACATAACTGAATGAAATAGAATTATAAAATTTTAGTTCTGTATCTCTTGGGAAAAACAACAACAAAAATTTCTACATGATATGTCCTTTTGCTCTTTGGAGCCATTATCAGTAGCATTTAAAAATGTCTGCCCTTTGAAGAACTATTTTATAAATCAACCTAAAGATCTCAGTGTGGCATTTAACATTTTGAAAACAACATCCTATATTTTAGTTGAAACTTGCTCAAAGTCAGAAATCCTAGTCAAATAATCAGTTAATGGGCAGCTAAAATATAATCCTTTAAACTTTTAGCCCATTGAGACAATTCAGAACAAAGCTTAAAATATGAAAAAAAAAAACTAGTGGGATGACTTTTTTTTGCATAAATATTCATGAAAAAAGACACTGGAAAGGAGGGGCAAACATTTAGGTCTTGAAGTATTCTCCTGTTCTCCAAGAGCTGACCCGGATGGCACTGATTGCAGCTTCCGCCTCAGATCCCTAGGAGGAGGAGTAGTCACAGGAAGTCACTAGATCCCCCCAGAAACTGCAGGCTGGCGGGCGGGGTGAGTTTGAAAATAGAAGAACGTGAGGGGCCGCCTCTCTCCACCAATCCTCGGCGGATGGCGGGCCCAGCAGAGGCCAGCGGAAGTTACTGCGGTTTGTACTTGGGCTGTGGCAGCAGCGGTGTCTCCTTGAAGAGTCTGCGGGGTGTGGACGCTCTTTGTTATCAGTGAGAGCGGCCAGCAGTCAGGGGAGGCGGGTGTGTAGAGCAGTTGTCCCCGACAGTCTCCCCCGGGCCTCCAAGGGCTCCAGATGCCGCTCTTCAGTTCTGCCACCCCCATGCGGAGCTCATTTCCGTTTAGGGGCAGCTGCCCTGGCCTACCGCCCCCCCCACCCCCCGCGCCTGGGGTGTTCGGCTCTCTTTGTTCGGCTGCGGCACGGTGCCCCTTGAACTGGCGGGTCTGGAGCGACCCCAAGGGAGCAAGCCCGGTGCCCACCCTCTGGGTCCCTGTTCAGCACAGAAGAACCTTGGCCCAGCTCCCGACGGTGGGTGGCGAGGTTCAGCCCAGGCGACAACGGATGGCGGGCGCTGCAGGACTCCAGCTGCATTAGTTTCAGGTGCTGCGGAAGGTAGGGGTCACTGGGGGATGATGGGACTGGCCTGCTCGTGGGCCCAGGTGTGGTGGCGCCTCCTCAGTGGCCTAGGATGGGCACAGGCCGGGTTGCCGCCCGGGTGGCCTAGGGTGGGTCAAGGCTGGGTGAGCTCTGGCTTGTGGACCTGGACCCTGGGGCACAGCATCGGGAATTTGGTGAACATGAGCTTCTGGGTCCCTGCCTTTGCCTTGGAGTCACCCAGTGGGGACTGCGCATTGCTACGTCTGGAGGCCATGAGTGGGTGACACGGTGTGCCTTTAATTCCTGAAGAATGGAAGAGAGGGAAACTGAACTAGCTAGAGTGCACCCTGCTGCTTTCTTTCTTAATCAAAGCCACGTGAAACCTTTAAAGCTGTGACCCCGCACTCCACTCCTTGAAAGAACTTCAGACACCAGTCCCATTACTCTGATTAAAGGTGAGTTGATTAGTATAGGAGTCTCAGCACCGCAGTCTTGTTAACTAAGGATGAGTGACATACATATTCAAATATCAAGTGCCAGTCACCAAACCCTCCCTTTTAGTCCTCTGTCCTGGGCTCCATCCTCCATGTCCCCCAAGGCCTGGATCCCCACCCCAAGTGAGTGTTGTATAATCCCTGAAGCAAAACTTTCAGCATCCACAGCATTAACTATTTAGAATACAGTAGTGATCTCTAATAAAGGGAAGGAGAATGCTGATTTCAAATGAGCTTTTTTAAACGGAGGTGCAATCTCTTGTGCAAGAACTTTCCCACATAAATCTGAATTTCCCAACTAAACCTTTTTGAAGCCTGCTAGTTACATCTTTCACAGATGATACCTCTTTGATGTGGTCTTTAAAACACAGTAGTGAACTTGTTTTCCTTCTAGCTGCTTTAGAAAAATTAGCTGTATTATTAATTATCTCTATCCTGAAATACTACCAACACTAGAAAACTGTGTACTCTGGGTTTGATGGAAGTTGCCAGCACTGGCTGTGTCCTGTGCCTGGTGAAGGTCATTTAGGTATGCCAGTGATTTCAATTTGATAATATTTTAAAGATCTGAACTCCAATTATGATCAGTTAGCTTGAAAACATCACTTTTATATTAATGCTTATGTAATGTTTTTGGAGTCATCTCCCTCAGGCTTTCATAAATGCCTCCTTTCATGTTTCACTACATGAAAACAAATTGCTGTATTTCTGGTTAACTCTTCCATTACTTGTAAAAATTTATTTCACTTATCTGTGCTTTTTGCTTAATGATTTACTCTGTGACAGAAGAATTGTCCTTTTGTAAAATGGAATATTTAGATTGACTATTTCAGTTATCGTGGATTCACCAGAGCTAAGGGAACACTTTTTTTCATATTTTCCTATATTATTGCAAGCTTTATTTAAATATTAAGGCTTAAATATTTTCAAGAATATTTTTTCCTCCTAAACATCTGAAGGAAGACATGGTTTTAACTTCATTAATATATAAAAAATTTGCATGTATTTTGCATGTGAATATTGTGCTCTGTGAAGTAGTAGTAAATATATGTTTGAAGAAAATCCTTACTGATAATTATATGGATGTACAACCAGTTTCCTTCCTGGAAGACATTTTCATGAACCCTCTAGAAGGTACCATTTGTGATTATTGTTTAGACATTCCTTTTTAATTTTTTATGCTTACTTTACCAGACTCCAAAGAAAACTTGTATAATTTTAGGATGATTTTCATTTGGATCTCATTTCAGTGTGGTTCAACCATTTACAATTTTATTTATTCAATTAAGGTAGTTTTATTTTGAGACAATTGTAGATTTATATGTAGTTGTGTTAAAAGAGAGAGACATATTCTGCCCAATTTATGTAGAGGTGTCCACATCTTGACATTTAAGATGATATAGTTCATGTATAGACCATTTCTGTCACAAGGACCTCTCGTGTTGACTTCTGATAACCACACCCATGTTCTGCTGCCCTCCCCACCACTCCTAGCCACCATTAATCCTTTTCCATTTTATGAATTTATCATTTCAAGAGTGTGTAAATGAATTGTAGAATTTTGATGACCTGGGCTTTGGTTTTGAAAAGTAGAAATATTTCAGTTAATTACTACAAGTTAGTAAATGTAATTCAGAAGCAGATCACATATTATTTGTGGTTAAAATGACTTGTATTTCCTAATTTTTTTCTTGGCTATGTGGGAGAGTTTAATGAGATGTAATAAGTATTTATCTGTCAAATGAAGGTTTGAAAATTAATTGCAGTTTTTCTTCAAATAAGCTCATTAGTATGATTTTGACTGAGATTTAAAAACATAGGAGTTGTCATTATCCCTTGATTTTTTTTTTTTTAAACTGGGGATGGAACCCAGGGTCACCTCACTGCTGAACTACATGTATTTCTTTATTTTTATTTTTATTTTGAGGCAGGTTCTTAGTAAGATGCTTAGTCTGACCTCAAACTTGCAGTTCACCTACCTAGGCATGTGCCATCATGCTCACTTGCTACCCACTTTTTAATTAACAGAGATTTCCCCTTCTAAATCTTACTGTTTGAATAGTTGCTGCACCTAAATTTACTTCATAATTATGAAAACTCAGTACCTGTACCCAAAAAAAGTTAACACTGTGATGAGACATATCTGAATCAAAAATATGTAGGTAGATTTCTAACAAAAGGTGTAATAAAATACAGGAATAATTTTAGCACTCTATCTTCCTTTTTTCTACTAAAACTTTTAAAATATGGTAATAAATTGACAAAAGTACAAAGAAGTTCTTGAATTTTTCTGAGGATATCAGAGTTTATTGGCCTTGTTCCCATTTATATTTGATCATATGACACATGGGAACAGTTCAGCTATGGCATCTTCTATGACTGAAGCCATAGCTGACGGATGATGTGTACAAAAAGCTAGAGGTCTGTGACTGCCCTGGGGAAGCTCATGAGCAGGGTATAGATGCCCACATAATCAACTAACTCTATTAATTAGCTAAAACAGCTTCTCTTAGCAATGTACACACGATATAAGTAACAGGTTGTATGTTATCTCCTATAGGGTAAATATAGGTTACAGATTTTGTGTCCTAGCAAGTTAAAATTGCCCATTTGCAGATTTTTGCCTCTCTATGTTTTAAACAGAAACTTACAAGACTATAACCAAAGATGGGTATGGTGTTCATACAATAAATAGAGTTCTCTCTGCCTTTAGTTTTCTAACACATACACAAGACTATAAGTTTGACTTTAAACATCATATGAAAAGCAGCAGAGAGACAGAACTAAGAGAGAAAGAGAGAATGAGGGTGGGTGAATTGGGCAAAAACAACTCACTAAGACTTGGCACAAATTTGTTTACTTCAAACTTTTTATGACCAAAGACCAAACAGCAAACCTCTTGGTCATTTTGTAGTCTTGTTTTGCTACACCAGCTCTGCAAGTGGTCTGAGTGGAGCAGGGTGTCCATGAAAGATAATATATTGTGAAAATATTACTTAATTTACATCAGATATGGGGTCCTCTCCAGTTGCCCAAGACATTGACATCACCTAGAATGTTTTTTTTTTTTTTTTTTTTTTTCTGAAATATGTGAGAGTTCTTCTATGGGGGATACAGGAAGAAACATTAAGCACCATGATGCAAACTGTTTCACAGTACCAATGAAACATGATGTACTCAGATTAAAGAGACTTTGTTTTATACACTTAAACTTCATCCTGAGTACATCAAACATTGCCTCCCATGTTTGAATAAATATGTATAGAAATGATTGGATATTACCAGATTATGAATCTCACAGTTGTCTTGGTGTCTTTTCTTGTACTTTCTCTGTGAGGGGGAAAATACTTAGGATGGTTTGTTGCTAGATATGTTGCACCAGTTTGCTGTGTGGTATGCAAAAGGGGGGGGGAGGTTCAGCCCCAAAAGATTGTCCTTTATTTTTTTCATCATAAGCCACATTGAATTATTCCAGTTGTTTTTCAAAAAAAAAAAACCACATATTCCATTTGCACAAGTCATTGAAGACTTAGCAGAAAGCTGTGTACTTCAGAGAACAGAGGAATTAACTTTTCAACAAAAATTTTTTAAATGCTCCAGCACATAATTTCAATGATAATGATTAATTAAAGTATTCTGTTATCTGTTTCAGGATTTTTTATACCATATTCCTAGAAGCATTTTTAAATCCAATCTCTGTTACCAATTGGTCAGTGTTATGAATCAAGGGAACAATGAAGATAAAATTAATATAAACCAAAGGTAATTATTCTAACTAATGATTCTCCAGAATACATTTAATATACATTTTATATGTATTTTGTATTTAATTGCATATTTGTTTGTTTAATAGAATAAAATATAAGTATGACAAATGACAAATATTCAAATCATCCTCATGGACCTGTGTAAAAACTTTATTTTCATATTTATGAAAATATTTATTTTTCAGAATACAGAATAGACTATCATCATAATGAACATTTTTCCAGAATATGAACAGTTTATTCTAGCAGAGCTAGTGAATTATGTATTGATAGAAGCATAGGCCTTCATAGCACCCATTTCATCTAAGCTCAAATGGAAATCCACAGAGCAAAAAGGTCTATTGAAAATAGAACCCAAAGGGCAAATTATACTGCTTCTGTCATTGGTGTTACTCTCTTCCTCTTCTTACTAATGGAATTCTTGAAAACTATACACCTTCTTTGTATGTGGATATAATCAGAATTGACAGTACACTAGCTCATATTCTAGGCCAATGTCAAGTTTATCATCTTAATATAAGTGAATATTAGCTAAACAGAGGAATTGTCACATATTTCATTCAACAGCTGAAATAGTGCAGACAAAATAACTCATTCCATCATCTGTAGGTCACAGTATTTTTTCAAAAGACAAAATCAAACCTCTTTTGTAATAAAAGGAAACAAAAAATCCATGTAATTAAATGCTATTTGGGTGAAAGTGCATCATAGGGCATATACTATTTATTTGTTTTACATAAGTTTGCAAATATTTAATGTAAACTCTCATATTTGAATGTTGATTAACACCATATATATATAATACTTGAATCTAAATGGAATGGAATGAAGATTTTAAAAGACTCCAAAAATCATATTTTCTTTCATCATTGTCATTTTAATACATTAGTGTTTTTCTTTATTCATTTGAGTAAGCCAATTTTAGAGGTAACATCCACAACCAAAGCATATGTAGTATAGCAAAAAATACTAAATAGTATAGACTTCATTATGTCAGAAGTAGTGATTGTGATTAAACTAAAAATACTTCAACTCAAGTTTGATGAATATTTTAGAAGATTTATATGTTGTTTGTACTGTAATAAAATTGATCTGGATAATATGAGTAAAGTATGCTCAACTATGATTAAATGCAATATAGAGTTAATGCTAGATTGTTTTGGAGTACTACTTTTGTCTTCACATTTTATATCAGGAACATATGTTCACAATCTACTAGCTGTACTTTTGGTTTACTAAGAAATTGTAGTACTCTAATCCTAGTTCACCAACTCCTTGCTCCTCCCCCCCTTTTGTGTGATACTGGGGATTGAACTTAGGGACAATTTATGACAGATCACACTGATTTTCATTTTCAACATGTAAGTTCTCCCTGGGGAGAAAATGTAGTGCCATATCACAAGAGAGAATATGCTCAGTATCTTGAAGAAGTAAATTGGATTTTATAATAAATAGACAGACTTCTGTGAAGATGCTGTGAAAGTGATTCTTCTAGTGTCCCTAGGTGAAGAGATTCTTGTACATAGGTCAGTGTTGTCTTGGGTTGTTATTCCTTCATGGGAAGGCCTGCTAAAAGATCAGAGCATGTTAAAACATAGTTGGGTTAATAATTGGATTTCATGAAGTTGCAATCTTTAAGAAGCATTTTGTATGGTATGTTAAGGTGATTTGAACATATCCTTTAAATAAAACTTTACAAAAAACTTTATAAATATGATATAAATATAGTGGTTAAAACTGCAGTAGAAAATATAGAGAAAACCTGTGTAATTTCTTCCACTTCATCCTCCTAGTGTATCCCAAGATGCAACAGAATTCTAGTGTGCTATGAAAGTGTTTGAACACTATTAGTATTATTTGGGTGATAATTAATCTTAAGACATACAACCAAAATATGAATTTTTGTACTATCAATTACTATTTTATGATATTTTTGGTCAATTATTCTATGCCATCAAACATCAGTATCTTCATGCATGCCAATTACTGTAGCAGTACAATTCAGAATAACAAAGGTATAGAACCATCAATGTGCCTGCCAATAGATAAATGGATAAAGAATGTGAGGTGTATATATTTGATGCTAATAAAAGCATCAAAATGAAGTATGAATGTAAAATAATTATTTTAGTAAACTAAAAGTAGGTAGATAGCAACTAATTATAGCAATTTCAAATTTCATTACAAGCTCTTATTGAATACCCTGGGACATGTCTTAGCTACCTTGATAAATAAATCTTTGTATTGCTGTGCATATATCTATATATATGCACAATGGAGTTTTGTGCAGTCATAAGGGAGCATGCAATTTCATTTTTTGTTTGTAAGTTACTGGAATTTGAGAACATCATGCTAAGTTAAATAAACCTGACTCAGAAAGTCAGGGGTTAAATGCTTTCTCTCTTATGCTGATGTTGGATAGGAAAGATAAAATGGTGGTGACTCTCATGAAAATATGAGGGAGATCAATAAAGTAGAGAAAAGGGATAAAGAGGAACAGGGCATGGGGGGAACATGAGGAAATACTGGGCAATGAAACCTAACAAATTATGCTGTGTTCACATATGAATATGTGAGATTAATATTGCTTATATACACATAACAAATTTTCTGATAAATAATTTTGTTCTGTGTACTGAACAGAAATATTTCAATTACAATAAGTGACAGTGTCTTTTAGAGCTCTTGAAATCATGACAAAAGTAATGATTACAATGTGTTAGCAATTTAAAATGTTTACTATCTGCTGGACATTGGGTGAAGAATATCATATGCATCATCCCATATAATCATCTCATTGCTGACAATGTCACTCTTGAAATATCCAGAATGTTTATAGTGATCTGTGTAATATAATACCAAATGTTCCTATGAAGTGTTGCCATATATTCCAGTGCTAAGGCTTAGAATATAGAAAGTTGTCGTACATAGATCATAACACAAAATTGATTGAATTTCATGTTATTCTTTTGATCTTTTTTGTTAAAAATGAATAATTTATGATGAAAGACATTTAAAATAAAAAATAAGTTCACTAATAAAGAATCAAAATGAAGTATGAATGTAAAATAATTATTTTAGTAAACTAAAAGTAGGTAGATAGCAACTAATTATAGCAATTTCAAATTTCATTACAAGCTCTTATTGAATACCCTGGGACATGTCTTAGCTACCTTGATAAATAAATCTTGTGTATTGCTGTTACAGAAGTCAGTTTTGTTTTCAACCCTAAAAATTACTGTAACATGTAAATATTTAGAACACTTTGTTTTACATGCCTGCACCATGTGGTAAGGAAGAGTAAAGATTTATGAAGTGACACTCAGAGTTAAGAATAGAAGGTGACTCAACCTGTATACCTAAAAAAATTGCCAGGATTAAAATACATGAGGACTACATAAGGAGGATGCATTTACTTGGAGAACAGGAGAGTGAAAGTCACAGTGTGGCAGATCTCTAGAGCCTAGTATTTCTTTTTTTTTAATGTACATAATTTTATTACAAATTAAAAAAAACACAAAATAAACATCCTAAAAAACCCAAAATTTACTATTGATACTAATATCTACCAGTTTGCTGTGTGACCATACACAGGAAATTAAAGAAACCATTAAATATTTAGGAACATTCAAAATCAGAAGCTTTAAAATCTAACTGTATGTAGTAGCCCTTCAAAAAGCTATAATCTGCATTTTTAAAAAAAAGTATTTTCTCTACATAGAATCTTATCAACTATACAAAAATCTGTACAGTTTTTATACTGAAGCTAATGTTGAACTGCACTTGAATTCTTAGCTGCACATTCTTAGCAAAACAGTTGCCTGAGCGCACACACACACACTCCACACACATCATTACAGGACAGCCATTTATTCTTCATCCTCCTCCTCTTCCTCATCATCTTTATCCTCCTCTTCCTCCTCTTCCTCTTCATCTTCTGGTTCACTCTTCTTCTTTGAGCCTGTTGGCCTGCCAGGACCCTTCTTTCCTGCTTCACTTTTGCCCTTAGAATGGTATGCAGCAAAATCCTTTTCATATTTCTCCTTTAGCTTAGTTACTTTCTGTTCATATGACTGTTTATCTTTGGCTACTGCTCAGACCATATTTTACCCAGTTTTTTTTGCAGTATCCCCAATGGACAGGCCTGGGTGTTCACTTTTGAGGAAGAAGGCAGATGGTGGTCTCTTAGGAGCATTGGGATCTTTCTTCTTTCCTTTCTTATCACCTTTGGGATTAATGTAATTTTTCATCTCCCTGTCATAGTGAGCTTTGTCACTTTTTGCCATATCTTCAAACTGTGACTTTTCCTTTGCAGACATGGTCTTCCATCTCTCCATGCATTTCTTGGAGAATTCAGCAAAGTTTACTGAGGAGTCCGGGTGTTTCTTCTTATGCTCATCCCGGCAGGTCTGCACAAAGAAGGTGTATGAGGACATTTTGCCCCTTGGCTTGTTGGGGTCTCCTTTACCCATGGTGGCAACCACGGCATACCTGGTGGGAGTTTTTCCTCAGAGGCCCACAGAGTGGCTGGATCCAACAGAGAAACTTCCTTCCTTGGGCTCCAGTGTGAACTGCTTTATCTAAGCCTAGTATTTCTAGGTAGTAAATTCATCTTTGCATCTATTCCTGTTTCTGACTCTATTCATTTTCCTTCTGATTATTGCCTGAGGACACCAGCCTCAGGGAGGGAGGCATATATCAAATATACCAGTTCAAGAGCTCTTGAGTCACTCTTATTATATAATTAGTAAAACCAAATAATATCTCTTACAGATGGACAAGCTGTATGACAGTAAGAGTGATGCTGAACATATATAGTGCTTTCTTCCAAATGTGTAAACAATATTTGCCACTAAGTTTTGTGTACTTGATCCTTAAAATTCCTTTGTATAGGTAGGGTAAATTCTTTAAATCATGGAGTTGAGGCCAAAAGAGAACAAGGATTTCTTAAAGTTAAATGAATATTTTTGGCATTGTGTAAAAATTAGAATATCTTTAAATATTTTTGATGAATACTATAGTCAACTATAATGCAAATTTATCTGTAAAATCATTCCAAAAAATTATTTCAAGATTTCTTTATCTTCTCTATTTTCCCCACTCATCATAAATATTTTTAGAAAGGGCTACTGTGTTAGTTAGTTGTATCCTATAAGAGTAAATCAGGGATTAATTCTGACATTAAAAATTTCTTTATGACAAAAATCCCAGGAATAAACTGCAGTTCATTTCAGTTTATAGCAAAAACAGTCATGGAAATTTGCAGCCTGAAGTCTACATTTAGATTTTTCTCTTTGTACAGCATGAATATCCCTAAGGAATACAGATAAGCATCTTCAAGACACTGCATTCATGACCCAGGGATTAAAGGACTGTGTCACCACTTCTTACCTCCTAGATCTTTCCTCATGGAAGAAATATCCCAACAGATGCAGCAGCAGGACCAAGTCTCCTGACTGTGTCCCAGAAAACAAGTGGTGATTTTGCCTTTCCTTTTTAATAGAACCTTTAAAATGTTCATTTTATGAGCATAAATTTTGTACAAAAGCAAAGATCTAACTTCCAGCCAGATGAAGCATTTTTCCTTCAAATTTTCCAGTGTTTTTTTAAAAAAGCTAGAGTTTTAGTGGAATGTTTTACAAATCAGCAATAGGCATGACTTCTCTATAACCATCAGCAATTAGCAATACAGTTGCAATACTATTCCTTGTTACTTCAGTATTTCCCCCCCGTTTATGTCTTGCCTAGAGCAGATCAAAGGCAAAGATAATGCTGTAGGTGCTTCAGGGCTTTCCTGGTTCTCTAATACACTCCACTGTGTGTTATCTAACATGGTCCCATTAGACAAAGGAGATTGTCAGTGATGAGTGTCAGAAGACTGTGATGGCCTGCCTGGAAACTGATGCTGATTAGCATGTGAGGACTAACATGATTTCTACAGAAGACTTTGCTTAGCCCCTTAATGTCATATAAGCTTTGTGAAATTTCTTTCTCTCACTCACCCTGTAATGTAGTTTTTAGAGTATTAACACTGATATTCAATGTAAGCCATCTGTAATTTACCATCACCCATGCTTGACTTTTAATCTTTGAGTGCAAAATAAAGATGGTATAAGAAACCAAAAAAGGCAGAAGCATTAGTGTGAGAGCTGAATTTCTTCATCTGTGTTTGTCAGTCTGAATCAACTGTGGGATCCTGTGATGAGTGGCATTGCCTTTTGCAAATGAGCAAACTGGGACCTAAGTTCTAAAAACTAAAGAGAATATATAAAACCTGAGAGGTGACCCTTACATATAACATTGTTTGATATCATCTGAATGCCACATAAAATTCAGAAATTCTTCATCTGTGTGCAAAATAATTCATGTAGTATTAATGGAATAGTAACTCATACTATATTTAAATTCACTGTACAGTGATCTTTATGATAAAATTTTACGTATATAACCAAAGGGAGAAAACTGTCAAATTATTGACACCCATTTTCATTAAGGTTTTTCATGATTTTAAGTATTAGTATTCAAAAATGTCCCTTTAAATAAAACCTCCCTCAATGCATACATAATTGTGTATTCATGTCTGTATTTCCATATCAAAATATCTTTTTTTCTGAAATAACTGTAATATTGGTGTGCAATTTACTAAAATATTCTCCCTGTTGATACAGTCTTTTAATTTTATTGGGTGAAGTTTTATAACTGCCCTCTCTCCTCTTTCTCCAGCCACTCTTTATGATAAAATTCAGTGAAAACTATGGATGTTTTCTCATTAAGTTATTTTTCATAGAACCCCAGATTTCTTTAAGCTCTCCTATTTTTTCCATTCTTTAATTTCCTCCCATCTTTCTTCTCTCCTCCACATCCAACTTGAAATTCATGTTCATTAAGATAAGCTCCCATTTACAGGGTTACTTTTTAAAAATTTTTATTAATGCATTATAATTATAAATAAAACTATGTTCTATTTTGACATAATTACACAAGCACAGAAAATAATTTGTTCCAATTCAAGTCCCAGATTTTACCCACTAGATTTCTTCCTTGTTCCCCTGCTGCCTTTCCTTTATTCTATTGGTCTTTCTTCTATTTATTGATATTTGTCATTTATTATTTATTTATTTATGTATTCATTTATTTATTCATTCTTTTTGCTATGACAGTAAAGTCCATT
This sequence comes from Sciurus carolinensis, assembly GCF_902686445.1. NCBI lineage: Eukaryota > Metazoa > Chordata > Mammalia > Rodentia > Sciuridae > Sciurus > Sciurus carolinensis. Next base: position 252,275 of record NW_025920188.1, on the reverse strand, counting down.
TTGATATAATTTTACAAGCATGGAATATATCCTATTCTAATTAGGACACCACTCTGTGAATGTACCTGGTGATGGGGTTCAGTGTGTTCTTTTCATATATATACATAGAAAATTATGTCAATTTCATTCCACTCTCTTTCCTTTTTCTATCCCCCTCCCTTTCACCCATTCTACATTGTCTAATCTACTGAAATTCCATTATTTCCCTTATGCCCTACTTAACATAGTTTATCTTCCATATATCAGAGAAACATTCAACCTTTGACTTTTGGAACTGGGTTATTTCACTTAGCATGATAGTCTACCGATCTATCTATTCAGTCTAATGTCATAAAGTCATTCTTTTTTATGTCATTCTTTTTTATGCCAAAGTATTATTCCAGGGTGTATATATACCACATTTTCTTTATTTGTTATCTGTTTAAGGGCAACCCAGTTGGTTCCATAGTTTAGCTATTGCAAAGTGAGCTGCTTTGAACATTGATGTGGGCACATGATTTTAGTATGCTGATTTTAACTCCTATGCATACTGAGGAATGAGAAAACTTGATCAAATGATGACTCCATTCCTAGGTTTTGAGGATATCCATACTGCTTTTCAGGTTGGTTGCAACAATTTGTAGTTCCATCAACAATGTATGAGTGAACCTTGTTCCCTGTGTGCTCACAAGCTCACAAACTTTATTGTTACTTTTATTCTTGAAAATTGCTATTCTAAGTGATGCAAAATCTCAGTGTGGTTTTAATTTGCATTATTCTAATAGTAAGAGAGGTTGAACATTTTTTCACATATTTGTTTCCCATTTGTATTTCCTCTTCTATAAATTTTCTTTTCAATTTCTTTGCCCATTTATTGATTTTTTTATGTTAATCTTTGAATTATTGTCTGTCATGGAAATTAATGCTCTGAGGAGCAGAGAGCAAAGGTTTGTTTCCCAATGCATATGTTTTCTCTCCATGCTCTTGATTGTGTCATTTTGTCTTTTGCTATGAAGAAGATTTTTAGTTTGATGGTATCACATTTCTTTTCTTTTTTTTTTTTTTTGTGGTACTGGGGATTGAACCCAGGACCTTGTGCTTACTAGGCAAGCTGTCTACCAATTGAGCTACATACACAGTCCGTGTCTTTTGATTTTAATTTTTGTGTTTCAAGTATTTTTTGAGGAGTCAGTTTCTGTACCAATATGTTGCATTGTTGATCTAACAATTTTTTTTCCAGTGTGTGCAGCATTACTGATCCAGTACTATGTCCTTGATCCACATTGAGTTTAGTTTTGTGTAGGGTGAGAGATATGGTTAACTTTCAATATATTACATATGGATTTCCAATTTCTGCAGCACCATTTGTTGAAGAGGCTATCTTTTCTCCAATGCATGCTTTTGGTGCCTTTGTTTAGTATGAGATAACTATATTCATGTGGGTTTGTCTCTGTGCCTTCTATTCTACTCCATTGGTCTTCTTGACTCTTTTGGTGCCAATACCATGCTGTTTTGTTACTATAACTCTAGAGTATAAAGTCTGTATGATGATACCTCCTGCTTCACTTTTCCTGCTAAGGATTGCTTAACTATTCTGGGCTTCTTATTTTTATGATTGAATTTTATGACTGCTTTTTTAATTCCATGAAGAAGATCATTGAAATTTTGATGGAATTTTTACTGTGCCTGTAGAGTGCTTTTGATACTATAGCCATCTTGGCAATAATAATTCTGCCTATCCAATGACATGAGAGATTCTTCCAGCTTCTGAGTTTTTCCACAATTTCTTTCTTTAGTGTTTTTTTTTCACTCTAGAGATCTTTCACTTCTTTTGATAGATTGATTTACAACTATTGTATTTATTTCTATTTGAGGGGTTATTGTGAATGGGTTAGCTTTCTTAATATATCTTTCAGCTGATTTTTCTTGGAGTATAGGTGTACAATTGATTTATGCATAAATTTTGAATCCTGTTAAATTTCTGATTTAATTTATGAGTTCCACAAGTTTTCTGGTGGATTTTTGGGGTCTTGTAAATCTAGGATCATGCTGTTAGCAAACAGGGAGAGGTTTAGCCTTTCTTTTCCTAATTGTGTTCCTTCAATTTCTTTTTTTTTGCCTAATTGTTTTGAGTAGGTGTTTTAGGACTATGATAGATTGTAAAAGCAGGTATATCTTTCATTTTCCTCTTTTTAGAGGTAATGGTTACAATTATTCTCTGTTTAGAAGGCTGTGGTGTTGGTGTATTTAGCTTTTACAATGTTGAGTTACATTCCTTCTATCCCTACTTTTTCTAGTGTTTTGATCACAAATGTACCATGCATTTTGCCAAATTCTTTTCCTGCAGCTATTGAGGTGATCATGTAATTCCCATCTCTAAGTCTATTGATGTGATGGAGTATGTGTATTGATTTCCAAATGTTAAAAGAACCTTGCAGCCCTGGGAAGAACTCCATTTGATCATGCTGCATACATTTTTAATTTTTTAAAGTAATTTGCCAATATCTTATTGAGAATCCTTTATTTATGTTCATCAAGAATATTGGTGTAAAGTTTTCCTTTCTTAATATGTCTTCATCTGATTTTCATATCAGGGTAATATAAACTACATAGAATGTGTTTCAAGGAGTTTCCTTCTATTCTTTTTTGTATAATAATTTAAGGATTTTTGGTATGAATTCATAAGTCTGGTGTTACTCACCTGAGAATCAATCTGGTACTGGGATTTTCTTAGTTAGTAGTCTTTTGATGACATCTTCAATTTCATTACCTGAAATTGATCTGCTCACATTTTTTATATAATCCTGGTTCAATTAGGTATGTCATATGTCTTTAGCAATTTGTCAACACCTTGAAGATTTTCTCTCTTATTGGAATATAAGTCTCAAAATAGCTTTTGATAATCCTTTGTATTTCAGTAGTACCTGTAGTGATAGTTCCCTTTTCATCATAGATTTTAATAAATTATTTTTTCTCTCTCTTGGTTAGCTCAGCTAAGTGTTAATCAATTTTACTTATTTTTTCAGAGAGCAACCTTTTGATTCATTGATTTTTAAACAACTTTTTAAAAAAATCTCAATTCCATTGATTTTGGATCTGATTTTAACTATTTCCTGTGTTATACTGATTTCTGTGTTGATCTGTTTTTGTATTGGGGTCAAAAGATGTAATGTTAGATTATTTGGTGTCTTTCAGGTTTTTTTCCCCAAGTATGAAGTTTTTTTGATGTATTGAAAGTTCAATGTTATGAACTTTCTTCTTAAAATCACCTTTTAGTGTCCTGGAGATTATGATGTTTTGCATCATTATTCTCTTTTGCCTCTGTATAATTTTTATATCACCCCTAATTTCTTCTGCTTTCCATTCATCATTCACTAGTGAGTTTTTCAAACTCCAGGTATTTGGGTAAGTTTAATTTATCTTAGTCCTTATTACTAATTATTTTTTTCTTTATGATCTTATAGAATGCAAGGTATTATTTATTTTTGAAATTGCCTAAAGTTTCTTTGTGTCCTAAAATATGGTCTATTTTAGAAAAGTTTACATTTTCTCCTGAGAAGAAATTATTTTCAGTCACTGATGGATGAAATGTTATACATATATTAATATAAGTATAAATATATACTCTAAATTGTACTTTTTTACTTCTGTATATTGTTTATTTTGTTTATATATTCTGTCTAATGATGAGAGATGATTATTAAAATCACTGAATAATATTGTCTTGTGGTCTTTTTGATTCTTGATATTGAGAAGGGTTTGTTTGATACATGTAGATGCTCCATTTTGGGGGCATAGTCACAACTGTTAATTCTTGTTATTTTATAACTCCCTTAAGCATTATGAAATGACTGTCTTTGTCTCTTTTGATTAACTTTGGATTGAATCCCACTTTATCAGATATGAGACTAGAAACACCTCCTTGCTTATTGATTCATGTGAGAGATAAGTTTTTTACCATCTATTTATCTTCAGGCTGTGTATGTCTTTGCCTGTGAACTGAGTCTCTTGGAAACAGCATATTGTTGGGTCTAGTTTTTTAATCCAATCTATGTCTTTTTGATTGATGAATTGAGTCCATTAAAGCAGAGGATTATATTTTATTTCCTGCCATTTTGATTCATTTCTAGTTTTAAAGTTGAATTTGATTTTCCTTTGATTCTCCTAGCATAGTTTCATCCTCTGATGGGTTTTATGTTTTCTTCATGTCTTCTTCATGAAATATTTTATTGAATATGGTTTTAGTTCCAACTTTTAAACTGTGAATTATTTTAATTTTTTATCATGGATGGATTTTATTTTATCCTCAAATATGAACCTTAATTTTTCTTGTTATAGTATTCTTGGATAGTGTACAATGTCCTTTACAATTTTGTGCAAAATATTTCAAGCCCTCCTAGCTTTTAGCATTTGGGTTGAAAAATCAGCTGAAATTATACAATGGTTTAATTCTAAATGTGACCAGACATTTCTCTCTAGTTTCTTTTCAAATTCTGTCCTTTTTCTGTAATTTTGGAATTTTTATAATAATGTTCTGTAATGCTTAATTTGAATTGTCAACTTGACTGGATTAAGATATGCTGATGATTAAGGGGCCTCTGGGTGTGTCAATGAAGGTGGTGTGTCAGCATGGAATAGTGAAATGAAGTGGACAACTGCGGGGGCATCTGGAATTCCATCCAGTGCTTGACAAAGATTCTTTGGAGGATGATTGCAAAGGCTCATCCAAAAAGGAATTGCCGGATATTTTGCTCTGAAGCATGGTGTTTTTTCTGCTGTGTTTTTATGATAATATATTACTCATTTCAGTCTGAACAGATTACTTAAGGGGATGAGGGGAGTACAACAAAAATTCCAGAACGTATTACCTACAATCTGAAAAACAATGGGTCTTTACCACTAACAAAATTAAAAATAATTTTGCAACCATGCAATGAGTCCCTGAAAGCCTCTGGAGAAAATAGTTATAGATCTGCCTTTGTCTCAAACAGGCTGGTTAAATTCTAATGATGGTTTTGTTTATGTGTGGTAGTAAGGTAAAAAAATAAGGTTTCACAACATTCTTTCCTTCCTACAAAGAATAGGTCACCCCTATAATAAACATTGGCACACAATAACCATTGGGACTGCTTCCCTCCTGTAACCCTTAACTCAACAATTTAGATATTAACCAGATGGACCTAGTAGAGATGGTCACATGAGATTACTTGTCAATTGCTTTAACCATGAGAATAATAATAGTCTTAGGTCATATGGAGTTTAGATATTAAGGAAATAAATATTGTATTAGCTCATCGACATAGTTAGATATTCTTAAAACAATTGTGATTAGGTAAGGATAATCTGTAAGGTTGTTGTTTTCTGCCTATGCTTTGGAAACTTCTTTAATATTAACCACAAGATTGTCATTATAGCCTGAAGAAAAGTGTATATAAACCCAGGCTTCCCCAGAATAAAGTGGGATTGATTGCACCAGAACTAGAGTCTGTGTCTTTCATTCTCCATCCATCACCGACGCTGTCTCCCCACACCCCATTTACCTGTGTGGAACCCATGGACTCCTGCTAGGGCTGGAACCCAGCAGAGAACCTTCCTAAGCATGGATGGCACTGTCCAATTGCTATGCCAACTGTAATTCCCCTCAGTACTTGACAAGGATTCCACTGAGTAATAGAGATGTTTGCAAAGTCTCATCTCATTGGCATTTCCGTTGTGGGCTTTCCTTCCTTGCTTGCTTAATATGTGTAAGTTTACTATTAATATTTTATGTGCTTTCTCTGAAAACAGGGGTCTTAACAGAACCAGGGTTAAAAATAAAACCAGACTACTAATGGAACAGTGATTTCAGATTTAGTCATTTGTAATGAAACTGAGTAACCAAGATTGCTATGAGAAAATACAAAAACAGATTGTAGCTGCTGATCTTCTTTTGACTACTCTCAGATGACCTGAAGTACATAGGAAAATAACTCCAACCCCATCAGGAATAATTAACAAGAACAGAAGAAATAAAGAAAATAGAGTTACAGTTAAAACACCTTATGGCAATGCTCATTTAATTAATGGAAAGCCATGACATCCTTACAGAGGGATGCCTCTTAAGCCCCTGAATATAGACACTCCTTTATCTCCCATGGGATATTTAGATATAAAGTCAGGACATGTTATAGTCTGTTTGAAGGTAAACATACATGAGTGCAAGATATTCCAATTCTTAAAAGATTAGAATTTACTAAATGCTGTAAATATTATTGGCCACCTATTCCCCAGAGAATAGTTCCTCAATGTTAAATTCACACAGTATAAGATGATATCATATTATTGTTAGCTTAAACTGTCTAGCACTTATTAACCACAGCAGTAGCCACACAACTGACATTTACTTAACCCTGCTGAACTCACTTTAACCTTTATGATTAGTTAAGTAATATTAATGTATCTTATTGTTTAGTTATAGGTTATCATGAGTAAGCAATTACTAAAAATAATTAGAATACTTCATTGCCCAAACTAGTAATGATTATACAAGATAGTTTTGTTATTTTTTCTTGTGATCTTTTCCTGTTCTGGAAAAACATGTGTAACTGTCAACCTTTTAATGTATAAAAAGCTGGTTGGGAAAAAATAAAATTTAGAACTTAGCATCCATTCTTTGAGTCTGTGTTGCTTTGTTCTTCACCATGCTGACATCTACTCCCTCACCTGAGATCGCCACGACCTCTGTTAGGGCCGGACCCTGACACCCAATAGGATGGAATAAAAGCTGGAAGAAGAAGGAAGCAGATGCAGATGCAAGCTCAGCCCTTCTTGAATGAGTTCTTGATCAGTGCTTGGATCATCTGAGAATATCAGATTTTGCTTCTTCACTCTTCCAAAGTGGATTCTGCCAGTGATTCTCCACATAGTTTCCAACAGCCTTGTTCTCAAACTAGGGTAGCACTGTTGATCCTTCATATTCTGAGGTTTTTCTGTCTTGGACTGTGCAGCTTCTGGTTCTTCCAACTCTCCTGCTGCAGTCAGCCATTGTGGACTATTCAGATTCTGGTCACGTGAGCCAATCTAATAAATTCTGTTTTATAATCATACTTCCTGTTGATTCTGTTCCTCTAGAGAACCCTAACTAATACATGTCCCTTGGAATTGGTTTGTTGTCATTTTCTATATTTGGAGTCCTGTGGGACTCCTGTATTTGATTTTCCATTTCATTTTTAAGAATTAGGAATTTTTCCATTATTATTTTATTGAAAATATTGTTAATTTCTTTAATTTGTACCTCAGAGCCCATGTGAATCCTAGATTTGACTTTGTAATATCATCCCATATTTCTTGAAAATGCTGTTCATGGTCTCTTAACATCTATTATCCATGATCAAGTTAAGTTTTAAGATTATTTATATTGCCTTTGTTACCTGAAAATCTTCAAATGGTCTAATCTATTGGTAATGCTTTCCATTGAATTTTAAATTTGTTTTATTGATTTTTTCATTTCAAGAATTACCAATTTGTACTAGGGTTGTGACTCAGTTGTAGAGCACTTGCCTAGCATGCATGAGGCACTGGGTTTCATCTGAAGCACCACATTAAAAAAAAAAAAAAGAAAGAATTACCAGCTGATATTTCTTCAAAATCTCTGACTTTGTAAAGAAGTGATCTTTCACTTGTATTTTCTCTGTAATTTTACTCCTTCTATCATATTTTACCTCTTAGATCATCTTATCTGCGTACTTTCTATATTCCTCACCTGAACTTTTCTTCACTGTGGTATCAGTGGATTCTATTGTTGAATCATACTGTTTTGTTTTGGACGTTTTCTTCCATTGCTTTCACATATTGTTTATGTGTCTACCCATCTGTTCAAATGGATCTGAAGAAGGACAGCTTCTACTCTACAAGCTTTGAGGATTCCTGTAGGCTTAGAGTGACTCACAGATTGGTAGAGCTAGATAAATTTAAAACTTATGCATATGACATACAGGATTACATACTTAATTCCTATTGTGACATCTACAGTGTTGTTGATCCAATATACAATATACTGATAGCAGTTCTATCAGTAAAGACCATAGCAATCATGAATCATATCTGTCATAAAATCAAACAGTAGGTGTTACCTTTGACTTGCTGTGTATTAATTTTTGCTATAACATCAGTGGTGAAATCTGATATTTTATAAACTAAACAATACTAAGAGAAGTTAAAAATAGAGTTAATTAAGAGAAAAAAAGAAGAGATGAGTGGGTAGAAAAGGTTTGAAATTTAAAAAGTTGAATAGGGCTGATGCAGAGGCAAAATATTATGTGTTGTTTCTGAAGGGAAAGACAAAATAAAGGAAAAAAAATTAAAGAGTGAAAGAGAATGATGAATTTGACTTCTATTGATTCATCTATTTATTTATAGATGTTTAAATTAGTGATTATAAGTATACATAAAATTGAAATTTACTGTGCTTTATTCATATATGTACACGAGAGAGTTGGGTTTGTTTTATTCTACTATTTATCCCACTTTTGTCCTCCTTCCTTTGATATAACCCCTTCCTCTACTCCACAGATGAAGTTTTTATTTTTAATGAATTACCCCTTTTTCAGTTATTACATCTAGCATTCACACATGAAGGGAAATATTTAACTTCTGACTTTCTGATTCTGACTTATTTCACATAAAATCAAGTTCTCCAGTTTCATCAATTTTCCACCAAATGCTATCATTTTATTCTTCTGAATAACTAAATAAAATGCCATTGTGAATATACACCATATATTCTTTATCCATTAGTGTGTTGAAGGGTATGTGGGCTGGTTCTGTAATTTGGTTATTGTGTATTTTGTTGCTATAAACACTGAGGTGTTTCTTCCTCTAGAGTATGCTGATTTTAGATATTTGAATATATATCAGGGAATGGAACAACTGGGTCATTTGGTGGTTCCATTGCAACTTTTGAAAGGAATATCCATAGGGTTTTCCAAATTATTATACTAATTTGCTATTCTACCAACATTGAGTAAGTGTACATTTTCCCCCACATTATTCCTTTTGATCTTCTTAAAATTCTTTTTAGATATACATTACAGTAGAGTATATTTTACATATTATACACATATGGATTATAACTTCCCATTCTTGTGTTGTACATGATGTGGAGTTACACTGGTCTTGTATATATAATCTCCCCTCAAAAGTTCTCTCTGATATGTGGATACCCCACATTATTCTTGATAATTGCTATTATAAGTGAGGTGAGATAAAAATCTCTATTTAGTTCTTTTTAAATGTAATAATGTTATTGAGTTATAGGAAAAGAGCAAGGACACAATAATAGACTCTCCTCCATGTAATTTTGACTTGCATTTCACTAATTTCTAGACATGTTGAACATTTTTTATATATATGTTGGTCATTTGTGTTTCTTATTTTAAGCAATATCTGTTTAGATTTTTTGCCCTTTTACTAATTGAAGTGGTTCATATGGTTTTACTTGTTTTATATCATGTATATTAATTTCCTGTCATTAGGAGCAGGTGAAAAAGATTTTATCACATTGGTAGACTCTCTATTCACATTCTTGTTCCCTTTGTTCATAAGAAGTTTTAAAATTTGATTTCATCACACTAATTGATTCTTGGTTTTATTTCTTATGCTTTGGAAGTCTTATTAAGGCAGTTGATGCTTTTGTCAGTTTTGGAGTGTTGGACCTATATTTTATTTAAGCACTTCTAGAGTTTCTGCTTTAATTCCTAAGTCTTTGATCCACTGGAATTGGCTTTGTTGCAGGGTGAGAAATGAGGATCAAATTTTATTTTTTCTAAATATGGATATCTAATTTTCATAGCATTATTTGTTAAAAAGTCTCTCCTTCCTCCAACATATGTTTTTGGCACTTTTGCCACCTACCAGGTCACTGTATCCACATGAATTTTTCTGTATTTTCTATTCCATTGATCTTAAGGTCTGTTTTGGTAATACAATTTGCAAAAGCTCTACAGCATAATTGGTTATCTGGTATTGTGATGCTTTCAGCATCCTTTTTTTCATTCAGGGTGCTTTGGATAATCTATGTCTCTTAAATGTCCAAATGAATTTTAGAACTGCTTTTTTGTCAGTGTATCTTGTAAAGAATGCCATTGATATTTTGATGGGATTGTATTGAGTCTATTTATTGCTGTAGGTAGTATGGCAATTTTGATAATATTAATCCTACTTATTCAAGAACATGGTAAGTATTTCCACCTCCTAAGGTCTGCTTCCATTTTTTAAAATTCAGTGTTCTGTGGTTTTTATTGTTGATGTCTTTCACCTCATTGGTCAGATATTTTCCCAAGTAATTTTTAGGATACTGTGATTGAGATATTTTTCCCAATTTCTTTTGTAACAGGTTAAATCTCACAATAAAGGAATGGTATTGATTTATGTATGTTGTTCTTATATCTAGCTCCTTTAGTAAATTTGTTTATCATCTCTATAAATTTGCTAATGTAGCATTTTAAATCATCTAAGTTCTTTTTTTTTTCCCTATGTGCATGCTATTAGATTTCTTCTCTTGCCTGATTGCTCTGGCTTGAGTTTCAAGTTGAATAGGAGTAGTGAGAGTTTATATCCTTGTTTTCTTCTTGTTTTTTAGAGAAAATGCCTTACTTTTTCTCCATTCACTATAATGTTAGCATTGGCTTTCTCATATTCCACTTTTATAGTGTTGAAGAAATTTCCTTCTTTCACTAGTTCCTCTAGAGTTTTAGATGAATGGTTGCTGGATGTTGTCAGAAGACTTTTCTGCTTCTGTTGAGATAATTATGTGAATTTGTACTCAAATCTGTTTATGTAGTGAATTATACACACACACACATACATACAATAACTTAGTATGTAAGTTATTGCTGTATAGAGTCATAAGAAAAATTTATTTTTTTTGGTACAGGGGATTTTACCTAGCCATGACTTGCTGACTAGCAACATATGCTACTAGTCACTTTTTAAATGTTTTCCATGGCAGATGCCCAGAGGATTTTTCCTGGTCACTGAAGCTGATCACACAGCCACCACAGACTTCACCATAGACGCTGCTCCTGAAGATGCCACCAAAAGCATTATACAGATTTAATGCAGTTCCTATTAAAATCCCAAAGATATTTTTCATGGAACTAGAATAAGCAATATGAAATTAATTTGGAAAAATGAATAGCCAAATCAATCCTTAGCAAGAAAAGTGAGGCAGGTGGCATCACAATATCAGAACTCAAACTATACTACAGAGCTGTATTAATAAAAAATAGCATGGTATTGACAACAAAACAGACTTGCAGGCCAGTGGTACAGAAAAGAAGACACAGAGACAAACCCACATAAATACAGGTATCTCATGTGAAACAAAGGTGCCAAAAATATCCACCTCAGAAAAGATAGCTTATTCAACAAATAGTGCTGAGAAAATGGAAAACCACATATAACAAAATGAAATTAAATCCTTTTCTCTCACCCTGCACAAAACTCAATGCATTGTGGGTCAAAGACTTAGGCACTAGAATAGAGACCCTGTGACTACTAGAAAAAATATTAGCCCCAAATCTACACTTTGTCAGCCTAGGACCTGACTTCCTTACCAAGACCCCTAAAGCACAAGAAGTTAAATCAAGAATCAATAGATGGGATGGACTTAAACTAAAAAGCTTCTTTTCAGCACAAGACAAAATCCAATAATGTGAAGTGAGAGCCTACAGATTGGAAGAAAATCTTTTCCACATGCATCTCAGATAAAGCATCAATTTTTAGGATATATAAAGAACTCAAAAAACTTAACATACATACACATACACACACAAAAATGAATAATCCAATTAATAAATGGGCTAAGGAACTGAACAGACATCTCACAGAAAAAGATATAGAATTGATCAACAAATACATAAAAATTTTTCAACATCTCTAGCAATTAGAGAAATGAAAATCAAAAAACTAAGATTTCATCTTACTCCAATCAGAATGGCAATTATCAATAATACAAGCAACAATGATGTTGGTGAGGATGTGAGGGAAGAAGGTACACTCATTTATTACTGGTGGGAATGCAAATTGGTGCAACCAATATGGAAAGTATTATGTAGATTCTTCAGAAAGCTTAGAATTGAACCAGTTATCCCACTTCTTGATTTATTTCCAAAGGGCTTAAAATCAATATACTGCAGTGACACATCCATATTAATGTTTATAACAGCTCAATTCACAATAGCTAAACTATGGAACCAACTTAGATGCCCTTCAACAGATGAATGGATAAAGAAAATGTGAGATATGTGTGTGTGTTTATATACATACATATATGCACACTATATTTTGAGATATTATAGATGTATGGAATATATCTTATTCTAATTAGTGTCCCATTCTTGTGGTTGAACATGATGTGGAAGTTCACTGGTCATGTATTCATAGATGAACATAGGAAAGTTATGTCCAATTCATTTGCATGTCCTATCCCCTTGCCACTTTCTTACCTTCATTCCCCTTTGTCTAATACAATAAACTTGTTATTCCCTTCCCACCACTTATTGTGTGTTAGCAACCACATATCAGAGAGAATATTTGACCTTTGGTTTTTTGAGACTGGCATATTTCACTTAGCATGATAGTCTCTAGTTCCACCCACTTACTGGCAAATGCCATAATTTAATTCTTCTTTATGGCAGAGTAATATTTTATTGTTTATATATACCATATTTTCTTTATCCATTCATCTGTCAAGGAGCACATAGTGTGGATCCACAGCTATGCTCTTCAAAATGAGCTCCTATAAGAATTGATGTGGCTGCATCACTCTAGTATACTAATTTTAAATCCTTTCTATATATACTGAGGAGTGGGATAACTGGGTCAAATGGTCACTCTATTCCAAGTTTTTTGAGAAATCTCCATGCTGCTTTCCAGAGTGGTTGCACCAATTTGCAGTACCACCAGCAATGTATGAGAGAGCATTATCCCCCATATTCTCACCAACATTATTACCCATATTCTTGATATTTGACTTTCTGACTGGAGTGGTAGGTAATCTCATTGTACTTTTGATTTGCATTTATTTAAATGCTATACATATTGAGCATTTTTTTATATATTTTTTGACAATTTGTTTTTCTTCTGTGAAGTGCCTGCTAGATTTCTTTGACCATTTAATGGTTGGGTTATTGTATGTATGTGTGTGTGTTAAGTTTTTGGAGTTCTTTATATATCCTAGAGTTTAATGCTCTCCTGAAGTGCAGGTGGGAAAGATTTCTCCCATTCTGTAGGCATTCTGATCACATTCTTGTAATCTTTTCTGTGAGGACTATTTTATTTCATGCATTTATCAATTCTTGATTTTACCTATTGTGCTTTATAAATCTTGTTGAGGATGTCAGTTCCTATGCCAAAATGGTGGACAATTTGTCCTCTATTTTTTTTTCTATGAGGTAAACAATCTCTTCTAATGTCTAGGTCCTTGACCTAAAGTGAGTTGAGTTTTGTGCATGCTGAAGATGAGAGGATAAATTTTACTGTACATGGATTTCCAGTTCACCCAGCACCATGTGCTGAAGAGTCATGTGTTTGTGGCACATTTTACTAGAATGAGTTAACTGCATATATGTAGGTTTGTTTCTGTGTTTTCTGTCCTGTTGGTCTTCATGTCTGTTTTGGTGCCAATAGCTTGCTGTTTTTGTTACTATAGCTCTGTAGTATAATTTAAGGTGTAATGTTGTGTTGCCTCCTGCTTCACTTTTCTAATAAGGATTGCTTTAGTTATTCAGGTCCACTTGTTTTTCCAAATAAATTTCATGATTGACTTTTCTATTTCTATGAAGAAAATCATTGGAATTTTTATACAAATTGAGTTAAATCTTTATAATGCTTTTGGTGGTATGGCCATTTTAGAATATTAATTCTGCCTATCCAAGAACATGGGAGATCTTTCAATCTTCTAATTTCTTCTTCAATTACCTTTTTAATGTTCTGTAGTTTTCATTGTAGAGGTCATTCACCTCTTTTGTTAGATTGATACCTGAGCATTTTTTGTGCCTATTATGAATGGGAGAATTTCTGAATTTCATTTCAACTGATTCCTCAGTGATAAATGGGAACACAATGGGCTTATGAGTGTTAATTAAAAATCCTGTTAATTTACATAATCTGTTAATTAATTCTAGAAGACTTCTGGTGGAGTTATTGGGTATTCTAAATATAGAATCATGTTATTCAGGTCCACTGGTTGTTAACAGAGGAAAATTAAGAGATAATTTAATTTATAAAACAGAGATAATTTAAGATCTTCTTTTCCTATTCATATCACTTTAATTTCTTTCTTTTGTTTAATTGTTCCAGTGAGGTTTTTAAGTACTAAGTTGAATAGAAGTAGTAAAATAAAGGGCATCCCTCTCTTGTTCCAGTTTCTAAATAAAAAAAATATATTTTTTTTCATTTTAGAATGATAATGGCCTTGGGTTTAGCATGTATAGCATTTACAATATTGAGGAATGTTCCAACTATCCCTAATTTTTTAAGTATATAGAGTATGAATGGATGCTGAATTTTTTCAAATGCTTTTTCTTTGTCTATTGTGATAATCCTGTGATTTTGTGTTTAATCTATTGATGTAATGAATTATTTTATTGATTTATGTATGTTGGACCATCCTTACATTCCTGGCATGAAACTCACTTGATCATGGTACTCTATATATTTTTAAAATGATTTTGTATGGAATTTGCCAGTATTTTCTTTAGAGTTTTTGCATCTATATTCATCACAGATATTAGTCTGAAGTTTTTTTTCCTTGATGAATCTTTGTCTGATTTTGGTATCAGGGTGAAACTAGGATCATAGAAAGCATTTTGAAATGTTTCCCCTTTTCTGTTTCATGGAATAATTTGAGAAATATTGGTGTAAAATCTTCTTTGAAGGACTGAAGGAACTTGACTGAGAATCTATTTGGTCCTGGGTTTTTTTGTGTGTGTGTGTTGGATGGGGCAGGCTTTTGATGGCATTTTCTATATCATTGCTTGAAATTGGTGTGCTTTAATATTCTATGTCCTTCTACATTAATTTGTGTAGGTCATATTTCTTTAGAAATTTGTTGATCTCTGTGATTTTCTATTGTATTAAATTATAGATTTTCACAATAGTTTCTATCATCTGCATTTAAGTAGTATCTGTGGTGATATTTTTATCATAAATTTTAGTAATTTGAGGTTTCTTTTCATTAGCTTGGCTAAGTGTTCATTAGTTTTTCAAAGAAGCAACTTTTTGTTTCAATGACTTTAAATTTTCTGTTTCAATTTTATTGATTTTGTACTGATTTTATTTATTTTCTGTCTTCTACTGTTTTGGTATAGATTTGTTCTTTTCTTAGGCTTTGAGATGTAATTTTAGGTTATTTAGTTGGAATTTTCTATTCTTTTATCAAATGAACACAATGCAATAATCTTTCCTCTTAGAAGTTACTTCATAGTGTCCCAGTAAAAAGTGTATTCAGTCACTAATGGATTACATATTCTATATGTTAGTTATGTCTGAATTATTAATTGTATTGTATATTTCTAAATCTTCTTTATTTAGTTTTTGGTTGGAGGATCTATCAGTTGTTGATAGGGATATATTAATATCACCCAGTATTATTGTGTTTTGGTTTACTTGATTCTTGAAATTGAGAAAGATTTGATATATGTAGATGCTCCATTTTCCAGGTCATGGATATTTATAATTGGTATGTCTTATTGATGTATAATTCCCTTAAGCAATATCATATAACAATCTTTGTTCCATTTGATTAAATTTGACTTCATGTCGACTCTATCTGATATAAGGATATTAAAGTCTCCTTGTATGAGTTCCAAGTGATTGATATTTGTTTTCCATCCTTAAACCCTAACTTGTGAATGTCTTTGCCCATGAGGACAGTCTTTTTGAGATACCATATTATTGGGTCTTCCTTTTTAATCCAATCTTACAGACTTTTTTTTTTTTTTGACAATGCTGGGGATCGAACCCAGGGCCCTGTGCTTGTAAGGCAGGCATTTTACCAACTGAACTATCTCCCCAGTCTGAGACTATGCCTTTTGATTGATGAATTATGGCATTCATATTCAATATTATTGAGATATGATTTTTATTTCCTATCATTTTAAATTATTTCTCATATTTAATTTGTTTTTATAAGGCAGTTTCCATTTCCCTGGATCACCTGTTTCATACACATCCCGAAAACATACACAGACACTTTTGCCATGTTTTGTTCATGACTTAGTCTGAACAGTTTAGATTCCTAAAGTTGTCCTAAGGTCAGTCATCAGAAACTTCTTCCTCAGGATCTTCAGATCTCAGTTCTGTTAGCTTTAATTTGTTTCCCATCTGCCCACAAATGTCTTCTTCAGTTGCTAGACAGAGATTGTAGGCAGAAGGTAAACACAGAATTAGGGTCCCCACTATCAGATTTTCTTCTTTCTGGCGTTACCTCTCACTTTCCATGATCTGGGGATTAACTCTCTGTTTTCTGGGTCTTCATGAACCCAGGCTACAGGTTTCTTTAAAGATGTTTTACCACCCTCCACCCTGTGGCCTCTCCTCAAGTAAAAAGGAGAAGGAAAACAAGTTCCCATCCCAATGACATGACATTGCCTTTTTCATAGTGTTAAATGGACCTCTATTCTGTGTCCTGACTTAGTCCTTCTTTAGTGTTTTCAGGTAGGATTTCTTTTGTTCCTTTGTCTAGAGTTTATAATTGTCTCTGTGTATGTGCTGGAGATAGGGAGAAAGAAACTCAACCACACTAAGAAATACAATTATAGAGCTATGTTTTTATATTAAAATGGTGTGAAAATCCATAAACTTTTTGTGAAAATTAAACACATATGACACCCAAAAATTCTTGGAACCATGTTCTCAAGTCTTTCTAATTTCTTCCTATTTTTCTAATAATGTATTTTTTCCCATATAAACCCATCTTCATTTTTGTTCAATGCACTCTGCCAGAAGTTCCTTCTCTTGAAATCTGCCTCACCAAGGCAACATGGCTTCTTTTCCTTAGCACATTTCCAGGGGCTTCCCCTCAGCCACCCTTGCTAAGCACTACCATGTCCATGGCCATCAATGGCCATGCAGTGTATGTTTTTTTCAGTTTTCAGATCAAGTGTAGACTATTGAAATGGTATGTCCCAATGTCATACAAAGAGAAGGAAAATGTCACATGAGAACTTTTCCACACCATTTATCTAGAAAACCCAAATGTGCTTCCTTGAGTGGTGAGATCTGAAGATCATCTTAAAAAGATATTCTAGTCTGCCTTTTGCTGTGCTATTGAGGATCAGGAAAATGAATTAAGTAGCCTGGAAATAATTAACTGTTATGTGTAAATTACTTGACAGTGTTGTGAACTTGATACCATCTTTCATTTTAAGAAGGCTTATTTTATTTTGGATGAGTTTCTTTTGGGAGGGAAAGTTAAGTAAACATCCAAAAAAATTTTTTTAAAGCAACTGAACAAGGTTATCTACTATAAGAGTTACAACATGAATATTTTAATGTCCCTGTGCACTAAGTGAATACTCATCAAATATGCAAAATTTTGCAGAGGAAATAGGAAACTGAAATATTTATGAAAAAGTATTCTCACCTTGATAACTATCATATAAAATAATAATAGAATATTCTAGAACTTGTACCATTACAATTCTGTTTTCTTGTTTGCATTCATCTTTTCTGTATTATTTCATTATATATATGATCTTAATATATTTTATTCTTCTGACAAGTTATGACGTGAATGTTTTGAGTAATAGTTCATCTTCAGCATGTTCATGTTACAAGTAATGAAGCATGTGTGATTATTTTATAAGAGAAAACAGCATTCATTTTTGCTTATTAAAAATAATTTGGATGACATGCTCTGTCCAAGTAAAGAGTCCCACAATATTTAGTGTTGATCAGTCTTCAGTTGTTGAAGGGGAACAAAAAAAAGCAAAACTATAGTGTGATTTTCTTGCAAACTGACTTAGAATGTTCTAATGTACCACATAAGAGTATGTTTAAATAACACAGGAAACTAAAATTAATATGTACTCGTAAACTATTTAAAACTTTCAGTTAAGAAATTTTGTAGTGAAATATTTATTGAATCACATTTGTGCTACATTATGATATTGATCAGTCTCTTTAAGAACTTTCAGAAAACTATGTTAGAAATGTCTTCTACACTATTTATTGCTCAGTGATGCCCATTTCCATGTATTAATACTGAACTTATTTATGTAGTTCAAAAATTCTTATAGTGTCTAAATACATAAATGTTTATATATTATAAACAAAATATATTTATTAAATTTCTTTTATTTTGCAGCCACTCTGGCATAAAAATAAGGATATCTCGTAAATAAAAGCTGCAGTCCAAATAACTCAGTGGATATTTTGGTCCACTCCACCCCTCCATGATTCATTTTTCTCCCAAAATATCCCCATATCCCCACAGTGGAACCATATAATAAAAACACTAAGTCCTTGGGACGTATGGTTCGCATCTAGATATCACTTGAGTACTTTCAAATAATGTACAGTTCTTCATGTAAGAAACATTTTGTGGTCACAGTTACCTTAAAAAGTAATTACATTCAGGGGCTAGCCTGTTCGCTTTGGATTCTGTGTGCTGACCTGTACCAAGTTGTTGCTTTTCTTATCTGTATTCAGCTGCTTGCTTTAAATTAGTAGATCAAGAAATAGCTTTTCTTGAATATCTAAAATAAAGTTATTTCATCTAAAATAAAATAATAGCAACTATCAAAGTTATTTCCATGTGGACTAGTATAAATGAAGGTTTTCCTGTTTGTGTCATTATTACTTTTCTCCCTCCTCCTTTTTACATGGAGTACTCAAACATTTCATACTTTTGTTACATCTGAATCTGTTAATACCTGAAACTCATTATTCCACTACCCAACTCTGTAGCCCCAATCTAACACTATTGATTTGATTCTTAGAAAATATTTAGCTAAACACACAGCCCTTATATTTTTCACTGAGAAATGAACTCATACTTGGGAAGGACTTTTTCTCTCCTCTTTGGAAAGTTTTTGAACAGGTATTTTTAAAATATTTTCTTAAAGATTAATTTAATTTAGCAATGTATTTCACTTAAATATATCCAAAGTATCTTTTCCACATTATCAATAGAACAATTAAAATTTAATTAAAGTTAAAATTTTGTGAGATAATAAATGGTTATTACTGTCCTAGGCAACTAAGTGTTTTTAGTTTTTTAAAAATACATTTAATATGTCGTGACTTAACCATTATTGTGTTTGTTATCATGAAAATACTTCATGCTGTTTTGCAACCATCACCATTATCTGTCTTTGAGAATTCTTTTTATCTTGTAAAACTAATGGTCTGTACCAGGTAATCAGTAATTCTCATTTCACTTTTTATCCCAGCAACTACCATTTCTATTTTCTTTTCCTATGATATTCATTATAATTATTGAATTTTTTATATTCTTTTTCTACTAAGTTTTTGAAATTTGATGTATATTTCACATTTATGGCACAAGTAAGTTTGTACTAACTTCTTTCAGGTACTCATTAGCCACATTTGGCTATTGAGTGCTGTTTCAAATAGCCAGACTCTATGCTATAATGTATACTGAATCCATATATAATTGATCTGTTACCATGTGATATAAATCATTTCTGTTACACTTTCGTAATTTTATTCTTAGTTATTATTATGAACAATAGGCAGGTTCCAGTTTTCAAAAATTTTGAAATAGGCAGAACCCAATTAAAAAAAAAAAAAAAAACTTGTATGCCCAGATTCTGAAATGATGTCTATGTAGTTGGTTAGACATCAGTAACTATATGACTGTGTTTTAAAATTTGGTAAGAAATTGGTGGTTATGAGCTACCAGCTCTTAGGACTTTTGTAGAATGTAGATTTCTTGATTTCTCTGTTGGGGTTGACAAAATTACCATGCTTGATGGCTTGCTAGAGGGACTCTCTCTAGGGTCTCTAGAGTAAAGTCTTATTTCAGATTCATCTAGAGAGATGAGAATGACATAGATTGGTTCATCTTAAATATCTAAATGGATGGCATTGATGACTGTTAAGGTAGCTCCATAAGTTTGACAGTCAGATATGAGATACCATTTAGGACAGCCCTATACTAAACATGTACCTTTCTGGATTCAACTTTTTATTTCATTGACTACCTTCTTGCTTGGTAAAATACCTGTGTTATGTTATCTTTGAATCCACATCAAAAACTCCATTTTTGCCTATCATGGAGTAACTTGTAGAAGACTAAAGCTTCTGCTGAAAATACTAGAAGTGCTAGGAAACTAAAATCCTTTTGAAGGCATTGTAGAGCTGCTGAGTCAGTTCAGATTCTGGAGAGAGGGATACAGACACATTCTGTACTGGGTTTTCTCTTGTGTTTTCTAACTCTTAAACTGCAGAGAAAAAGAATAAAAGCTGAAAAGGGTATAAAAGATAAGCAAAAAGCAACTGTAGAAGTTGCATGGAACTTTTGATAATTTGTTGTTCTGGCCCAGGTTACGGTGGAATCTGTTGAAGGGCAGTGTCATAAGAGTGAGCACATACCACAGGAAGGTAAAAATTTTAATAGAGTGCTCAAACTCTGTGGCAAGCAATCTCTGTTACTGATTTGGTTGAGTTGATCTGTTCATCTACTTTGACTTCCCTCTAGAAGAGAATTAAATTTTCTTTTGAAGAAGGTAACAGTGAAACCAGAATTGGGGACAGGCAGTTAGTGTAGAAATAGGGAATCAGGTCAGATCAAGAAAATGGAGGCCATAAAGCCATCTGCCTCTGGAAGTTAGAGACTGCCCCTGAAAGAATGGAATGTTAAGGATCTCCAGAGCCCATTAATTGCCAAATTTACCTGCCTTTATCAAGGAGTGCAAACAAGGGGCTGCTCATTGGTGTCCCCTGGGCCCTTATCTGCCTGAATCACCCTGGCCCTCCCCCTGCCCATAGCTTCTCACTTAATGCAAAACCAGGCCTAGTCATATAGGCAGGAAGAAAAGAGATAAGGGGGAAAGAATGGGACAATAAAACCCATAAAAAGGACAAGACTTGCTCATCCCATGGATTCTGCCTTTGGGTCCCCTTCTTCCACCCGGGAGAAGTCTGCTTTTACTTTTCTTTAATAAAGCTGCATTTTCCACTATACATTTGCCTTGGTGTGCTTCTGCAGCGTTATGGTGTTATACTTCAACACCTGAGGAAGCAGGACTCGTCACTAGTAAAGAGCGGTAACAGATTTGGAGGCCCCACCGAGATCTACGCCTAGGTAAGTGAGCTTTTCTCTTCATGCACCCCAATCTGTCCAAGGTGCATCTTTCTGCCTCTTTCTTTCTGGAGGGCAAAATGGGTACCTGTTGGCTACTTAAATGCAGTTAGTGCAGCCACCATTCTTAAGACTTGGGTGAGAGGTTTCCCGGCCCAGGCAAGTTTCCAGTCCCCTGCTCTGCAGGCATGTTGGCGCTCTGCTGAAGCTGTTTCTTACTTTTCTGTCCAGGCCCAGAGCGTAATTGCCATGAGTACACAGTGTCCCTAGTCCTGATCTGCCCAGGATGCATGGAGGTGGAGGAAGGGTTGGAACAACTGAGGGGTTCTCGGTCCAGGCTCTCTCAGGTGGACCCCAAAGTTTCCTTCTCTGTATTCCCCCTCCCAACTGCCCTAAGGGGTATCCTTTTGATACATGTATATGTTGTATTATATTTATAACAGGATAAAAATCTAGCTTTTCAAATAATTATCATTTTTATTTAATTTAATTTTATTTTTTTATTTCCACAAGACAGTGGAATCCATTTTCACGATCTTATACAAGGACGGGATATATCCTATTCTATTTAGAATGATAATTGTCTTGTGGGTGGCTTGATGGTGGAACTCACTTAGGTATTTTTATATGTATACATGGGAAATTATGTTAGATTTATTCTAATGTCTTTCTTATTCCTATTATCCCCCATTCTTTTTTTCACAATTGTCTAATCTTATAAACTTTTCTTACCCTGCCACACTCTATGTGGTTTAGAATTCACATATCAACAAAAAATTCAACATTTGGCTTTGGGAAATGTTTTATTTCACTTAGCATAATATTCTTTAGATACAACCAATTACTGGTAAAAGTCATGAAGTCATTTTTCTCTGTGATTGATTAACAATGCATTGTGTATATATGCCCCAATTTCTTTATCCATTCTTTTGTTGAAGAGTACCTATGTTGCTTTCATAACTTAACTATTTAAAATTGTGTTTCCATAAATATTAATGTGACTCTGTCACAGTAGTGTGCTGTATTTAATGTCCTTTGGGTATATATTCAGGAGTGGGTTCACTGGTTTAAATGGTGGATCCATTCCTTGAAAAATATCCATACTGCTTTCCAGAGGGGTTACAACAATCTGCAGCCCCACCAACAATGTGTGAGAATTCTGTTTTCTTCACATTCTCATAAACACGTGTTATTATATTCTTGATATTTACCATACTGAAGAGACTGAGATGGAATCTCAGGGCACTTTTATTTTGTATTTCTCTAATATCTAAAGATCTTCAACATTTTTTCAAATATTTGCTGATTATTTCTCTATTCTTTGAGAAAGGTCTGTTCAGTTCCTTTGTCCTTTTTTTATTGTGTATATGTGTGTGTATGTCTGTGTGTGTGTGTGTGTGTGTGTGTTTAAGATTTATGAATTCTTTGTACATCCTAGAAATTGACAACATATACAGGTAGCAAAGTTCTTTTCCCATTCTGTAGGTTTGGTCTTCATGGTTTTTTTGCTCTGAAGGTATTTAGTTTGGTCCCATCTTATTTATTATTATTATTTTTTAATTTTAGAGTCTTGTTCAGGAAATCAGTTCCTGTACCAATGTTTTGGATATCTGGGCCTAAACTGCTCTTCTAGTAGGTGTGTGTTTCTAGTAAAATTTGTAGGTCTTTCATCTACTTAAATTTAACTTTTGTGCAGGGTGAGAAATAGGTATTAACTTTCATTCTGTTACATATGGATTTCCAGTTTTCCCAGCACCATTTGTTGAAAAGGCTATCTTTTCTCCAGTGTGCACTTTTAACACCTTTGTGTAATATAAGGTGCCTATATTTATGTAGAATTAATCTATGCATATTCAATTCTGTTCCATTTGCATTCATACTTATTTATTTATTTTTTTAACTACAGCTCTGTTCATTGATTTACATTGTAGAAATACTTCACCTATTTTATTAGGTTTATCCCTAAGTATATTTTTTTGGAGGCTATTGTGAATGGGATAGTTTTCCTAATTTCTATCATAGCTGATTCATTACTGATGCATAGAAATTCAATTGAGTTATGGGTATTAATTTTGTATGCCACTAATAATCTGAATTTCTACATGAGTTCTAGAAAGTTACCAGGTGAGTTTTTGGGACTTTTACATAGAGAATCATGTTGCCAGCAAAAAGAACTAGTTTGAACAATTTTTTCCTACTCATATCACTTTAATATCTATCTTTTGCTTAATTGCTTTAGCCAGGGTTTCAAGAAGTATGTTGAATAAAATTGGAAAATGAGGACACTCTTGTCTTCTTTCTGTTTTTACTGGGAATGATTTGTTTCTCCATTTAGAATGATGTCAAACTTGGGTTTGACCATGGTGAACTATCATTTTAATGTGTGTTTGTGTACAGTTTCCCAGTATTTTATTAAGAATGTTTTGCATCTATGCTCATTAAGGATACCAGTATGAAACTTTTATTCTTTGATATGACTTTGATTTTGGTATCAGAGTTCTACTAGTATTGTAGAATTACTTTGAAAGCATTTCTTACTTTTCTATATTATGCAAAAATTTGAGGAGGATTGATGTTAGTTTTTCTTTAAAAGCCTGGTAGAACTTCATTGAGAATCCATCCTATCCTAAACTTTTCTTTTTGGTAGCTTTTTATGGCTTTTTCAATTTAATTACTAGAATTTGATCTCTTCAAATTTTCTAGATCCTTCTGATTCAGTTTGGTTAGGTCATACATACCTAGGAATATTCTAACACATTGGAGTATAAGAACAATGTACTTTCTGATACTCCTCTCTATTTTAGTAGGGCTTGTGGTGATATTTTCATCATGGATTTAAAAACTTTCATTGTTCTTTTCTATATTTAGCTGAGCTAAACATTTATCAAGTTAGTTTAGTGTTTCAAAGAACCAACTTTTTTCATTGATTTTTTAATTATTTTTATAATGTCAAATTTATTGAGTTGAACTCTGATTTTATTTCCTGGGATCTAATGATATTGTTATTGATTTGTTCTTCTTTGTCTAGGACCTTAAGATGCAATGGTAGTTTATTTATTTGGTGGCTACCTGTTTAATAAATGAGCTCAATAATATAAACTTTCCTCTTAGGTCCTCCTTCACAGTGGCCCAGAGGTTTTGATATATCATAACACTATTCTCATTTACTTCTAAGTACATTTTTTTATTTCACCACTGATTCATATTGCAATCCATTTATCATTCAATAAAATTATTTGCAATAATTTTGTCTCCAGGTGTTCATTTTCTACTTTTTGTCTTATCACTGAATTCTAATTATATTTTTCAAAATGTTTCATGTGCTATGGAGAAGTTATATTCAGTCACTGATGGATTAAATATTCTATATATATATCTGTTAAGTCTAGATTTTTTTTAGTTGTGTAGCATCTTTATTTATATTTTGCTTGCATTATCTATATAATGTTGAGAGTGGTGCATTAAGGTTAACCAGTATTATTGCATTTTGGTCTATTAGATTCTTGATGTTGAGAAGTTTATTGATATATGTAGCTGCTTCTTTTAGGAAATAAATATCAATGACTGCTATTTCTTCTTGTATGATTCCCTTCAGCAGAATCAAATGGCTTTCTTTTTCTCTTCTGATTAAGTTTGCTTTGAAGTCCAATCTATCTGATATGAGAAAAGAAACACCTGCTTATTTAGGAAAACAACATGAATAAAATATTTTGTCCAAACTTTCACCTTTATTCTGTGGATGTCTTTCTTTATGTGTAAGTCTGCTGCAGACAGCAAAAAATTGGGTTTTGTTTTTCAATTCAATCTGCAAGCCTATGGCTTTTTTTTATGTGTTTAGACAATTTGTGTTCAGTGTTATTATTGAAAGATGCTTTTTTTCTTTTCTATCATTTTGGCTTATTTCTAGTTTTTAACTTGAACTGATTTTCCTTTGAGTATTATTCAAGTGTTGTTTCTGCTTTTGGTTTTTGTTTTTTCTCCATGTATTTTTGAAATATTTTATTGAGTATCTATTGTAATGTCAGCTTTAAGTTGTGCATTCTTTTAAATTTATTATGGAAATTTTTTATTTTATCTTCAAATCAAAACCTTAATTTTCTTTATATAGTATTTTTGCTTGGCTTCATTTTTCTTTAGAGTTTGGTATATAGTATTTTAAAGCCTCCTCCTACCTTTTAGGGTCTGGGTTAAAAAATCAGCTGAGATTTGAATTGGATTTTCCTCAAAATGTGACCAGTCATTTTCTCTTGCTGCTTGTAATATTTTATTTTCTGTATTTTAGACATTTTCAAAATGATTTTCCTTTCAGTGGGTCTTTGCAATTTCATATATTTGGAGTTTTGTATGCTTTCTGTATTTAATTTTTCATTTTGTTTTTAAGATTTTGAAAAATTTCTGATGCTACTTTATTAAGATTGGGCAGTATTTTGTCTGCATTTCAGAGTATTTATTTTAAAATTTCTGTTTATAGTCCCTTAACATCTTTTATCTGTAATCATCATTTTTTAAGATTATATACTTTGTCTTCAAGTCCTGATAATCTAACTTCCATGTGGTCTAGTTTGTTGCTGATTCTTTCCACTGGATTTTTAATTTGGTTTATTAATACCTTCAATTTGAAAAAATTGAATTGATTCTTCTTCAGGATCTATATCTCCTTATTGAAGTTACATTTCAATTCTTGCATTTTCTCTCTTAATTCATTTATTTTGTCATCTTTTACCTCATAGATCAGTTGAACCATGAACTTTCTGAATTCCATATCTGGTCTTTCCTCCATTGTTGTGTCAATCTAATCTGTTTTTGAGGTATTCTATGTTGTTTGGTATGTTTTTTCCCCTTCATTTTTAATATTGATTGTGTGTCCACCCATCTATCTGGATGGATCTGAAGCAGTAGAGTTTCTACCTTATAAGTCTATAGTGCCCCTCTGTTATAAGCACCTCACAGTTTGGGGGCAGAGGCCAATGACAGTAAAAATCTATGCCAAGAATATACAGAAGTAGATTAGGTACTTAATTCCTATTTTGACATCTACAGTTTTACTTGGCATAATATGCAGAAATAGAAGGATCAGCAATTTTTATTAGTAAAAAAGTAAGTAATCATAAATTATGTCTGGCACAAAGTCAAACAATAGGCATTGTCTATGACTTCTGTCATAATAATTACTGCTCTGGCATTGGTGGTATGGGAAGACATTATATACATCAAGTAGCTTTAAAAGATGTTAAGCATCCAATTGGGTATGAGGAAAAAGGAGATAAAAACATAGAAAATGTTTGCAATTTTAAAGGGTAAATAGGGCAGATGAAATGGTAACATAGGATGTCATGTTAATGAGGAAGTAGGAGACAAAAATAGAAGAAAGACTATAAAGAAAGAGTGGGATAGAATTTGGTTGTTCACAATAGGAAAGGAAGAGGGGAAAAGAGACCTAGAGAATACAGTGGTGAAAAAAGTGTGCAAAACAAAATCAAAATATGCTAATTAAAAAACTTGACCCTCAAAAAACTGGCCATGAAAAATAACAACCTTCAACAGAAAGGCTATAAATTAGGAAGAGTTACAAGTCTTTACACGTATAGGTGTTCTTGAACCAATCAGTACATATTCAAGTAAAAAAAAAATAAATAAAATAAAATAAACATAACCAAAAGTACAAAAAGTGAAAAACCTAGAAGAAATGTTAAGAAGTATTATGGAGTTGTTTTGACTGTGTTGGACAAATAGCGACCATATGTGTTTGCTCTCTGTCCCCAATTAATTTTGTTTCTTCTTGAGGTGTGAACTGAGTGTGGGTATATGGGGTGTGGGCTGTTGAGCCATTGCTTTTTATTGTGTTGCTCATCAAGTTGCCAGCTGGGTTCTAAGACTTCTACACTTCTCTTCTTGTGAGATAGATAAAGGGTGGAATGGGAGGAGCTGTCCATCCATTACCAGTGTGTGCTCCCCATTGGGTTCTGTGACAGAAGGTCCCATGGGTGGAGTTCCTGGTTGCAGGGACTTAGTTTTAGTGAGATTCTGGTTGCTTTATTTTGTGGTGAGTTGCTGGCATTGTTGAATTGATATTCTAAAGCCTGGCAGATGTCAATCTGTGATGGACTGGGCATGTCAGGTGGTGAAATGTTGTGCTGGTTGGGCCAACCAGTGGGCCAGAGAGCAACTAGGATGCCTGATTCAGATTGAACTGGCAGGGACATTCCATTAAAAATATTTTTTTATGTAAAGAAAAATTTAAGAAATCAATTATAAGAGCAAAAATTAATTTGTGATAGAGATTTTTTTTAAAGAAATGATTTAGTCAGACACAGTGGCACATACCACTAATCCCAGCTGTTTGGGAGAGGAGGCAAGGGGATTTCAATTTCAATGCTACCCCATGCAACATAGCAAGACACTAAGCAACTTAGTGAGACCCTGCCTCAAACTAAAACAAGTATAAAAAGTGCTGAGGATATGGATACATGGGTACAATCCATGGTCAAAAAAAAACACAAATAAATAAATAAGGATATATTGGTCAAAGGGACCCTGAGAAGGATGAAAAATATTTTCTCAAACAGTATTTTGTTTAAACAGGTGGCAATACACCATGAAGAATCAATATATCCTTAAAAGTGAAGTATTAATAGGGTTGAAATTTCTTGTGGACAAGTTCTTAAAATATGGATTTGGTTATATTTGCCAAACACTGTGCAATAAACCACACAGATAGTGGCTAAAAATATTCTGCTGAAACATGACAGCCTACTGCTGTTATATGGCCCACTTGAGTGGCAAGTAAGGATTCAGGATTAAATATCAATTTCTTATTTTGCAATTTGCCTTAGACCTAACTGCCAGTCTATGATATTTTTCTTCCTATGGTGAAAGCTCCTAAATGAGGAAGTAGACTTGGAATCAAGATGAATTTTGTTTTCCACGCATTGTGGCACACACCTATAATCCCAGCATCTTGTAAGGCTCAGGTAGGTGGATTGCAAATTCAAAGCCAGTCTCAGCAACTTAGCAAGAAACAGTCACTAAATAAAATTTTTAAAAGTGCTGGGAATGTGGCTCAGTGGTTAAGAGCCCCTGGGTTCAAATCCTAGTACAAAAAAAAACTGTATCTAATTAAAAAGACCAAACACCTCCACTACACCACATGAATCATACAACTTTTCTTATTATTTTAGAACTTGGTTAGTTTTATTAAATAAAAGCAGGATTTATTTCCGCTTAAAGTTCCCTGCTTTCATTCAGGGCAGTGTCTATCCAGTTTTTTGAACCTGAGAAGAAATACAGATAAGGATTTGTATTACTCACCTAACAGAAAAGCAGGTAAGAGAATTGCCTGAACCTTTGTGCATATATAAAATAAGAACATATATTCCATATAAACAAAAATTTTTTATGTACCAGATTGTTTATGGGGCTCCTTTTCTAGGACCTGGGAAAATCCTGGTTCAGTTTATTACAAGGAATGACACCAGTTAGAAGTAATTCAAACCTTCCTGTACAAATAAGCAAAAAATACAGTTTTCTATGTCATTTTCTAAACATAGCTGATAGAGGCTTGGAGCAGACAACCCTTTTATTGGGGACATAAAGTAAAAGCAGTGCAAGGAAACACAGTTATTTGTACCACCTTGAACCAACAGTGAATTGGAATTTGGAATTCAGACAAGGAAGAATCAACCTTTTATGTTGGAAATGTGAGTGACACTGGTGCCTACAGTGAACAGGTTACTACAAACATTGAAAAGAAAATTCATGTGAGTGGCAGATAATGGTTAAACAATTAGTATCTGCAGTATTTTCCAGGTGGTTTGTCAGCCATGGCCACAGCACATACATGTATTACTAGTCTCCATGAAAAGCATTTTCCATCTGGGTTCTCTAAAGTTTATTCCCATTATAAAGATGAATAAACACAGGTTTCTGGATATTAAATGGCAACTCAGTTTCACAAAGAAAACTACCCAGAGACAGAACCACATAAAATCCCTTCAAAGCTCCTCAAGGACTGATTTGATCCTGATGTACAGGTTGTGTCTGAAGAAATATTTTCACTCCATTTTGAAGAGAATACCTAGAGAAGACATCCCAGGACCAATACAAATGTTTTTTTTCCTACTTACATGTTAAGTAACTCTTCAAAACTGAGATATCAACCTAGATTCCTTATGAGGTAAGTGCATGGAGATTCCAGAGTGCAAAAAAGCACATCACAGGTTCAGATTCTGAGTATGATTCAGAAGAGAAATAAATGTAAAGGCTCATAAATTTTTAAAGAAAATATATGCAAAACTATTTCTAAAAATAAATGTCCATTTTTTGCTATCTCTACAACATATCATTCAGAAAACAATAGATTATAATGCATATTTCTTGGAATGCCAAATCTTATTGTATATGATTTTGTATTAAAATCTAAAATCCAGATAAGACAATGCATGATTCACTGTCAAAAACATTACAAAAAATCTTCAAGGAAGGAGTGGATATTTTTGTGAAAGTGTCATTCAACAATTTACTGAAAAATTGATGTTGAGAAAATATTTTCATTTTCCTGCAGTCATAGGAAAATGAGATTTTTTAAATTTATATTTTCTGTTAAAATTTCAAAAGATAAGCCCTAGAATTTCATTTGAAATAGCTTCCAAATACAAAACATACAAGATATCTACAATACAAACTCAGGGGATTAAAAATATAATTTTTTAAATAAATTAAATTCAAAAATTTTTCCTTGAAATCCAATTCTATGTGCCTTTTTAGATACATTTTCTTAACTTTGAAGCCAGGAACCACAAAAGAAATGCAGGCAAATGCTTTGAACTGCCAATTAATATGGGAATATCTATATCTAAATCTTCAATAATCATAAAACATTTAAATCTAAAGAAATTTTAAAAATAGTTACAGAAATATAAAATTTCATCACAGACAAATTAATATTGATGATGAAATAAAACACTTGAATATTTATAAACTCAAGGAGTTTACTATTATTTGTGGAAAATCTTGTTATTGAAGATACATGATGCTGTCACAGAGACTTCCTAAAATACAGCATATGTGACAATGATAACAGGTAAGAACAGAAAGTACTCATTCAAACACCAACCATGCAATCCCAGGGGCATGGTTCAAGTGAATGTAAATTTTGGGAGATAATTATCTGTGGGAAAATGGTTACTAGATGTCAGTTGAATTTTTAATTATAGTATATTCAGTTTAAGAAATAGTATAAAACAACATGCTTAAGTTTTATGTGTGTGCAATATGCAGGTGATATTTCACATGTATACATGTTTAGAAAGAAACTATGTAGAACTTATGAGAAAATAAATATCATCAGAAGCACATGAAACACTCACTTACATATTCCATGTGTAAATGATAAAACTCATCATTAGAAGGAAGATAATTTTCCTTTAAATTTGCTTACAATATACCCAGTAAAATTGCTATATGCCTATATGAATATATCACAATAAATTCTACTTTTATGTGTATCTATAAAGCAGTAATGTATAAAACTGTAAATAAATAGAAGAGAGGAAAAGGTAGGAGTAGGGGGAAAGAGAAACTATTGGGTAGTGAAATGGAGCAAACTATACTCCATTTTATACAATTATGTAAAAATAAACCCAAATATTATGTATAAATATAGTGCAATAATAAAAAAATCAAAATGCTTTACTTGTAATGAAATAAGAAACCATAAACTTCTAAAATTCATCCACAAAATTATATATAATTTTAGCCAGAAAATTTTTTGATTATGAGTAAAAGGAGTACTTTTGATATTCATGTATATAGTGAAACTATACTACTACAGTAATCAACAAGGAATCATAATATAAATAAAATCCATATATGAATCAATATTTTGAAAAAATCATATACTTTATTGCAATGGAAAGTCTAGACAAATCAAACCATAACAAGACAATCTCAGCAAATAAACTAGACCCTGTCTTGAAATAGAAAGTAAAAATTACTAGGGATATATCTCAGTAGTAAAGTATCCCTAGGATCAACTTCCAGCAACACACACAGAAAAAGAAAGAAAGAAAGAAAGAAAGAAAGAAAGAAAGAAAGAAAGAAAGAAAGAAAGAAAGAAAAAAGGAAAGGATAGGAAAAATGAAAATTAGCTAGCTCAGGAGGAAACGTGGTTCCTACAGATTACAGCTGCTCTCCTGCAGGAAAATGGCATTTGGAGATTTGAATACAATAATGGGCCCCGCTGTCAATCACCAACATCTGGGAAGATGCTGGGCCACAGGCACACACCTGTGTGATAGTATTGGAGTATGTCCTTCAAGAATAGTGAGGGGTCTCTGCCACTGACATGTTCTCCATCTGGATGGCCAGGAGGAAAGAGGGTGCACTTCCCCACAGGAGGGCTTAGGCCTGCAGACTCCAGAGACTGTGGAGAGTCCTGGTCTGCCAGGTCTGGTTTCTGCCATAGTCACTGCCAAGGTTCCAAAGCCTCCCTCCCCAGGCTCCTGATGCCACTGCGGACTCACAATTTCTGGGTGTTCAGGAGCCAGTCCTTCTCCCTAGGGATCTTCAGCCCCTGCACAGCAGAGCAACCTGGGTCTTTGAAGCAGGAGAGTGAAGCCTAGAGCTGATTGGTCAGGAGAAATGGAGAAGACAGCGGAAGTCCACCCCCAATTCCCTGTCAGTACACAAGATTGGACAGTTCTAACTGCTCCTGATTGACTTCAGGCTGTGCCTCTGGGGTATGAGACCAGGGAGTCTTCCCATGAGTGACACTGAATAATAGCTAATGCACATGAATAAGAACACAATGGTAGGTCCTTAGTTGCAGTTTTTTTTTTTTTTTTTCTTTTGAGGTCTGGGAATTGCACCCCAGAGCCTCAGGCGGCTGCTATTTTAAGACAATATTTTATTCCAGAAGTGGAATCTAGTCCAACCAGCAGAACATTTGCATTTAACCTGGTGCACATTTCCATTTCAGTTTATGGATTATATACACCAGTATATTATTCATGAATAAAATAATAAAACAGCAATTAATATAAAATATTATTTAACTATTCTGCTCTCTGTCCTTGTTAGGAGACAGACTAAACTTTGAATGTAACAACCCCTTAAGGCCACAATATTCAATGAAAACAACATCTAAGGTGCAAAAGTAATTTACATATTTTAATACCCATATTGATAGTATAAAAAGAAAGAGTTGGAATTGATATTAGTAACATAATACAGCCTTTTGAGAATATTACCTTCATGTGATTTATAAAATAGTACCAAAGAAGAACATGTGCTTCTGGAACTACACCCTCAAATTTGATTCTCTCTCCAGTATACTTCATTTTACCATAGCCACATGCCAGGTTTGAGGGATATGGGTCCCCTGATGTCAGGGACTTAAAGGACCTGGTCTATCACTTTACATGCTAGTGTTGAGGGATCAAGTTCCCTAATAATATTTCTCCTCAGACCTAAAATTAGGAGAAACAATACCCTGAAGGAGAGTAAGAAGTTCCAAACAGAAAATGTTCAAAAGTAAATTATTCTTTCTCACTTTATACTGGCCACAGGTTTTTCACATTGCAGACATCATACAGCAGAAAAATGAAGGTCCCTAGGGATTAGGGACACATAGCCTGAAATCTTCCATAGCCCTGATTCTGTTGTTTAAATACATGAAATGCAAACTTATTCAGCAATTTGAGGTTAAATCTATTGGCCAAAAGGTAATATATGTTTCTTCCTGTGGAAGTATTTCTACAATTAATAAG
Organism: Sciurus carolinensis; assembly: GCF_902686445.1. Taxonomy (NCBI): domain Eukaryota; kingdom Metazoa; phylum Chordata; class Mammalia; order Rodentia; family Sciuridae; genus Sciurus; species Sciurus carolinensis. Next base: position 219,221 of record NW_025920188.1, on the reverse strand, counting down.
TAGGTGCACTGAGACACAGAATAAGCTGTATCTGATTCCAAAGCCAAAATAGCTCCACCAGATCACAAAACTCTTGCAATATTTCTTATTCTTATCAGACTTGAAAAGTGACAATGATTCAAAATATCAGGATATGTACATAAAATCCACTCCTGTGTATTATATAGCACAACACAAAGAGAACATTCTCATATAACTGTATCATCTTGGGGATCCCATTCCAGAATCCAGGAAATCCTTATTCAGTTTACCTCAAGGGCAAACTCTAGCTAAAATTTATCTCAACACCACTTTACATTTAAAAATATAGGTTGATGTTAAATATGTGGGAAGTTAAATCATGGTTTATTAATTATAAAATAGGCTGATTTAGAGGAATGTAAAGGACCAACAAGCCCTATGTTTTCAAAACAAAGAGGGACATGTACTGTAGAGTCATGCAGCAGAATTTTTTTTAAGGGTATAGAGCAAAATGAGGCCAAGGAGGGACATAAAATTATTGGAAGTACCATAAAATATCAAAGAAATGGAATCTGAAATTCAGACAAGTAACAGTTTGCATATTGTGTCTGGGCATGTGGATGATATGAGTGACCCTGATAAAAAGATTATAAGATTTTGAAAAAAAAAAGTGGTGATATGTCAGAAAATGGTTAAGCATTATCTACACAGTAACTTCAACGTGTTTTGTAGATGTGGGAGCAATTTATATCAATTCTTCCATGAAGCCTTGATCCAAATGAGACCTCTAAAAACATCCAATTGTAGAGACAAGAAAAAGGCATCTAGATATCTAATGGTTTATCAGCATCATATGTCAGACTGACAACTGCCCAGGACAGAACTGTATGAAATTCTAAGGTTCTCAAAGTCTGGTTTACTCCTGATATAGGGGATATTTGTCTACAGAAATAATATTTCAACTCCATTTTAAAGAGAGAGCCTAGCACAAACATCCCAAGAGGTCCATTTGAATTGACAGACTATTGTTTGCCCTTCTTTCATGTTAAGGAAAGTTTTCAGTAACAGGTCAACCCAGGTTCTACATTAAGGCAAATGTTTCAAGACTATTTCATGCAAGAAAGAACAATATGGAGCCCAATATCTGAGTAGGATTGAGGGAAGAAAATAATCTATATGACTGATAAATCAACTGAGAAGTAACTCAGTTTGTCAGTTGGAAATTGAAAAAAATGGAACAACGTGATCTTATTTACCTCATGGACAAGAGATTAATCAAGAAAAATATCTTTTTAAATGTCAAAATCAAGAGAATCCTGACTGAGATGAGCTGCTACAATCAGAGATTTCTTTTGCTAATTAAACTTCAGCATCCCATCTGTGATTCTATTTGCCTATATCTATTAAAATGTTGCATGTTCACATCCCTTCATTCAGTATTCCCATTCCTGGGAGTCTGTTTTCAGAAGCCCACTAGTATATATTACCAGTTCAAGTGTATCCTCACTCCAAATCTCACATGTTGATGTTCCAAATTGCACTTTATACCTGGAAGTGGCCATGTAATTAACTGTGCATCAGTCCAAGACAAAAAATTGTTACAGAATTGATGTTGCCTTCTCCCATTTCATCCACAGGGCTTACTGTTCACATATCCATTAGTTTTACTATCTGTTTTATATTTAAATTATTTCTATAAAGATAAAAACCAAACAAAATTATTGATATATTATTTATTAAATTTTATAATAATAATAAAATTTATAATAAATTTTATAACTTCTGGATTTTTTGTAATAGGATATTTGCAAATAACCGTGGTCAGAGAATGTCTCTGGTATTTTTTTCTTCAGTGTCTAGAAGAGTATGTTGTAACATGGTTGGATCCGAGGCCCAAGAAGGCCTTTGAAATACTTGGGGAAGTATTTCAACCTCATGCTTCTGTTTATAGAAGTTTTGTTTTTAATTTTTTAGCATAACTATTTTAGTTTTCTGTATATAATACAGTGGATCAAACACCTAACTTAAATTTATTGTGGTTATAAACATTCATCAGTTATTTCCAAAGTGTTTATTTTCTGAAGTCTTAAGTGGTTGGAATTACCAAATTATATTAAATTGTTTACAAATATATATTAAAGTAGATGTCCTAAAATATCTTCAGCTTAGAGAAATTTATGATCATTTACTATGATGAAAACAATTTATCATATCATTTTAAGCTTCATGGTTGTAAGATATGCTAGTATTTACAAGTGTAGGTCATTTTAAATTTTACTTTTTATGATTTTATTAACTTTTCCATCTTATATTCAGGCAAAATTCTGAAAAAACATGGCCTAAAACAGAGTTTAAACTAATCTAGTAGAGACAAAAACAGGAAGAATACAGTTGACAAAATCATCTTTCATCCCTGTGAACATTGATGGTAGCTGCCTTTTGAAAAATCATCACTAAAACTGCTTTTTAAAAATTTCTACTGAATTTCCATCATGCCATTAATACAGGTAATTGATTTTATGGACAGCTTTAATTCTCATGATGGGTCTGAGGCTCAAATACTTAGAAGACAAGGAAATGGACAAAAATCTTACTTCTCAATAAAATCTAGGTAGCAGAAGAAAAACTAAAATTCCTTTGTTTGGGAAACTATTTTTTTATATTTACATTTTATTCAGGTCTCTGAATTAGATATCATGTGCAAACTTGAATATTTATTAACATGGAAACAGTCATTTCAATAGACCTTTCTGTACATCAAAAAGTGTAAAGGGTACCCATTCCTGACATCAGAAAAATTGTTTTAGCAAGTGTAACAATATTTTCTTTTCTCAACTAAAAATGATAGCTGGTATTTACTTAAAACATACCAGGTGCCATTGTGTAAAGTCTACAATGTTATTTAGTTTAATTCTCAAATATTATTTGCAAAAATAAGTGGAGCCATAGAGAGATTAACTTGCCAAAATTAAACAGCTTAAACAGAAGTGCTAGAACCTGAGAAGGGAGAGAGTACAGTTCTGAGCTTACTTATGTTCTGAATTTCTACACACCTGCAAAAGGATCTGGAAATGGTGATCCCTATGTACCAAATGAATGGAAGTCACTTTTGGGTCTTAGGCCTTCTGTTTTTGGCTACCCCAAGATACAAGAGTTTCTGACATAATTATTTTTATTATGGGCCTGGGAAAGAAAAATCATGAACAGTTATGGATATAAAAGTAGAATGTCTATCTCATAAGTGCTAAATATAAGTATTCCAATAAAGCTTTATGCTAAAGTGAATAGTACAGGACTCATAGTGTACTTCTTCAAATTTTAACTGTCAATCTGAAATACTATTATCATATAGACATTAAGAAACACAAATCTGTCTTCTGGCTGCAACAGTATTGCTATTATTATCTGGAATTGCACTACACTAAAATAAATAAAACTCTAATATTTTAGTTTTATATAATGTGATTACATTATAATTTTACATAGCATTGGTTCTTATTGTGACATATTCCTCCATGCATGTATTATTATTTACTCTAATTTATTCCCTAGCAATTCTCTTGTCCTCTTTACCTTCCTTGCTCTGTTCCCCTTCCTTTTCTCTACTGGTTTTACTTTAATTCATTTACATTTTTATTGGTGAATTATAATTATACATAAATATGGAATTCATAGTGGTATCTTCACAATTTATCCAGTATATTTTTCAGTAGTATTACCCAGCTTTTCCCTTTCCCTCCCTACCTCCATCTTGATCCCATACTTCTCCTCTACTGACTTCCCTATTTCTCCTTTTCATTCCTTTTTTATGACATACATTTCTGAGGATAAACTAACTGACTAAAATAAAAAAAAATCTACCCAAATAAATTACTGTTTCCATATGTAGTTTATTGCTTCCGAATTTTAAGAAGATGGGTCGCTTAGGACTTGTATCATGGAAGAAAATACCATGAAATATTGTAAAATAATACTCTCCCTTGCCTTTTTATATAAAGACATGTTATGGTTACACTTTGTGATAGAAATTGCTATTTTCCCTCAAATATCCATTTAAAATTTTAGTGAGAACCAATAATCAAAAATTTGTTCAAAATTTCTTATATACACATAATTTGTTGCTGTTAATTTGCCTATTGAATAAAGTATGAGATTAGTGATGGTTTCAGTGGGTGTGAGGTTATTGCCAGAAGCTCAGTCCTTGTCTCTGATGTCAATCCAATAATGAGGATGTGTTTTGGGAAAGGAAAAAGATGGTTTATTACCTTGCTACCAAAGGAGAAACATGGGGGACACCTGTTCCAATGACTGTGATTTTGCCTATAATCAGGAACTGGGACCTTTTTTAAAAAATTTGTTTTAATATTAATAGACCTTTTATTTCATTTATTTATATGTGGTGCAGAGAATCAAACCCAGTGCTAGGCAAACACTCTACCACTGAGCTACAATCTCAGCCCAAGGAACTGGGAGTTCTTATAGAAGTGATTGAGAGAAAATGAGTTCAGGAAGGAGAGATCAGGAAGAAGGTCAAGGAAAAAAAGATCAGGGAGGAGAAGTTTAGGGTTAAGATCAGGGAGAATGTTAGAGAAAAGATGATTAGGGAGAAGGTCAGGGAAATGGTTAGAAAAAGGAATATGTATATAATTTTTAAAGTGACAAGGGATATACTCAAAGCATCAAGTGATCCTATGTTATATTGCCCCACTGTGAATTTCTTGCTTCTATTTCTTTGGAAAGTGGGCAACAATATATCCAATCTATTTTCTTCTGAAAGCAGGGGAAATTAGGGGAAGTATCCCAAAGTTTTTGTTCCCTATCAGGTGGGACATGGGCAGTTAAGGGCATTCAGCATCAGAGCAGTCCAGAGGTCTACAGTGGCAGATGGCATGTGACTGAACAAGGCATACATAAGGCAGGGTTCATGTTAAGTTCACAATAAACAGGGCAGTAAATCATTACTTTTTAAAATAGTAAGCACAAAAAAATTGGTATTTCACTCAATCTCTGAAAACCATGTGAAATGTAACTCATAAGCTTATCAATGAAAAACAGATGAAATTGATCAATGTAGAGGTTAGGAAGTTTTGTAGGTCTATGAAATCAGACTGAAATTAACTCAGGAGAAATTTGCAACTCTTGTCATTATTATTAGGCACTCTTACATAAGAACATTTTCATGATAACCTCCAGCTTTACTTACTTTTGGCAGGTTTCACACAAGTATACCTCTTAAGTTATATTAAAAACCATTGTTTTTCCTTTTAAATGTCCATGTAGGACTGTGCACAGGCTTTACTCTCCTTCCAGGTGTTTGAGAACATGTTGGTCAAAACTGACCTTTGTCCTACCTACTCTTAAATGTCACCTGATAGTCCTCAGAGATCACTCTTGGGGACAAGGTTCCAAGCATCCTGACTTCTTTAGTTTTCCTCTACAAGATGTGCCAACTGTCAGGATCGGTTCAGGTCTGGCTGGACATATGTGGATTTTCTTGGATACATCAGGGTTATTTCCATTACCATTGACCCATCTCTTAGTAGAATGTGTACTGGCTAGCTTCCTGTTCTTTAGGGTCCTCTCAATATCCCTTACCAGCAGATCAGGTGACTCACTAGAGGTGCAGGGCCCAGAAATGGGTCCTGTTATTTCTTTGAATCCTGAATGAATTTAGATTGAAAAACCAAAATACTGGCTGCTTTTTCCTTGGTCCTTTCACTTTTTTGCATTGTTCACCATGTTTTAGAGTTTAAACACAAGGAAAGACTGTTTCACCTGTTTAAAGAGAGAATAACAGGTTATGAGTTTAGTATATGTAATTGTACAGATACCCCTTTAATTTTTTTAAAGTAAGCATTTTATACTCTACATATTACATGGAAAATACAAAATGAAATTAAGAGAGCAAAAAAAAATCTTCAGTTTTTGTGATGGCTATGAACCAAGAATAATGACTTTTATATTCTTGAACCTTTAGGTATATATTATATTCCCTGTCTGAGACAAAAATAATCTTTACAAAAAAAATCAATCTTTTGAGCACAACTTTAAATAAACTGATGTCTAGATTATTTTGGTGACATTCTAACATAGAGTAAGTGGGAGGAAGAGTCTTATCTCTGGTAAAGTGGGGCTCTTCACAACTAATACAATACAACATTACATGTGAAAACATAAATCAAAGACAGGCTGAGACAGCTTTTCACTTTATTTTTGCATAAAAAGTGGCAGAATTCTTCCATGTTTTGCAATATCACCTTCTAGCAGATCAGGTTCTCTCTAAGACCTTCCAAAAATGCATTTAAATTCCAATTCCAGTGTGAAGAGTCATACAAAATTGGACATATAATTTATTGACAACAGGTTACTTTAGCTATAAAACATCAAATGCACAAATAAATACCAATCAAATTTGTTATTTCCCTACAAATGTGAGCCTTTTGCTACATCTAATTGTACTTCAGAGAATACTGACTTGGCAAAGTGATCTCTGAAGAGAAGGCTTTTTACATTTGACTAAGTTTAATTAAGGTAAAATTTAGCATACAGAGTGTATGGTGACAATAATCACAGGTCTTCATAGGTTAACAAAAATCAAAAGATAACCTTAAATCTCTTATACATTTAGAAAACAATGTTAATGATCAGAAATTGACTGAGTCTAAGCAAGCAGATATAAGACAGGTCTTCAAATGACTGTGTCCTTTCTATATCAGATACAATGTATCAAAGAGAGCAGTTATTGGTATCTTGCTAGTAACCATATATAAACTTTCATTTTATAAATTTTTACAGAAAACTTAGACAAGGCTTAGAGAGATAGAGTTCTCAGATGCATATTTATACCATATCACATATATTTAGGGTGTATACTATATTGTTAGAATCTAAATAACAGTTGTTTGTTTAACCAGTTATTGATTCTGCAACTCTCTCCAAGCATTTAGTTGGATGAGAAATTGTTATAGCAAAAATCATTTTGTCCCAGTAATGAATATTCCCTGGAAAAATGGGGTCCCCTGTTAGATCTTAAAAATGGAGAATATTCCTGTCCCCAGTTCATAAACTGAGTGTTCTCATATGTGCTACCACATCCTTTGTGGACAGCAACATCCACCCTCCATAGGAAAAGGGGCTGTAAGGCAGGGCAGAGGCCATGTTCTCTTTGACCATTTTTTTACAGCCTAGGCAGACTTTCTAGGATTCCTTCCCCCAGATTAGATGTAGTGTGCTTGACTTCAGTTAGATTATATGTAACTTCCTGGGATCAAACTAAAATTTGGCATCTTCAACTTAGTTCTTAATGCTTCAGACACCTTTTATGCAATTGCACATATGCCTCTACAAACTAATCTCTTTCATATACTTTAACCCTGGCAGACCAACTTCAATGTCAAGATTGTATAATAATCCAGAAACACCATTTAACATCCAGATTGTTTAACAGTAAACCCTCTTTCTCTTAGACAGGCTTATTACTATAGTATCAAATTCCAGATTTTGTTACAGTAAATTATCTTTCTCTAGACACACTTGTACCTATATGTACAGAAAAGAGAGGATCACCAAAACTAGGGCTAACATATGGAAACCTTTTAAACAGACAAACCAGCACGTACAAATTTCTTTCATTTACTTTAACTTGGACAGATCAACTCCAACTGAAAGATTGTACAATAATCTAGGAAGCTATTTAAAAGTCAGATTATTACAGTAAAAAACATTGTTGTAGACTTAAAAGTGACCCTATTTTCAACTCACTTTACCTCCAACAGACCAATTCTAACTGCTTTATTGTACAAAAATGAAACAGAGAGAAGCAACCAGAGAGGAATCACAAAACCATGGCCAACAGATGGAAACCTTCAAATTGATAGGGCAAGATCTTTCCCAAGAGACTAACCATAGAATAAGTGAAGTGCAAGCCATATCTCAAAGGGGGTATTAGTATATACAAATAAACAGAAAACCAGAAGGAATTCCAAAGACCAAGGCCAACAAACAGATGAGAATCTAGAACAGATAAGAAGTGAGTACTTATCTCTAGGTTCTTAATTCTCACTGAATCATGACTCCCACATATGTAGAACCACAGATGTCCAAAGAAGCAATCAGATGTTCCCACAAAGAAGAATTAGGTGTATGGAATCAAGGGTCTTGGTGTGCACAACAAATGACCAAGGCCAAAACCAAGTGGCAAAGGGTGTCACATTTTCTTGTATTCAGTTTGCTTTTTCTAAAAGTAAAGCAACTGATAGAGCAACTTGTGCAGTTCAGGGGAAAAAGGCAGGAAGTCCCCGAAGGTAAAAGAACTTCAACGGCTCTTGTGACAGTCCTTAAGTCCCACTCTTTATGAACAACTCCTCTGGTTTTGTCTGTGGCAATCTCACACCATCACCAAATTTCTTCAGCAGTCTTCTCTCAAAAAACTCATCAGTCATCTTATACTTTTATCATGGAAGTGGGAGTCACTTGAAGACCAAGCCTGATCAAGAAAGCTGGAGCAGGGCCTGCTCTCACGTCCCATCTAGGGTGCTAAATTTATTGCCACAAGCTCAATCCTTATTCCAGATGCCAATCTAATATAGAGGACACAGTTTTGAGCAAAAGAAAAAAATGAATTATTGCTTTGCTAGAAAAGGAGAAACAGGGGACTCCTGTCCTAAAGTTTGTGATTCTCCCTATCAGCAGGGACAGGAAGCTTTTACAGGGGTGATTCAGAGAAAATGAATTTTGGGAGGAGAGTTCAGGAAGGCAAAGATCAAGGAAGAGAAAATCAGAGAGCATAAGGTTATGAAAAAGATCAGTGAGGAGAATTTTAGGGAAAAGATCAGGGAGAAGGTCAGTGAAAAAGTTGGGGAAAGATAAAAATATCTAAGTTTCAAAGCTACAAAGGATATAGTGAAAGTATCATGTGATGTGTTGCAAGGTGAGTAGTCAATTCTTTTCTGTTAATCCTTTAAGATTTCTCTATGGTTATTAACAGAGAAAATATTAACTTCTTTCTAAAACTTTATGTTCATTAAACTACCTTTTTTAAATTAAAAGTCCGATTTTTAAAATACTGTACCTTTCTCACATATGGTAATTAAAGTCCATCTGTTTTAAATCCTTTTTCCAATTTAGTATGAAAAAGACTGAGAATAATATCAAAATAATCCTCAGGATATACTGTCACCATTCAGCATAAAATAGGGGAAATATATTATTTTAGCCAATTAGAAAAACACAATTTAATCCTCTGTATTGTACTAATACTGACCTAGTTCAATTAAGAAATATGTGGCAGCTGGTCAATTATTTATCCAAATTTAGTTTATTTCTGTGAGTTCATTTTAATGACTGAAAGCAGTTTCCTAAAGAGTCTGAAGAAGAACCAATATAATGAAGAACTGAAGGCAGCCACTGTGGCTGAGAACAAATGGTCTTAGTACTTAATATTAAGTGCTGGTCTCAGGTTATTTCAACAAATTAAATGATCCAGTACATCACCTAGTCTTTTGTCCAAGTGTGAGACATGAAAAGACACACGTTTGGTATTTCAGGAGCTGTCTGTGTTTGGTTGTTGCTTATTTTACAAAATTATTATTTCCAATAAGATGATTTGTGAATTGGATTAAACATTTCTTATGAGATCGGACATATAGAAAACATTCTGAAAAATTGTGGTCAGAAATTTTGAAAGATAGCATTTAATAATTTTTATTTAATCAAATATTTCTGTTTTAAGGGTTTTGGGTTTTCACAAAAAATAAATAATAAGTAATAATAACAAATAATAATACATGACTCATATTTTGAAATATGTAATAAACATAAAAGTCTTAAAAACGTTTTAGGAACTGTTTACCTAAAATAATGTTTGCATCAATGGATATATAGTTTGTGACTTCATGGAAACATTCAAGTGGCTTAAAGAGTCATCTCACAAGCAGTATGTGGAAAACACATGGTGTAAATTTATTTGAGGTGGGTAAGATCAAAATTAAAAGTCATCTGTAGAAGTAGATTGTGGGAATATTTCCCCCAATGTATCTAAAGTAGCAATTTTCCAGGAGAAAAGAATGTATGTAAAAGAATTTTAGCAAACCATATTAAAAAAACAGAAACCCATTTGGATGTTTGCAATATCCAAAGAAATAGACACCTTTAGATTAAAAAAAATGGTCTTCTAGTTTGAAGTTTACCAAAATTACTAAGAAACTAATCCAAGAAAGATGAAGAAAAATATATTCCTCCCTAACAGCTGAAAGTAAGTTACGAACAAATAGACTTTATGGTCCTATAGAGTTCACTAATTTGAATATAATAATGTCTTGTCTGCTTATTGGCCTCCATACTGAGCACAGACTAGGCACCTGAAAAGAATGTGGTCAAGTAAAAGGATTCAGCTGTTGGAATTAATTCCTGTGTTCACATCTCATCTCTGCCAAGTCCCAGTATACAATGAACATCCTGAGCCCAAGTGTTCAATGTGTAAAAAATTTTCCTTGAGAGATTGTTAGAAAAATTAAATTTGAATACATCTGGCTCTCTTAGTGTAATATCTAAGGGATTTGGATGTGGTGGCACATGCAAAAAATTTTTAAGAAAAACCTAAGGTATTGAACCCATCCAAATTTTGTAATGATAATGATAATGATAAATATTCTATATACAAAAAGTAAGGATTTGTTCCTATACAGTCTCCCTACTTAGAGCTTTAATTTTACCTAAGTGCAACAACTTGGATGAAGAGATTTTTCTTTCTCTTTACTTTTTATAACATCTTATTCAATTACAAAGTTGCACTATAGGTATTTCTTCCATTGAAATGTATTCTGAATGTATTCTTAAATTGTATTTTAAGAAGTTCAGATGTGCAGAGTGGCAATTGCCTGTAATCCTGACTATTTACAGGCATCTCAGAGAGCAGGATTCCAATAATGAAACCAATCAAGGAAACCTCACCTTTGCCATCTATTTTCTGTTGAATTAAAGTCATAGAAATAATGGATTAGACATTTTATAAACATCAACTTTTTATTAGTTTGGCCACCTAGAGAGATTTGAGTTAATTTTAAACACTTTTTACCTTCATTTGTTTTCCCAATTTAAATTAAACCTTTTAAAATAAAGTTAATTAAAGGTATTTGCATCCATTTTCTAAATTTTAATTTCATGAATGATCATTATTTGTGTCAATTTTGATATCATGTGCATGATATTTTGATGCACATATATAGACAGACAAAACAATATCAGACATGATATACACATAACAAAATAAAAGGCATTGTAGTTTTTTGTAGGTGAAACTCCATTGCAATACTATAGATGTTTTAAAAACAAACTTTAGAGTTGAATAAAAAATATAACTGATCAGAAAAATATTAACCTAGGTATGTAAGATCAAAATTGTGAGCTCAAAAAATATACCATTTAAGAAAAAAGAAAAATCCTAGAAGAAAAACTGTTAATGGTCATTATTTATAGTATGAGAGAGAGAGAACAAGACAGGCAGTAGGGGGAAGAGAGGAAGAGAGGGGGAGAGAGTGGGAGATGGAGAAAAAGAGTCTTAATACCATTTTCCTGTCTTTCAGTCCAGAAGTTTAAAATGGACTCTTCTATTTTTTTCTTCAGTCTGAGGTTGGTCCCTCACTGAGCCTGCTAGCTTACATTCCATTGCAAGGGAAATTACTGCCTAGGAATTTTTAACCCTTGTTAAGTTCTTAGCTTGGGTTTGGTTGAACATGTGAGGGCTATTGCCAAATCCTTGAGGGAACATTTTCTAGGTTAATTGAGATCCACATCTGGTACCTTAAAGGTAAACAGAAATTGTGATTGAGAGTCTAGGGTGTACAGAAAAAGGCATCTTTTAAATCTAACATCATAAGTCTAGGTAAGATACTAAAATTTCTTAATGAAGTTTACAGAGTTTGGAGGTGAAGGAGCCTAGCCACTTCTCTATCTGGGAAAGATCAGAGAGGGAGAGAGGAATATAGACTCTGAACTCTCCCTCCACACCACCAAACTCCCATAGGAAAATTAGAACATGTGCTTGAGACCTCATGGCAGGAGGACTGGGTAGCCATGGCAGAAATCAAAACAGAGCAGAGCAAAGGAGACAGAGGAGCAAGGTTCAGTGGGGCCTCTGCTGCAGGAAAGCAGTATGGGGTAGATCATTATCTGGGTCAAGTCAGAGAAGGAGAAGGGATTAGTAGGGGAGAAGAAGCCAAAATAAGGTTCAGATTTGCAGGAAGAGCAAAGACTCACAGAAGTAGCATGCCATTAATGGCCATTTTGATTGATTATCTGAAGGATACTGTGGCCAAATATTATTACACAACTGAATAAGTTTTGGTGGCTGTAGGCAAGGTGAAGAGGTTTAAGATTATCTGTAGACACCCCAGCAGTGAATCTACCGGAATGGAGAACCCAGATCCCATGGTGGAGACTGATAAATAGCCAAGTCAGAATCTCAGGCATCCCAAGGTCACAGACTAGTTGACTGGAGACAAGAAGGCAGCACATGATGGGAGTTGTCACCCCCATCACTGTGTGCCAGGCAATGGGCAAGGGGGTTAAGGACCTGGTGGAAGAAATTTTGAGAGAAAAACTAAAGAGGAGTCTCAACACAGAGAGGGAATCTCCACCATGAACATCAGGGATCCACCTATCAGATAAGGTCAACTAAAGGGGCCAACCATAATTGTAAAAGTTGTGACTGGGGGAACCCCCACTCCTCAACTGCCTTGAGGGCACTGGATGATCAATGGTCATGTCTCACTTCAGCAGAGGAGTGTTTAAATTGACCTATGGGAAACTTACCAATCTGAAGCTGGTTGTGGATATGCAACCAAGCGTCAGGGCAAATGGAATGTGAGACCAGCATTAAAGGGTGTGGGGCAACAGATTGGATTCCACTCACCTAAGTGGCAGTAGAAGAGCCTATCCAAATCATGGCACAAATTAAAGCACCCAGAAACCATTCCTGATTTGGAAACACACACAAGCAGACAGGTATTAAGCAGACAGGTAGAGTGTCTGCACACAAGGGTGTGAGAGAGAGAATGGCAGAGGAGCTATTGTTAGGAAGTAGAATTTTGTGGGTTAATAACAATCTGACCAATGATTGATTAGGAAGTTTGTGGGCTAACAATCTAGGTTGTAAAATAGTGGGGGGGGGGGCAGAATAATGATGACAGCAAAATGGCAGATCTGATGCCAATACCATCTATAAACAACTGAATACAACTCATCAGAAAAAAGGAGGAAGAAAACACAGGCCATATAATCCTCACAGGTGGGAGAGAAAACAGGAAGCTGAAGGACACAGCTGTTCTAATTTTCTTAGATGAGGGGTCAACAAACATGTTTCTCAAAGAACCAGAGAGCAAGGAGTTAGGTTTTGCAGGCTCCATGGTCTCTTCCACAACTGCTCATCTCTGCCCATAGAATTGTAGAAGAATCTCAGCCAAGATGTAAACCAATCAGTGATGTACTCCTATAAAATTTTTACTGGAGAAACACAAAACAGGCAGAGAGTGGGGACACTGGTAGATTTGCCTCTGGGCAGTAGTTTGAGTAGAGTAGCAGTAGTAGTAACAAAAGAAGTAGAAAAGTAGTAGTAATTGTGATTTGCACATGCTGTTCAGATCAAAACCCCATTCTTGTAAGAAAGCAGAGGGAACATGATATGAATGGGCAGTGAGCAATGCATGGCTCAGAACTAAGGCAGATGCAAAATTTAAAATGAGGTCTGGGAGACTCTAAACTTGATTTCATCTATGCCTTTATTGCCTCTAAAATTTTCACCTCATTATCCAGGAAGTTGACAAGTGGAAGATTGTTGACCTCTCATCTACTCAGACATACTGAGATTCTGCAGAAGGAGACCAAGTCATGGAAGGCTAAGAGGCTTTCTAAAAATCAATTGTTGAAAGCAAAATGAAATCTATCTCTTGGTTCCTGTGCACCACTACTATACATGCTTCCAGTAATAAGAGCAGCAAATTTAGTATATGCAGAGCACTTATGAAGTGCTTTCAATGTCTCATTTATTCTTCATAACAGCTGTATTATAGAGACAAAACTGACTTCTCTGATCTACATGTAAGAAATGAAGCCCAAAACAATAATTGATTTGCCAAAGATCACACAAACAAGAGGAGGTGGAGCTGAGATATGAACCCTGGTTTGTTGTCTGAGAGCAGGTTCTGCCCCATCATACTGTACTGACTATGGCTTCCTGTTTACTTCACTGCACTTTAGGGCTTGAGAGAGTTGCATTACATCCCTAAGGAGTGCTCAGTAGTCTCTGCAATTTTGAAATTATGATATGCTGAGCTTGGAGTGCACAGCATCAAATAGGAATTAAGCAGTGACTATGCTGTCATCATAATAATCATCTATGGTCTTAAAGTAAGTTCTTAATACACTGCCTGCCCCCAATAACAGCTATAAATAGTTTCTACAGGAGTTCCCTTTTAGGAACCATCTAGTCTTTGGGAATAAAATGTTTTCTAATAGTGTTAGCAGCTGTCATGTTTCTCCTCCCATTCCCATTCTTTAAGCTCTTGAATAACTGCAGATTCACAGTTTTAAGTAGTAATAATTCACAGATCCTGTGTTCCCTTTACACAAGACCTGAGGACCAGGCCTGTCAACCATTAGCTTACACTTCATGGGGAATGTGGGGCTCCTTGTCCCAACATACTGCATTTTCAGTTGTACCTCTTGGCTCTATTACCTCTTCTTATGCCACATACATTTTTCTCATCATCATGGGCAAGACATCTGTGTACTGGGCATCCATGAGATCCTGGGTATGTGTCTTAAACTTCCTAGTCAATCTTTCAAGATAAACATTTTTTTTAAATTTCAAAAATGGAGCAATGTGTCCTCTGACAGTCACATAATATCCTGACATGGCTTGGTTCACTCACATAATGCCCTCATTATAATCTCTTACACTTACATAATACCCTCACTGTGGCCTCTTACACTGATATACTACAGTACTTTGGTCTCTGACATTCATATAATATCCTTACTTGGCCTCTGACACTCACATAACACCCTCACCATGGCGTATCACACATAGTATTTTTGCTAACTTCTGACACTCAACTAATGCCCTCACTGGGGCTTCTCATTCTCACATATTATGCTCAATGTGACATCTGACATTCACATAATACCCTACTGTGGCTTTTAACATTCACATAATATCCTTACTTGGCCTCTGACACTCACAAAATATTCTCACTCTTATGTTGACATTCATATAATATCATCACTGTGACCTTGACAGTCACATAATGTCACTATGGCCCCTGCAATTGACAAAGTATACTCACTATGGCATCTTATGCTTTCAACTAGACTTATAATATTCACATATATTTATATATTTATTCAGAATAACCCCTGAGATTGAAAATTTTTCCTAACTGTGGCCTCTGACATTTAAAAATATCTTCTCATTTACAAAATGTCTTTCACATATTGCACTCACTGTCACATGAGTTCCTCACATAAAACACTCAGTGTGACATCAAACACTCATGTAATACCATGCTGTGGCCTCTGACACAGAATGTCCTCAATCAGTCTCTGACACTTACATAATTCTTTCATTGTTACCACTGACACATTATATCTCCATTGTGACCTCAGACACTCACATAATACCATATTTGTGGCTTTCTACATACATATTATACTCAGTGAGGTCTTTGAATCTCACATAATACCTTAAATGTGTCCTATGACACTGATATAATATCATCACTTGGTGTCTGACACTGACATATCATTCTGAATTTTATATTCACATAATACTATCACTGTGGTCTCTGACTTCCATACAATTTGTTCACTGTTATCTCTGACACTCACATATTACCATACTAGAACTTCTGATATAAAACCATCAAAGTGACCTATAAAAGACAAAATATCTTCCCTCTGCCTGCTGCCTGAACCTCCTCAGCAACTTGGCCTCTGACACTGACATAATATTCTCACTGTGGCCTCTGATCCTCACATATTATACTCTGTGACCTCTGACACATAATTTCCTCAGTATGACCACACTCACATAATACCCTAGTGTGACCTCAGGCACTCAAATAATATTCTAAGTATAAACATTGTCACTGATAAAACACCCTAATGTGACCTCTGATCCTCAAAAAATGCACTCACTCTGATATCTCACACTTATATAATACCCTCAGTGTAACCTCAGATACTAATATAACACCTGCATATGCTCTCTGACACATAATACCAAAAATGTGGCCTCTGGCACTCAAAATATTCTCATTGGGGCTTCTCACACTCACCTAATACCTTCACTGTGCCTATTGTCCATCACATAATACCTTTATTCTGCCCTCTGACAATTACAAAATATCCTCAATTTGAAGTCTCACAATATTTTCACCCAGGCCTCTGACATTACATGATTTAATCATTGTGACTCAAACACTCCCATAATACCTTCATGTGACCTCTGGCATTTGCATAATATCCTCACTTATCCTCTGATACTGAAATAATATCCTTACTGGTCTTGTGTCACTCACATAATACCCTTACTGTGGACTCTGATTGCACACAAAAAAATTCTCACTATGGCCTGAAGCACTCACATATTATTGTCACATGGCCTCTGTTACCCAAAAATTATGCTCACTGTGGCCTCTGACATGAACACAGAATAGTCAGTGTGATCTCGGACATATAGTAGTCTCCTGTGGCCACTGACACTCACATAATACCCTCATTTTATCCTATGCCATTCACATAATATCTTCACTTGACTGCTGACACTCACATAATACCCTATTGTGTTCTCTGACATTGACAGAGCACCCTCATTCTGACTTCTGACACTGATAATACCATCACAGTGACGTTTCATTCATATTATTTCTTCAGTGTGACTTGAGACACAAACCTGATACCCTTAATGTGTCTTCTAATTGACATCATATTCTCACTGTGGCTTCTGATGCTCATATAATTTTCTCAAAGTGACCTCACTCATGGACATAATACACTCACAGCACCACCTGACACATAATATCCTACTTGGGGCATTTGACACTGCAATGAAACCCTCACTGTGGCTTCTGGCACTCACATAAATCCCTCACTCTTGTCCCTTACACTCATATAATAGCATAACAGTGGGCCCTGACACTATTACAATAACTCACTGGGCTCTGACACTACATAATACTTTAGCATGGCCTTTTAAACTAAAATAATGTACTCATTGTGACACTGAAAACTCATTTACTATCCTCACTGTGTCCTGTGACACTGACATAATATCCCATTTTGTCCTCTTACCTTCATTTAATAATATGAATGAACATGGACATTCAAATAATATTCTCACTTCGGCCTCACCTCTGATACTCACATGATACCCTCACTGTTGCCTCTGACACACACTATAGCCTCACTTGTTCTCTATATGATAACTTCCATATGGCCTCTGACGTTCACACAATATCCTTGCTTGACCTGTGACTCTAACAAAATACCCTCATCATAACCGGTTACAGTCATAACATATCCACACTATGGCCCCTGATGTTGAAAATATTTTCTCACTATATCCTCTGACACATAATATCCTCACTTTTCCTGTGTCATTCACATAATACTCTGTGTGACTTCTAATACTCATATATTACCCTCACTGTGAACTCTCACA
The DNA here is from genome assembly GCF_902686445.1 of Sciurus carolinensis. Taxonomy (NCBI): domain Eukaryota; kingdom Metazoa; phylum Chordata; class Mammalia; order Rodentia; family Sciuridae; genus Sciurus; species Sciurus carolinensis. The sequence continues at coordinate 201,544 of NW_025920188.1, read as the reverse complement.
CTCAAATGATACCCTTACTGTGACCTTGATACTGACTTAATACCTTCAGTGTGGCCTCAGATTATATCCTAAGTGTGACTACTGACACTCACATGGCATGCTCACTGTGGCCTGTGATGCTTACATAATATCCTCATTATGATTTATGACTCTTACTTTGTAAGCTCATTGTGACCTCTGATGCTGAAATAATATCTCACTGTGGTATCAGACACTCACATAATAACCTCTCTGGGATCTCTGACACTTATAATACTCTCAGTGTGACCTCTGACACTCACATAATAACCTCTCTGGGACCTTTGATTCAGATATAATATCCTTTCTATGACTTCTAACTCTCACACGTTTCCTTCAAAATGGCTTCTGACACTCACATAACACCTTCACTTTGTTTTATGACTTAAATATTTTCCTAAATTTGTCGTGTCACTCACAAAATACCTCATGACCTCTGACACTCAGGTAGTAACCTCTGTTTTACAAATTATGCTCACCAAAATACCCACACAGTGACCCCTGAAGCTCACATTATACCATAAACATGGCATCTTACACTCACATAATATCCCCATAGTGACTTCTGACACTGAAAACATATCCTTCTTGTGACCTCTGTCACTCAAAAATTACCTTCAGTTTGACTTCAGGTACAATCATGACACTTTTACTGTGGCCTCTAAAACTGACATAATAACCTCACTTTTTTCTCTAATACTAATATCTTCTCATAGTGGCTTCTTAAACTCACATAAAACCCTAAGAGTGACATAACAACCTCACTATGACCACTGACACTGACATAATATAATTATTGTTTCCTATGATACTCACTTTATCTCCCTATGGCATGTGACACTCAAAGAATATCTTCACTGTGACTATGATAGTTACAAAATAGCCTGACTTGACTTATGACACTCAAAAATATCTTCACTATGATATCTCCCACTCACAAAGTAAGCTCATTGTCACTTGTGACATGCAAAAATATCCTCACTTGCCCTTTGACACTAATGTCATACCCTCAATGTGACATTCTGACACATTATACACTCACTCTGACCTCTGAAACAAATGTCCTCATTGACCTCTATCACTGACATGATACCCTCATCTAACATCTCACACTCACAGATTACCCTTACTGTGACTTGTAATGCTTACTTATAACCCTCACTGTGGTCTATGACAGTCATAAAATATACTCACTCTGGTCTCTGACAGACACGTAATACCCTCCTGTGGCCTCTAACTCTGAAATAATATCCTCAGTGTGACCTCTCTCACACACATAATATCCTTACATGACCTGAGTCACTCACAGAATACCCTCAATGTGTACTCTGGCTCTCACATAATTCCCCTTCTGAGCCCTGTGACACTCAACTAATATTCTCATTGTTCTTTTTTAGAAACTGACATAATACCTCTGTGGCTACTTATACTCACATTATGCCCTCACTGTGATCCTTGACACTCACATTATTTTGTGAAATGACTTTGGACATTTTCACTTATCTTCGCTTGTGCCTCTGATACTCACCTAATTTCCTCACTTGTTATGTGACACTCACATGATATCCTAACTGTGAGATTAATAGTCACATAATATCCTCAAATGACATCTGACACTCATAATGTCCTCACTGTGACCTCTTATAATCACAATATAACCTCACTAGAACCTCTGTTACTCATGTAATACCCTCATTTTGGATTATGACATTCACAAAATATCCTCACTTGACCTCTGACACTAATGTAATATTCTCACTTTGACTGCTGACACTCAAATAATAACTGTGATCTCAGACACTCATATTATACCCTCAATTTTGACCTCTGACACAGACATTATAACCTTATTTGGCCTCTGACACATATCATTAATGCTACCTCTGACACATTATAACTATACTGTGACCTCTGACACTCACATAATACCCACACTGTACCCTCTGACACCCACATAAATCCCCAATTCTGGTCTCTGACAATCACATAATACATACATTTTGACCTCAGACACAGACTACTGACACTCTGGTTTCTGTCACTCACATAATATCGCTCTGTGTCCTCTGAAAGTCACATAAATATTATCACTGGGTACTCCAACACACATAAAATATCCTCACTTCACCTCTGACATTGACATAATACCCTCATTGCGATGTCTGAAACTGATATAATACCCTCTCTGTGAATTCTTGCACTCATAACGTCATCATTTTGGTCTCTGATACTGACATAGGATCCTTATTCTAACCTGTGATACTCACATGATACCTACAGATTGACCTCCTATACTCACTTATTGCATTCAATGTGAATTGTCATGCACATAATACCTTTTTGTGACCTGAGACATTCACATCATACTTGCAATATAGCCTCTGACACTTATATATTATCCACATTTGGTCTCTGATATTCATATAATAAATTCAATCTGGCTTCTGACACTCACATAATATTCTAACTGGGACCTCTGTCACTCACTTAATATACTCACTTTTGCCCCTGACATTAAAATAATATTCTCAATTGGCATCTGACACTCACAACTATTACCTTGATACTCATTTAATACCCTCAATGTGGCCTCTAATATTCACTAAATACCTTCAATGTGCCCTTATACACTCACATAATTGTCACCTCTGACACTCACATAATACACTTTCTATAGTCCAAGACAGTCACTGTGACTTGGGACACTCATAATTTTCTCATGCTGCCCCTGATGTGACAAAATATCCTCACTGTGTCCACTGACACTCACATAATTTCCACAGTATTGGCCCTGTGACTGACAGTATATCCCTATTGTAGCCTCTGACACTCATACAATATCCTTTCTGGGACAGTTGCCACTCACATAATATCCTCACTTGGTTCTGACACTCATTTAATACCATCACTGTGGCCTCTGACACATAATATACACAATTAAACCTCTGACATTTACTTATGACCCTCACTCTGGTCTCTGAAACTCATAAAATACCATTACAGTGACCTCTGACATTCACATAATATCTTCAATGTGGCCTCTGATATTAATATAATACCCTCACTGTGGCCAATAAGACTCACATAATTCCCTCACTGTAGCCTCTGACACTCACATAATATCATCACTCTTATCACTGGCATATAATAGTCTCAATGTGACCACTGTGACCACTGCCACTCATTGAATATCTTCCCTGAGGCCTCTGATATTCAATAAACATAGTCTGGACACTGACACTGATATAATGTCATCATTGTGGCCTCAAACATTTATATAAGATCCTCACTGTGCCTTCTGACACACAATATCCTCACTATGGTCTTTGACTCTCACATAATATCCTGTGTCCTCTGACACTCATACAATACACTCACTGTTGCCATGACAATAACATATCTTCCCTTGGTCTGACTCAAAAACTTCCCTCACTGTTTCAATGATACTCACATAAAAACCTGATTGTGGTCTCTGACACTCACATCTAAACCTCAATGTGGCCTCTGACTTTCATATAATATATTCACTGTGACCTCTGAAACTCACATAATAACATGTGACCTCTTACACTCACATAATACCCACACTTTGGATTCTGATGTTCACATAATAAACTCACTATGAATAATTAAATGCACATAATGTCCATACAGTAACCTCTGACTCTTACATAATACTCTTCCTCTGGTCTCTGACACACATAAAATATTCTCCATGTGGCCTCTTATACTCACATTACACCCTCTCTATATCATCTGACACTCAAATGAAGCCCTTACCTGGCCTCTGACATTCATATAATATCCTTAGTATGACCTCAGTTTCTCACAAAATATTCTCACTCTGACCACTAACCTGAACAAATTTTCATCACTGTAGCCATTGAAATCCAGATATTACCCTCATATTTGACCTCTGACACATAATATGTTCTTTCTGGCAGCTCACATTCACATAATATCTTTAATCTGCCTACCAACACTCATATAATACCTTCACAATGCCTCTGACACTCTGGTAATTACCTCACTATAGCCACTGACACAGAATATCCTTAAGTGGTCTATGACACTTACTTATTCTCATTCTGGTCCCTTTCACAAAATATTCTCCCTTGACCTCTAACACTCACATAATATCTTCACTGTGGCCTAAAATACTCACAAAGTATATGTCCTGTGGACTCTTACATTCATATACAATCCTCATTTGAACACTTTTTTAAAAAGCATTTACTTTTTAAAGGTTAACATGTAAATAACAGAAAAAATAAAAATACAAGCAAAGAACAAAATTATTAATTTGCAAGCACTTTACTTGGACATGCCTTACAGGTCATGAGTATACATACACAACATCACATTTTATGTGATTGAGATCATTGTGAGTATCATGCTTTTCCACACATGAATATTCACCAAAACAAAATCTAATACCTACCTCTTTTCACCACTTACATTCACATAATATTATAACTCTGACTTGAGAAACTCACATAAATACCCTCACTCTGGCCTCAGGCACTCATATAATGCTCACACTTGACTTCTGACACTAACATAATATCCTCACTGTGGAAACTGACACATAATACACTCACTGTGACTGAAGATAACAATACCCTTAATGTGACTCCTCACACTCACATAATATCCTTAGTATGCACTGTGTCCTTTAGTATGAACATAATATTCATACATTAGAATTTATAACTAATGTAGTAGTTGTCCTTTTGCTTTTAATGCCAACATATTATCAATCATTTTACATCCAAAGTTAATAGTTTCCCAAGTCCTTTCAAATTTATGTAATATGGTATATGTGGCCTCTTAAACTCATATAAATACTGTCCTTCAGTGCTGGGTTTGTGGCTTACTGTTAAAGCACTTGCCGAGGGCTTTAAGTGAGGCACTGGGTTCAATCCTGAGCACACATAAAAAAATAAATAAATTTAATTTTATTTAAAAAAGAATTTTGTTATTTTTTTAAACTCTCCCTTGTTTTTCTATACTGATATTATATTCATATTATACCATTAAAACTGCTGTAATCACTAGCCTCTGACTGTTCATACTAACAGAATAGCTGCCTGATTTGTTCTCTTAATATTAATGTGATAAATTTGTTATACCCTCTAAAACTAATAGCTGCCATGTGGTCTTTAATGCTAAAGAAATATTCTTACTATTGCACATTAAACTAATATAGTAGACTCCCTGGGACCTTAAAGATGATTATAATATCCATAGTGACCATCTAAAACACATATAATAATTTCCCTGTAGACTTCAATAATAATACAATATTCCTATTTTGGCTGTTCCATTTCCTTTTTTTTTTAACAGTATATGTATATAGTAGCATGGAAAACTATACAAGAACTGTTCTGTCCTTTAATATTAATATAATTTCTCTGATATTACAACATCAGAAATGGATATCACAGTCATTCAGAGTGCTCAAATACTAATATATCCAAACTAGAGTGTAAAATATGAATACAGAAGCTATGCTGTGGCCTCTAAAGCATCTAAAGTAAATATACTGGATCCTCTATACCTTGAAATACTAATATGACATCCATATTATTGCCTACAAAACCAATGAAATATATGTCCTATAGGACATATATTTCTATATTACTATATGCCATCATTTCCATAAACCCTGAAACCAATATAATAACTTACGTGTGGATTTTAATATTCATTTATTATCCTTGATATAGCATCTAAAACTGGTAAACAGGTGTTCTATAGCATTTAACATTAGCATATTTATATTATACAACCTCATGTTTATAAAATATCTGCATTTTTGGCATTAAATAATTTTTATGAGTTATCATTAAAATTAATGTATTAACTACCATGTTGATTTTAATCCTAAGATGATATGCATACTTGCATTTCTAAAAATGACCTAAAGTTTTATCTGTGACTTTTAATACTAATATGCTATCCATACTATGACATATAAAACTGATATGAGAGCTGCCTTTTAAAATTGATGTAATATTCTTACTATAGGAATTACAACTAATATAGTAATGACCCTGAGGTTTTAATACAATTACATTATCCTTAGTATAGCATTTAATATTAACATAATAGCTTTTATAGACCTTAGATATTGATAGAAGTTGTTCCATCCAGTGGAACCGGCATGGAGAAAGGAGACACCACCAATCTTTAGTTGACGAGATTTATTGTGTCCTCCCAGTTTTCCTGCCTCCTTTCTTCTCCACTATCTCCCTTCTTCTTCCCTCTCCCTCTCTTCTCCCCCAGGCTCCTAGCTTATCAGGCCAATTATAGCAGAGCTTTCTCTCACACAGGAGAGCATGCAGAGGAATATCAGCATAGCACTATATGAATCATGAGCTGTCCACATGTGGCATGATATTAGACAGCCAATCCTAGAGCCTGGCATTAACACGTCATAAGTCTCCAAGGAACTAGTAGTCAAGCAACCTTTTTGGGTACTTCCTTATTTGGCATCCAGTGCCCTTTGGCTCATTGCCAGGCACCATCTTGTCCAAGACAGCACTCAACAGGCTCCCCCTTTTTGTTATAAAAAGAAAAGGACAGTTATTGTGCCTGTCTTAGGTGCCAGAGTCAGACTTTATCCTTACCCGTCATTGGGAGTCAAAGAGCTGTTGGTATGCTTTGATCCCTGTCTTAGGTTGGTATAAAGTCCACACTGTGCTTACCGTCATTGACTACCAGTCCTGTAATTGGGAGAGCCAAATCTGAGGATCAGAGCCTTGGTCCATGGCCATAAGGGCTTGCCATACCACTAAAGCTTGCCATCTTTGATGGCTCCTTAGAGACAACAGATATCTGAGCAGCAATAATAACAGCAAGAACAACATTCCCATCATAGCAAAACTTCCCATCCATTGTTTACCAAATTGTAACACTGACTGTAAGAAACTAATGGCTTCTGGCATACCTGGGACCTTGACCTGAGTACTATTTTCCACAAATATAGAATTTCTTAATAGGGTAGACAAATTAGTAAACTCTTTAGTCTCATGTCCCATTAAGCGTGCTTCCAAGCTGTTTGGACAGATTTGCAGCAGCAGTAATATTAGAATAGGGTATAGGGGTAACACATAGTGCTTGGGTGTGCACTAGACAGCCCATCTGTGTGATAAAAGTCAACATGTCCACTTATTCTTGTAGTAAGTCCACTCTTTGGTTTAGAATCAGGATTCCCGTGGCGAGATGTGCATTGATGCTTTCCTGGGCTGTCAATGCTTCTGCAGCGGCTTGTGACAGATTGTTGAGCATGTGATCAGTAGGAATAGCAGTTCCTAGGGCATGTCCAGCAGCAGTGGCAGCAGCCACAGCCGCCGCTGCAGCAACAGTGATGGCTATAATGGCTGAGATACCAAAATCTCTTTTTGCTTTTACGGATAGGAAATTCCTTTCACTATGAATTAAGGTCACTGGGACTGGAATGAATTTTGGAACTTGGCAATCACAGCCAGAGGAAATAGTGAAGCATCCCAACAACTAGACACATAACACTCTTAACACATAACACATAACACTCTAAACACATAACACAGTTAAGGACCTCATTATCATTATCACTGTTATTAGTAATGTTAATATTAAACTTATAACTGTTAGACAGAATGAACACAGAGACATGACACATACGGGAGTAGGGGGGAAAGCCTGATAAAAGGAAGAGTAATTGGCCTCACACCCTGTAGAACTATAAACAGGTGTATTACTTCCCTTTATATAGACTTGTTTTTGACTGCACCTTTATTGAATGAGAGAGAGATTGCCTCCCTGTATCATGGCAGTTTCTGAGGTGGCTAACCAGAGGAAGAAAAGATTACCTCTTAACTTGAAGTTTAGTCTAGTAATAAATGGCTATACAGTGGAACCAGCTGGTAGGTAAGGGATACCTAGAAGTTCTGTACTAGGAAATAATTGAGGGAAAACTTGTGTGTCATGAGTGATATATCCACAAAATTTTAGTAAGAGCTAACAACAGCAGGCTTACCACCATCACCATCATTTTGTGTTTCAGTGCCATTTTCTTTCTTATGGATAGTTCTTACCAAGCACTCTGGGACCCAGATAGGTTATTGTTGATCCTGAGGAAAACACAAACAGATCCTCTCCCCCAATTAATACTGGGTTAGGTCCTTTCCAGGACTCAGTCAAGATGTCTTTCCACTTTGCTTGTGAATGGCCACCAGACTTTCCACTAAAATGTCTATCAGTCACAGTACAGCCCATAGCATCCAAAGTTAAGAATTTGAGGGTGAATAAAGCAAGAATAAGCCTGTTCTTGCTAATGCCCCTATTCCCCCTTTTTGTTTAGTTAAGCAGACTTTCAATGTTTTATTATCCCTTTCCATGATAGCTTGTCCTTGTGGATTGTAGAGCAATCCTGTAGAATGATAGATATTAAACTTTGAGCAAAACTGTTGAAATGAAGAAGTATATGCAGGCCCTTTATCTGTTTTAACTGATTTTGGCTTTCCTATAGTAGCAAAGGTTTGAAGGCAATGACCAATTACACTTATGTCTTTTCCCCTGTATGGGCGGTAGCAAATATATATCCTGAGTAAGTATCTACAGTTACATGTACAAATCTTAAAGTACCAAATTCAGGGATATGGGTGACATCCATCTACCATAGATGATTTGGAAGGAGTCCTCTAGGATTGACTCCAAAATGAGGAACAGATAAATGAGGCACACAGGCAGGACACTATTTTACTATATTTCTGACTTGTTCTTTTGTAATGTTATATTTTATTTTGAGAGTAGTAGCATTGACATGAAAATATTTATGGAAATTAATTGCTTCTTGTACAATATTAAACATATGAGGATCTCAAGTAGCTGAGTCTGCAGTAGAATTTCCTTGAGCTAAAGGCCCAGGTAAGCCTGAATGTGCTCTGATATGGCCTATATATAAAGGTTCTTTGCGAGTCCACAGAAGAGTTTGTACTTGATAAAAGCACTGTTGTAAGGTAGATTGAGGACTAATGGGTTCAGCTGTCTCAAGCTGAGGCACAAACTGGGCAATATAGAGACTGTTAGTATAAATATTTAAAGGTTCTCAGGAAATGTTTGTAAGGCAGTTATTATTGCTTCAGGTTTTTGAGCAGACCTATGAGAAGTAATAATAATCTGTACTTATCAGAAACCACTGTAGCTGTACTGGAGGAGGAGCCATCTGTACAGATTGTATTTGCTTCTGGGATAGGTTGAGCCTTAACAACCTGAGGGAAAATAACAGGATGTCTTTTGAAGAAATTGACAATAGGTGAAATTGGCAAGTGATTATCAAATGTGGCCATGGTGGAACAATAGACAATTGCCCAATCTTCATTATTGTTAACTAGTATTTCAATCTGTTTTGCTGTGTATGGGACAATAACTGTCTGAGGATGAACTCCAAAAACTCAAAGGGCTGTCTTAAGTCCTAATGTAACTAGATTTGCTACCATCACAGGATACGGAGGAAACAACATTTTGGGGGGACACTGGAAAATGGATCCATATCAGGAGTTCAATTTGCCACAATAGACCTGTAGGAGTATATTCAGAATCTAATACTACGAGATTAAAAGGCAAGGGTAGATCAACTCTATCACTATGAGCATTTTCTAAAGCTTTTTCTACTAACCTCAAGGCTTCTCTACCTTCAGGAATTAAATTTCTGGGGGATGTAGGGTCTGAATCTCCTTGGAGAATATCAGAGGTTTAAGTTGACCAGTGGTGATTCCCAAATTTGGCCTTATCCAATTTATATCACCTAATAATTTTTGGAAATCATTTAGAGTCTTAAGCTTTTCCATGGCTAATTGAATTTTTTGTGGCCTAACACAGGTATCTAATGTTTGATGTTCTAGAAAGATAATAGGGCTGTGGGTTTGCAGCTTTTCTGGGGCCACATGTAATCCCCATTTTCTAAGGTTTTGATAATATCATTAAATGCCCTAAATAAAGTCTCCTGTTTTCTGTGAACCAAAAGAATATCATCCATATAATGGAGACAATAAAGTTCTTTATAATTTTGTCTAATCTGTGGTATAGCCTGGCCAACATATATTTGACACATAGTGGGACTATTTGCCATTCCCCGGGGAAGGACCACCCATTGGTATCTAGTATTAGGCCCTTCATTATTTAAAGAAGAAACGGAAAAGGCAAATCGAGGGCTATCCTCAGGATGAACAGGAATGGAAAAGAAACAATCTTTTATATCTATAGAGATGATATGATAATGTTTTGGAACAGCAGCCTAGTGAGGGGAGACCCAGTTACACCAGGTCCATAATCTGCATACTGGAATTTATGGCTCTCAGATCTTGCAAAAGTCGCCATTTCCCAGACTTCTTATTTATGACAAAAACGGGTGCATTCCAAGGGGAAGTGCAAGGAATGATATGGTTTTTCTTCAATTGTTGATTAACTATTTCCTGGGCCGCCTCTATTTTTTCTTTAGAAAGGGGCCACTGGGGGACCCAGATAGGATTATTGGATCTCCATGTTATCTTTAATGGTTCAGTGACCCCTCCGGAAAACCCAGCCCCTCAGTCCCTGTTTGTCCTTCTGCTTGAATGGAGAAGGTAACACCTTGTAAATTTTTGCCTAGTCCTTTTCCAAGGATATAACCTTGTCTCACCATTACTGGCAAAACAGTTGGGTTTAGACAGGACATATTTTGCTCAACTGAGGAGGAAATGACAATACCCATCTGTGCTAAAATGTCTCTTCCCCAAAGAGTGACAGGCAGGTGAGCTAATACATAAGGTTGGAATGTTCCCTTTTCCCATCAGAGTCCTCCCAAGAAAATATAGCTGAACTTTGTAATGGGGTTTGGGCAAATCCAAGTCCCCATAAGGTAGTACTGGATGCTGTAACAGGCCATGATTTGTTCTAGTCCTTCTGTCTTATAATAGAGATGTCAGCACCTGTGTCTATTAGACCCTCTATGGGAGTACCATTAGCTTTTAATTTAAACATGGGTCTATTTTTTTTTATTGTGCCCAAAAGACACCTGATCCTGTGGATCCAAACCCATTGTTTTTTCCAGTCCTTTCTGAACAGGGAAAGGCCCCATGATGGCTAGACAATATCAATATTTGTGCTATCTTATCTCCTGGAGAAACAACAGATACCCCTCGAGGGGAAGATAGCATAATCTTTATTTCTGCAGTAAATTCAGAATCAATGACTCCTGGCAATACTAGTAATCCTGACAGAGTTGTGGAATTCCGCCCTAACAATAATCCTGCTGAGCCCTCAGGGAGTGGTCCATGTATGCCCGTGGGGACCGCTTGTACTCCCATTTCTGGGGTTAAAATGAGTCAGGCAGAGGCACAGAGATCCATTCTCCCGCTCCCTGATGTTCCTTGGGACAATGAGGAGATAGTCGGAAAGGATTGTGAATGGGGATCTGTAGTATGGGATTCTGAAAGGCCCTGAATATTTGAGGGCCCTGGGTTGGACCTCCCTGGCTGTTTATTGACTGGGATGGCATAGGATATCAAATCTTGATGTACAATATTTCACCCAGTGCCTTCCTTTTCAGCACCGGGACATAGACCTGGGGCAGGTTGATTTGTCCCTTGTTGTTCTCCAGTCTTAGGTGTTCCCCTAGGCTTTAATCCTATGGGTCCTTCAGGGCAGTCTTTTCTGAAGTGCCCTCCTTGCCCACACTTAATGCATATTATTCCTTTAGCTCTTGATTGCCCCTGATTTTGCCCATGAAGAGCAGCAGCTATTACTTGTCCTGTAATGACTGCATCATTGATATCCCTGCAGACCTTTATATAAGTACTTAAATCTTTATTTTTCCATGGTCTTATAGCTTCTTTACACCATCTATTTGCTTGCTCATAAGCTAATTGTTTTATTAAGGGCATAGCTTGTTCTGAATCCCCAAATACTCTAGCAGCTCTTTGGATTAGTCTATCAACAAAATCTGCAAATTGTTCATTACTTCCCTGAATCACTTTGGACAACTGCCCCTGTAAATCTCCTGACCCTTGAATTAACTTCCAGGCCTTAGTGGCAGCAGCAGAAATTTGTGCATACACCCCAGGATCATAAATTATCTGCTGTTGAATACCTTCATAGTTTCCTTCTCCTGTTAGCATTTCTACATTTCTTTGGGGAAAGCCTGTGGCAGCATTATGGCATGCCATTTCTAATGAGGCTTCCTGCCATGCAGTTTTCTACACTAGGTACTGCCTCCCTGATAGCACAGCTTTACATAGCCTTTTCCAATCTTCTGGCACTAGATTTAGCCCCGATACTGATTCCAACATACTAATTGTAAATGGGGCCTGTGGACTGTATGTAGCCACTGCCTCCTTAAAATTTTTTACTGTTTTGAAATCCAGAGGTTGGTGGAATCTTTGTCTATTTTGGTCCTCTAGTTCAGGGAAGAATTGTGGGACTTCTGAGGTTTCCTTAAGGGGGATTTCTTCTCCCCACGGTGAAAAACCCATCTGATTTATAGCATGAGCTAACTCCTCCCAAGGGTGTCTTGGGGGATATAGGGGGCAGGCTGCTTGGGGGGGAGCTGCTGCCTCCAGGAAGGGATTGGTATTCCTTCCTGATATAACTGATGGGGGTGACCGTGTCCTTGATGCTCTTTCTAATTCCTCCCCAGTAAACTCCTCCTCCTCTTCTTTCTCTTTATGAGAAGTTACACTTAGTTGTTTCTTTATCTCTTCCAGACACATATTTCCTTTTTTACTAAAGTTATTATTTTACCTTTTTTAGATGTTAGACATTCCTTAATGAGCTGCCACATGGGAAAAGTACCTATAGGTAACAAGGATTGCCTTTCTGCTTTAATAAGATCTTCTTTATCATGTTCCCATTGTGGAATATTTAGGACTCCCTGTTCCAAAAACCAAAGACTAACCTTGGCCAACGTGGTTACATGTGCTGCCACAGTAGGTCATTTTATGGCACTCCCATTAGCCTTAAATACATTTTATATGATTTTTATCATTTGATTTCTAGACACTTGTGATTCCATTCTGGAGTTATGAGACCTTCCTTTACTGGGGTTATGTGGCCTCCTTTACAGGGGTAATGTAGACTCCCTTTACCAAGGTATTTGGTCCCCTTCACCAGGATTGTGGGGTTCCTTCACCAGGACTGTGGGGTCCCTTTCACCAGGATTGTGGGGTCCCATTCACCAGGACTGTGGGGTCCCTTCACCGGGACTGTGTGACCTCCCCCTTTTACACTCTGGCCAGAGATTTCTGGGAGTTTATCCTACAGTTTTCCTATAGCTTACCCAAAGTTACTTAGTTTTCCTCTAGCTTACCTTAAGTTACTTACATGGTAGGACACAGAAGGAGAAAGAAGCTCCCTGTACAGGCCACCACTTGTTCTATCCAGCGGAATTGGCGTGGAGAATGGAGACACCACCAAACTTTAGTTGACGAGATTTATTGTGTCCTCCCTATTTTCCTGCCTCCTTTCTTCTCCACTATCTCCCTTCTTCTACCCTCTCCCTCTCTCCTCCCCCAGGCTCCTAGCTTATCAGCCAATTATATCAAAGCTTTCTCTCATGCAGGAGAGCATGCAGAGAAATATCAACATAGCACTATATGAATCACAAGTTGTCCACGCGTGGCATGATATTAGATAGCCAATCCTAGAGCCTGGCGTTAACACGCCATAAGTCTCCAAGGAACTAGTAGGCAAGCAACCTTTTTAGATACTTCCTTATTTTGGTATCTAGTGCCCTTTGGCTCATTGCCAGGCACCATCTTGTCCATGACGGCCCTCAACAGAAGTTGTGTGCAATATCATCCATAACAATTATAAGAGCTGTTATGTAGACTATTATGCAAAAATAACATCATAATAAAACCCCTCAAGATAATTCAATATCTGTCCTTAGTTATTAATAGTAATACCAATACTACACTTTTCAAAAGTGATATAATAGTTGTCCTGTAAACTGTAGTTCTATTATAGAATCCATATTATTATAGAATCCTCATTAGTAGGTCTGCTATATGTGCTTCACTGGAAGCAAGCAGGGAGTTAGGACAGAGCACTAACCCTAACCATGATGCAAGTTCTTAACAGGCTCCACTAGAAAAAAACCATGCCCAGTAACTGAAAGAGTTCAGAAAGCACCTGATCAAGTCACATAGAAAGCATCATCTTTGTCCCACTTCTCTGGGAGTAATATGTCACCAATAATGCAACTGCAATGAAACATTCCTCAATCACACACAGGGCTCCATGTTACCTGGGATTTGACCCTTCAGATCTGAGTTGCAGTCTTGCACCTGAGAAAAACCAAGTGGCTCCTAATTTCCATGGTCTTTTTGTCAGGATCACCGTATCCTGAGTACACAGGTGGAGATATGAGAACATGAGGAGGGACAGATGTAGCCTGCACTCCCTTGCTACTCCTTGCTAACACAAGACCAGAGGGCAAGGTCTGTGGGCTGTGCTTCCAGGGTGTCTCAATCTCGCACTAACATTGATTGTTCTGGGTTTCACACTGTGCCTTTAATCATTGTATTTGCCTAATTTGGATTTCAGTAGGGAAGTTGTGGTCATAATATATCACTTTAAAATTTTTATTTTGTCTACATTGGTCTAGCTGTCAGAAAAAAGCATGATTTTAAAAGAGTGTATGTTCTTGTAATTATTTCACTTAGAGTTTTTTGGCACATGACACCTTTTTCTTGGATGCTCTTCTTGAATGAGAGTAGTGCAGTCCTCAGAGTTTGGTGCCTCAGTGTTTCAATCTGTAGATGATGTACTTCAGAGTGTGAAAGTCAATACTGGGACAACTGGGTACAGAAGCATGTTAAGGATATTGGTAGAAAGATGTATTAGAGGCAAGGGACTAATACTTTATTGATATACTTGTTCATGGGACTTCTTTGTTAAGACAGTGAATCTGTTTCCAGTGGAATCAAACCCCTCTTGAATGCAGGATCCTTCACCTCTTTTCTGTGATTTCCTTTTTCTCTTGTTTTGGAGAATTGAAAAACGATCCCAGCAAATCAATTTTCAGACCTTTTCCAATAATGTTCAATGAAGAGAAATTATCACTAGCTGACCTTGTTAGCTTAAAGACTTTGTACAGTGACTTGAATACTGACTGAAATGCTCATTTCATGGTCCTATCAGGCCTGCCAAAGCTCACACAGGGTTCTTTCTCCTTCATGAAGAAACTTAGTGCATATGGAACGTTATCACATAATGCCATAATGTCATAAGATGAATACATAAAGGAGCAGGAGATAAGAGAGGAGAATTTTCCATGACGTTGATTTTTACCAGCTTAAAAAAAAGGACTATTTTCTTTTTTCAAATTTACTGGTGCCTCAGAGCTTACCAAACTCAGCACCATTCAGAGTTGCAGGGCTTCCTTGTGCTGATCCTCCCATTTGTTTCTCCCCAGTAAATTTCAAGGAACACAGAAGCATTCAAGAATGCCCTATCCTGGGAGCCTTCAAAAAGGGCTGATTTTGCATATGAGTATTGATATTCAAGTCTTTACAATCCAGTGGTCTATCATCAGACTCTTACCTTTGTGGCAGATAATGAAAAGCCAATTAGTTCTCTGCGCAGAAGCAAGATGGTTCTAAGCCTTTGAGATGGTTTACTAATTTTAGGTGTTTCATAGTGGAAGAGAAGATCATCAAAAGTGGGCACAAGGCACTCAGTGAACCTCCATTAGATTAATGACTATGCTCTGAAGGGAGTGGTTACCTAGTCCTTTTCCATTTTTCATAACTGAATTTTCAATCCTAGTCTCTGCTCCAGTAACCTTAGCTATTGAATGAATATTGACTTCTATGTTGGTTCTTTGTTCATCTACTGAGGCCTTCTTTCCAAATTTTAGTTGGAATAATAAAAAGAAACTGTCTTCAACAACACACACAAAAAGAAATGACCTGCTATGACATTGAAAGAAGCAATGCAGATGTTCCCTAAAGAAATAGAGGAAGAGAATTCCACTCACATGTTTATGGCCATGGTATTGAACAAAGTTTTATTGATTTCACACCATCATTTATTCTTGATAAAAATTTAATTCATGAATTTTGTAACCAAAATATTTTCATCTATGTGAGGCATTTAGAAATGGAAACAGAAATGCCAGTTTCTTGCAATTTAATGTGGTCTCTGGAACTTTGCCTGCTGCCACACAAAATTTTCCAAAAAATTGCTGGAATTATAGCAGTGCCACTGCTATGGGACTATGGAGACAAAGAAATTAGTCTTCTGATGACTACATCTTGGAAGTAAAATACCATGTTTCTTGCTGATTTATCTTTCTTTGAAACCAGATGCTGCTGCGTATTCACTTAGATGGGAAAGCTACGGGTTTTGGAGAAAAGAATTCTCTTGTGCCAGTGATTACTTGTAGTGTACCCACATCATACAATGAGAAGAAATACTGAAACAATTCTAAATTTCACAGGAAGCTTTGGAAGGTCTATGGCACAGGGATTCTATCTCTGAAAATCAGTCACAACAAACTTCCTTTGGGACAGAGTGGAAACAAGGACAAGGTACAAGTTGATTTCCCCATTTCACTGTTGTACTCACATCATGGTAAAGTTGTATGTCATCCCTTGTCTCTCTCCTTTCTGTGTTGTGTTTTCTGTATGTTGGTGCATTACAAACACATGACTCAAACATTAGGATTCCCAAGGAGTATGTATATAAATGGCCTTATACACTTGATGACAACTTCAAAAGCATTTTCTAGAATAATCACAGGAGAATAAATGGCAAAAGTATTCAGGACTTTTAAGGCATAATGACTTCTTCAGGACCAACCACATGACCAGAAGTAGGAAATGGGTCTGATCCAAACTGTCTCTCCAAACCAGGTGACTTGGCTACATCTGAAACATCCTAGGGACCACATTCAGGGTGTGTTGATGCAACCATCTTCATTTGTATATGTGTCAAACGAAGATGGGAGAAACCTCCATATGAATGGGCCATTAGAACCATCTTGTGTGAGAAAGCGCTTTGAGTATGGAGTACCCAAGGAAGTACCTCACTTCCTTGGCAGCAGAACACACAGAACTTGGAACCCTAGTAGCTAGGCACCCACATTCCAGATAAACTCCCATTCTGCTCACTTGAGTTGAGACAGCAAGTCCAGAACCATGAGTTCTTGTTGTCTACTCATCTTTGGATGTTTATTTCACAGGAAAGACCCTAGTAGTGATCCTTCCTAAGGTTGGAAGCACTGTATCAATGTTGGGACCAACAACTTCAGTGATATTTCCCAAGAAGACCAGAGGTAAAACAGAACAGGACTTTGGAAGTGAGTAGAGTCTGTCCTCTGCTCAGATAGCACCAGATCCTCAGAAGTTTTTGGTCTCTGTTTGTTTATATTTGTGACTCATTGAATTTGATGTTGATCAAGCATTGATACTATCCTTTAAAATGGTGCCACCTTAAATCATTCCCGCCACACCTCAGAGAGACATAACTACATATTTGAGTGAGTACAAACTAGTACTTCACAGGCCCTAGTAACTATACCTCTTAGCAAGTCTTCTCTAAACATCTTAGAGAGCCTTTCTGCTTACCTCAGAGAAATACACACCTCAGAGAAAACTTTTGACTCACCACAGAGATCTTTCCTATACACTTAAGTGAATACTTACACTCTCATCAATAAGCCTTCCTACAAACCTCATAAAGCCCTTCTACACACTTCAGAGGGCCCTACATACATATCAGTGAGCCCACCCTACATAAAAATCAGAACCCAATTAACACCACAGAGAATCTTTTCTTCACACCTCAAACTCACTTTCCTACTGTCTAAATAATGACTCCCTACTAATACCAAGAGTTTTTTCTACACACCTCAAATTCCCATTCATATTTCCCATAGGAACACTGCCTCCACACTTTATTGAGCAACACTTATACAACTCAGAAAGCCTGTCCTATACACCCCAGAGAGTACTACCTGTAAATTCCAGTGAGATGTTAATTCAAACCTCAGATTTCCCATACTACAAACAGCAACACACCCTATTACACAACTTGGATACAACTTACTACTCAACAAAATGTCCTCTCTACTCACCTTTGAGGGTTGGCCTGACACACCTCAGAGAAGACTCTGGATACAGTGTTGAGTGGCCTTCCTAAACACTGTATGGATTCCCCCTATTATACTCAAAGAATACTCCCATTATATCTCATTTGTTCTACCTAGTCTTATCAGATAGATTTTGTATTCATTTGAGAAGATCATAACTACACAAAAGAGAGCACTCCTATGTAGACAAAAGCCCTTCTTTACCCCTCATATATTCCTCCTACACAACTCAAATCATCTGCACTACAAATCTCAGAGAACCTTCCCTTCACACTTCAGTGAACACTTTCTACACACATAGCAGTCACCTCTCCACAAAGCTCAGAGCTACTCATATCAAGTGTCCTTTCTACAGAATTCAGAGGACCAGCCATACACAAGTTAGACACAATTCCTACACATTGTTTATCAATCACTGTATCAATGTTGGGAACAGAGAACTGTTGTTACACACCACACACCATGCATCTACACACCTCAAAATGCCATAATTTCAGTATTCATAGGGCACTTTACACAGCTCATAGAGGTCTCCTTTCAAAATTCAGTTTGTTCTCATTTATCTCAGAGATTTCTCCTTACTCACCATAGACATCTACAAATACACACCTCAGTTAGCTCTTAATTTTTACCAATGAGCACTCACCTTATACACCTCATTCAACAGTCCTCCCTACAAATCTCAGAGAGGCTCCTAAACAAACCTCAGAATGCCCTTTCAACAAACATTTACAAACCATTCCTACACATCTCTTGTAGCCTTCAAAACTAACAAAAGAGTCCTCCATATTTACCTCCAAGAGTCAAAACTACAAACCTAAAAGAACGCCCATGAAACTCTTTTGAGTGTCCTACCCAAAACATCTCAGTTTCTCTCTTCTATCCTCAAATATTCCTCTCACCACACCTGAGTTTATTCTTGCTACTCATATCAGAGATCTCACTATTCACTGTAGAAGTCCCTTCCTACATAACTGAGACAGTATTTCTACTACGTCAAACAGACCTCCTACACCCCTCATAGATCCATCTGTGCACCCAATATAGACATCCCTACACAACTCTGAGATCCCTTGAAACACACATCAGAATTCTATACCTCTGAATTTCAAATAGTCTTCAGTACATTAGTTGGCTATCCTACATGGAAAATCTCAGAGTCCAGCCTATTCAACTCCATGATTCCTAAATTCAGACCATATAGATCCTTTCCACACTTCATGGGAGAGACCCTCCCTTCTACATCAACTTGTCCTCCTTACTCATCTAACAGATATCACACTACTCATATAAAAAACACATACAAACACAACCAAATGAACCATTTCTACTCATCTCAGTGCACCCTATCTATACACCTGAGTGAGCCCTCCCAACTCAACTGAATGGACCCTTACACACACTTTTTGTAGCTCTCTAACACACATCATAGAACCATCCTGCACAATTCATAAAGTCCACAAAACACAGCTCAGAGACCACATGCTATGAACTTCAGGGAGACTTCTCTACACACCTCAGTTAAACCTTCATACACAACAAAGTGTACCCTCCATACTCAAATCTAGAGCAGTTCCTACACACATCAGAGAACTACCTACATAACTCAGTGAGTAAAACCATACTACTATGCAAGAAGAAATAATGTTTCTTTACAAGTCCTCTTTAAATACCTCAAAGAGCCTATATACTCACCTCACACAAGCCTCAATATACACACCACAAAGAACAATTTTGACTCTGTACCATGGCCTTCCCTGTACACCATAAATACTCTTACTCTGAACCTAACCCTAACCCTAAGCATAAACCTAAGTACTCCCTGAATGTCACAGAGTGCTCCCTGACCCTGAAACTGACCATGATTTGACCCTGATCCTAAACCCTAACCCTAGACCTAACCTACCCTAACCTCATTTTGCTCTCCCTTCTACACAAGCTTTTCCTCCCTACTCTTCTCACCAAAATGTTACTAATCACCTCAAATGACCCTCAAAACACAGCTCACTGAGTTCTTTCTACAATTTCCAGTGCAAACACCCTGTGCAACTATGTGAGCCATCCCAACTCACTTCAGGAGGCCCTGTCACACATAAAATCTTGTCCTAGGGCAAGCATTATATAGCCCTCTTATACAATTCATACACACCTCCTTACACAGCTCAGAAGCTGCACATTACCAATCTTAGAGACGCCTCTCCACATATTAGAGTATACTCCAAAAACATCAGTAGAAACCATTCTTATATCAAGATTAATACCTACTTATGTAGACAACCTCAGGCAGACATCAATAAATACCTTACTGAGTACAAATTATATTCCTATACAAGACCTTTGTACTAACTATACTTCTTTTTTTTATTGTAAACAAAAGAGATACATGTTGTTTCTCTGTACATGGAGACAAGGCATACCATTTGTGTAATAATAAATTTACATAGGGTGATGTTGTTTGATTAATTCTGTTATTTCATTCCTTCCCCCAACACTCCCACCCTCTTTTCCCTATATATATTCCTCCATTCTTGCCACCTTCCTTAACCCTAACCCCAAACTTAACCCTAACCCTAACGTTAAACCCTCCCAGCCCCATTATATGTCATCATCCACTTATCAGCAAGATGATTCATGCTTTGGTTTTTTTGAGATTGGCTTATCTGACTTACCATGATATTCTCCAATTTCATCCATTTACCAGCAAATGCCATAATTTTATCATTCCTTATGGTGGAGTAATATTCCATTGTATATATATGCCAGAGTTTCTTTACCCATTCATCAATTGAAGGACATCTAGGTTGGTTCCACAATCTGGCTATGGTGAATTGAACAGCAAGGAACATTGATGTGGCTGTATCTCTGTAGTAAGCTGATTTTAAGTCCTTTGGGTATAGACCAAGGAGTGGGATAGCTGGGTCCAATGGTGGTTCCATTCCAAGCTTTCTGAGGAATTTCCACACTGCTTTCCAGAGTGGCTGCACTAATTTGCAACCCCACCAGCAATATATAAGTGTACCTTTTTTCTCCACATCCTCTCCAACACCTATTGTTGCTTGTGTTCTTGATAATCGCCTTTCTAATTGGGGTCAGATAGAATCTTAGGGTAGTTTTGATTTGCATTTCTCTTATTACTAGAGACATTGAACATTGTTTTATATATTTGTTGATTGCTTGTAGATCTTCTTCTGTGAGGTGTCTGTTCATTTCCTTAGCCCATTTGCTGTTTGGATTATTTGTATTCTTGGTATAGAGTTTTTTGAGTTCTTTATATATTCTGGAATATAGTGCTCTATCTGAAATGAGTGGCAAAGATATTCTCCCACTTTTTAGGCTCTCTCTTCACATTACTGATAGTTTCCTTTGCTGAGAGAAAGCTTCTTGGTTTGAATATATCCCAGTTGTTGACTTGCTTTTATTTCTTGTGCTATGGGAGTCCTGTTAAGGAAGTCTGATCCTAAGACAACAAGTTGAAGATTTGGACCTACTTTTTCTTTTATAAGATGCAGGGTCTCTGGTCTCATTCCAAGGTCCTTGATCCATTTTGAGTTGAGTTTTGTGCAGGGTGCGAGATAGGCTTTCAATTTCATTCTGTTGCATATGGTTTTCCCGTTTCCCAGCACCATTTGTTGAAGAGGCTATCTTTTCTTCATCGCAAATTTTTGGTACCTTTGCTAGTATGAGATACTTGTATTTATTTGGGTTTGTGTCCATGTCCACTGTGCTGCACCATTGATCTACCTGTCTATTTTGGTACCAATACCATGCCGTTTTTCTTACTATTGCTTTATAGTAGAGTTGAAGATCTGGTGTTGTGATACACCCTGCTTCGCTCTTTCTGCTGATGATTGCTTTAGTTATTCTGGGTTTCTTATTCTTCCAGATGAATTTTATAATTGCTTTATCTATTTCTGTAAGGTACATCTTTGGTATTTTAATTGGAATTGCATTGAATCTGTATTGCACTTTTGGTAGTATGTCCATTTTGACAATATTAATTCTGCCAATCCAAGAACATGGGAGATCTTTCCATCTTCTAAGGTTTTCTTTAATTTCTCTCTTTAGTGTTCTGTAGTTCTCATTGTATAGGTCTTTCACCTCTTTTGTGAGATTGATTCCCAAATATTTTATTTTTTTGATGCTATTGTGAATGGGGTAGTTTTCCTAACCTCTCTCTCTGAAGATTCATCACTTATGTATAAAAATGCACTGGATTTATGAGCTTTGATCTTGAAACCTGCTACTTTACTGAATTCACTTATGAGTTCTAAAAGTTTTCTGGTGAAATTTCCAGGTTCCTCTAAATAAATAATCATGTCATCAGCGAACACAGATAGTTTGAATTCTTCTTTTTCCATTCATATCCCCTTAATTTCTTTGGTTTGTCTAATTGCTCTGACTATAGTTTCAAGGATGATGTTGAACAAAATTGGTGAAAGAGGGCATCCCTGCATTGTTCCAGTTTTTAGGGGAAATGCTTTCAGTTTTCACCATTTAGAATGATATCGGCAATGGGCTTAGCGTAGATGGCCTTTACAGTGTTAAGAAATGTTCCCACTATCCCAATTTTTTCTAGTCTTTTGAGCATAAAGGGATGGTGTATTTTATCGAATGCATTTTCTGCATCTATTAAAATAATAATGTGATTCTTAACTTTAAGTCTGTTGATATGGTGAATAACATTTATTGATTTCTGGATGTTGAACCAAGCTTGAATCCTTGGGATAAAACCCACTTGATCGTGGTGCACTATCTTTTTAATATATATTTGTATGCAACTTGCTAAGATTTTGTTGAGAATTTTTGTGTCGATGTTCATTAAGGATATTGGTCTGAAATTTTCTTTCCTCGATGTGTCTCTGTCTGGTTTAGGTATCAGGGTGATTTTGGCTTCATAGAACGAGTTTGAGAGGTTTCCCTCCTCCTCTATTTCATGGAATACTTTGAGGAGTATTGGAATGAGCTTTTCTTTAAAGGTTTTATAGATCTCGGCTGAGAACCCATCTGGTCCTGGACTTTTCTTTGTTGGTAGGCTTTTGATGACCTCTTCTATTTCATTGCTTGAAATTGGTTTATTTAAGTTGTGTATGTCCTCCTCATTCAGTTTAGGTAATTCATATGTCTCTAGAAACTTGCTGATGTCTTTGAGGTTTTATGTTTTATTGGGATATAGATTTTCAAAATAGCTTCTATTTATATTTTGTATTTCACTCGTGTCTGTTGTGATATTTCCTTGTTCATTCCAAATTTTAGTAATTTGAGTTTTCTCCCTCTTTCTCTTTGTTAGTGTGGCTAAGGGTTTATCAGTTTTATTTATTTTTTCAAAGAACCAACTATTTATTTTGGTAATTTTTCTGATTATTTCTTTTGTTTCAATTTCATTGATTTTGGTTCTGATTTTAACTATTTCCTGTCTTCTACTACTTTTAGTGTTGGTCTGCTCTTCTTTCTGTAGGACTTTGAGTTGTAGTGTTATGTCATTTATTTTTTGATTTTACTTCTTTTTTTGAATGGATCCCAGGAAATAATTCTTTCTCTAAGTACTGCTTTCATAGTGTCCCAGAGATTTTGATATGATGGGTCTTTGTTCTCGTTTACTTCTAAGATTTTTTTTATTTTCTTCCTAATGTCTTCTGTTATCCATTAATCATATAATAGTGTATTATTTAGTCTCCAGGTATTGGAGAAGTTTCTGTTTTTTATTCTGTCATTTATTTCTAATTTCAATCCATTATGATTTAATAGAATACAGGGTAGTGTCTCTATTTTCTTGTACTTGCTTACAGTAGCTTTGTGGCATAAAATATGGTCCATTTTAGAGAAGGGTCCATGTGCTGCTGAGAAGAAAGTATATTCTTCTTTGTTGGATGATATATTCTATATATGTCCATTAAGTCTAAATTGTTTATTGTGTTATTGAGATCTATGGTTTCTTTTTTCAATTTTTGTTTGGAAGATCTATCCAGTGGTGAGAAAGGTTTGTTAAAATCGCCTAGTATTATTGTGTTGTGCTCTATTTGATTTCTGGAAGTGAGAAGGATTTGTTTAATGTACATGGATGAGACAATGTTTGGAGCATAGATATTTATGAGTGTTATCTCTTGCTGATTTATGCTTCCCTTAAGCAGTATGTAATGTCCTTCTTTATCCCTTCTAACTAGTTTTGGCTTGAAGTCCACATTATCTGAAATGAGGATGGATACTCCAGTTTTTTTGCTGTGTCTGTGTGCATGGTATTTTTTTCCCATCATTTCACCTTTAGTCTAGGGATATCTCTTTCCATAACATGAGTCTATTGCAAGCAGCATAATATTTGATTTTTCTTTTTAATCCAATCTTCCAGTCTATGTCTTTTGATTGATGAGTTCAGGCCCTTAATATTTAGGGTTATTATTGTGATATGGTTTGTATTCCCAGTTATTTGACTCATTTTGTTTTCTGTCATGAATTGGTTTCTCCTTTATTTGGCTATTCCTTTAGGCTAATTCCTCCCATTGCTGATTTGCATCATTGTTTTCCATCTCTTCCTCATGGAATATTTTGCTGAGAATGTTCTGTAATGCTGGCTTTCTTTTTGTAAATTCCTTTAGCTTTTGTTTATCATGGAAGGATTTTATTTCATCGTCAAATCTGAAAGTAAGTTTTTCTGGGTATAAGATTCTTGGTTGGAATCCATTTTCTTTCAGGACTTGGTAAATGTTTTTCCAGGTCCTTCTAGCTTTTAGTGTCTGGTTTGAAACATCTGCTGATATTCTTATTGGTTTTCTCCTGATTGTAATTTGATGCTTTTCTCTTGCCTCCTTTAAAATTCTGTATTTTGTATGTTAGGTATTTTCATCATAATGTGCCTTGGTGTTTGTTTGTTGTAATTTTGTATATTTGGAGTCCTATAAGCCTCTTGTACTTGGTTTTCCATTTCATTCTTCAGATTTGTGAATTTTTTTGATATTATTTTATTGAATAGATTGTTCATTCCTTTGGTTTGTTTTTCTAAGGCTTCCTCAATCCCAATAATTCTTAAATTTGGCCTTTTCATGATATCCCATAATTATTGTAGATTTTGTTCATGATTCCTTACCATCTTCTCTGTTTGGTCAACTTTGTTTTCAAGATTAAATATTTTTTCTTCAATGTCTGAGGTTCTGTCTTCCAGGTTTTCTATCCTATTGGTTATGTTTATGGAGTTTTTAACTTGGTTTATTGTTTCCTTCATTTCAAGGATTTCTGTTTGTTTTGTTTCTTTTTTTCAGTATCTCTAACTCTTTAATGAAATTATCTCTTGCTTCCCATATTTGCTCTTTTAACTGCTGATTGGTGGGATCATTTGATGCCTTCATTTGCTCTTTCATCTCCTCGTTTGCTTCCCTGATTGTTTTAATTATGTACATTCTGAACTCCCTTTCTGACATTTCTGCTGTGCTGTCATTGGGTTTTATTGATATAGTATCTTGTCACCGCCCACAACAACAGTCCTGCGGATATTTGTTACCGCATGCAGCAACAATCTTGCACGTATTTATTGGAGGTGGACTGGAAATAAACTACTTTTATTCCTGAGCTGCTTCCTTGCTTGCTTCCTTATTCTATAGCTTATAGAGGAAGACAGAGTTGCTTGACTTTAGAGGAAGAGTGGCTTTGAGAGGGAGAAAGACTTTGCTTAGAGGAAAAAAAGACTTGCTATGCTTTCAGAAATCTATTTCTTCTTAGTGTTCTGCTGCTTCTTCTTAGAGATGTGTCCTGCATCCTGCAAACTAAATGTGCATGCTAGAGGTGCATGCTAAAGGTGCTGTCTATCAGTGGTGCTTCTTCGTGGTGCCTCCCACATACTGCAATCTATGATCTGTGACATAGAGGTGTGTTCTTTGTCTTCCGCTCTGCGATCTGCCATCTGCCTGCTGCTTTCTGCTTACTGTGCTGCTGCTTTCTTTCTACCTCCTGCCTACTGCCCACTTATATTCCCTCCAAGAGGCGGAAGGTAGGGTCATGCCAGTTAAGCAAAGAGCAGATGAGGAGCCGGCTGCACAATCATGGCAAAGGTCAAAATGAGCAGGCACGAGCAGGAGCACTTGGGAACACTTGTGCATGTGTTGTGTGCATGGACTCACTTGAATATGGCCAATGATAAAGCACCTGAGTGTGTTTACGTTAACCAACTTCCTCACCACCGATGTGATCAAAACAACTTCTGGCTGGCTGCCAGGTGCCATCTTGGTGTCATCTGCATGGTATAGCCCCCAACAGTATCTAGGTTTGTTTGGGACATTTTCTTCCCTTGTTTTCTCATATAGATCAGATATCAGTGGGACTCTGAGATATTGCAGATTTCCTCTATTGGATTATAGTGTCCCTGTAGATTTCCAGTATATCACCTCACAGTCTTCAGTATCCTGAAGTCTTGGAGAAACTTGATAATGCAGTGCTTCTGATGAAAGTTGCCCCTAGCCCACTACTGGTTCCAGGGTTTGGAGCTGGCTCTGTGAAGAATGGCTCTCATGGGGTGGCCTGCTCTGAGAAGCTGACCATGGAAGGAGTCTGCTGCCGGAGGGAGCCGGGCTGCTTGTGGAAGTCCCTGGCTGCTTTGCCCTGGTCACTGAAGCTGCCTGCAGGCCTGGGCCCTCCACTGAGTTTGGGACTTGGAGCTGGCTCTGTGCAGAAAAGCTCTCATTGGGTGGCCTGCTCCACGAAGCTGGCTGTGGAAGGAGCCTGCTGCCAGAGGGAGCAGGGCTGCCTGGGGAAGACTTTACCTGCCCTGCCCTGCTCTGAGAAGCTGCCCCTGTCTGGGCCTGCTGCCCAGGCCGAGTATCCCAGTGGGGTAGACTCAGCCCATGGCTCTATGTTAGTCCG
This sequence comes from Sciurus carolinensis, assembly GCF_902686445.1. Classification (NCBI taxonomy): domain Eukaryota; kingdom Metazoa; phylum Chordata; class Mammalia; order Rodentia; family Sciuridae; genus Sciurus; species Sciurus carolinensis. Next base: position 174,564 of record NW_025920188.1, on the reverse strand, counting down.
AGTCTCTCAATGCTTCCCCTTCTTGAATCCTGGGTTCTGGAGCGACAGGAGATGCAGTCACCCTCTAGTCCACCATCTTGGATCCCATCTGTACTAATTATACTTCTATGTGATGCTCTTTAAACACCTCAGAGAGAATTTCTACTCACCTCAGAAATCCCTCACTACACATCTCAGAAAGCAATTTCTACTCACCTCAGATGTCTTTCCTATACATTGCAAAACCCCAGCTTATTCAGCTTTGTGAGCCCTCCCTCTCACAGAAAGAAGTCCACTGACAAACATTATAAAACCCCCTTCACATTTCAGAAGGCCCTCCCTACATACATCAGAGAGACATCCTTACACATAGAGAACCTGTTTTAACACTGCAGAGAATATTTCCTACACACCACAGACTTATTCCCCTACACATCTAAATAATCCCACCATACTCACATCAAGATCCCTTCCTAAACACCTCAAAGTGCCATCCATACACAGCTTAGGAATGCTTCCTCCACACTTTATTGAGCAACACCCGAACAACTCAGATAGCCCTCCATATACATCCCAGCAAACACTCCCTATAAAAACCAGAGAGATGTTAATTCAAACATCAGAATGTCCATGCTATACATCTCAACCAGTGCTACAAACACAACAGTGAGAGATCTCACTCCTAGTTAAAACTCATCCTACTCATTTGTGGTTGCTGCACATACACACCTAAGAGAGCCCCCATCACTGTTCATTGAAAGCCATCACAAACATTTCAGAGATTTATTGTACTATCTCAAAGAACCCTACCATAACACACAGTGTGCTCTCCCTACACATATCAGAGAGATCTCACTATTCACTTCAGTTCATCCTCCCTCCACAACTGTGTTAACATCTCTACTCAGTTATAATTCCCATTTACACTCCCATAGATCCCTTGGCATATCTAATAGAAAACTCCCTACACACCTGTGGGAGCCCTCATACACACCTAAGAATGCCATTCTTATGCATTTAAATGAGCCCTCACTATAGTGATATCAGAGAATGTACACTAAAAACCTCAGAGAATGTACACTAAAAACCTCAGAGCGTCTTCCCTACACATCTCAGCAAATCTTACCTACATGTGACATAGGCCCCATTTCACACTTTTAAAGGTCCTCCCTTCTACATCAATTTGTCCTCCCTACTTCTCTTACAGAGTTCTCACTACTCAGCTAAAATGGCCCTCCAGAAATAATTCACTGAGTCTTCTCTATTCAACTCAGTACACATTCTTTATACAGCTGAGTTACCGCTCACAACTCATCTCAGAAGGACAACACACAAACATGGTAGAGACCTCTGACACACATCAAAAAGCTATTCTATGGACCTTATAGAAGTTCCTCTAAACATATCAGAGACTAAAAGCTACCAGTCTCAGAGTTCTCTCTACACACCTCAAAGTAACCTTCATTCACATAAAAGAAAGTCCCTCCTACTTACCTCAACAGCAGTCTCTACACACCTCAGAGAGACTTCCCTACACACCTCAGCAAGTACAAATTAGATTCCTTTAAAAAACCTCTTTACTAACTATACTTTACTTCATGTCCTCCCCAAATTTTTTCATATCTGAGCTGACTCTAATCTGATCCAGTTGTGTAATATTTCATTCTGTGTCATGTTTCAAAGCCCCTGTGTTTTTCTGAGTTCCAGGGTATTTTTGTGGATTCAGCTTTGGTCCTGCATCAGTTGGTCTTGTTTTGTGTTCCTGGAGTTTTTTTCCTAATGTCTTTTTCTACTGTCTTTTCTCAGAGTCCAGTTATTCAAAAGTTAACTCATAAATACCCTGGAAAGGAAGAGATTCCTTTAGAAAATACCTAAGGTTGGAGAATATACAATGGTGAAAATGAGAGTAAATCTTCCACCTTGGAGAATGAGTAGACCACATGAACCTTTGATTTTAGTCTTCTCCATGGCTGGTAGATTCTACACCTTATATCTCCAACTGCACAGGTTCTACACATATTTTATAAAAATTTGTGACCTGCTTTATTTTAATTACTCAGTGGTTAAATATGACATTATGTGCAATAAACATCTGAAGTCTGAAGCTATTTTGTTTCATAACTGGGAGCCAAAAATTATAAATTATTTGTTTTATATCAGTTTTATGCATGTGTGCATACCTGTTTATTGTATGTTGTATCTGCATATATGATTTTATCTATATATGTTGTAAATGGTGCCAATATTGGCATATATATAAAAAGAATTAATAAATTTACAATAAAATGGATCAGAATGACTTTCAGTTCACACAACTAAAATTGGCTAAATAGATAAAAGTAAGGATGTCTTTAAATTTACTTAAATATTTCTCTAAGTGGTCAAGCAATCAATATAGTGTTGATTTATCTAAAATAGTTAAAGTGTAATATCTATTTCTTATAGGATGTGTCTTCAGCAAAAAATAATGACTTAAATTGGTAGGTAGGTTGATGTAAAATCTTCAATGTCATGGATACCATAAGTTAAAATTAGATGAATTAGATTTTACAGAAATAGAATAAGCATTTATAAAAGTACATATATTGACTAATCAATATCAATGCATCTACACTGAAGTGTTGATTTTGATGAATCTACAATGAAGGGTTGATGTCAATGTATCTACCCAGAATAGTTAAAATAGATAAATCTATACAATGTGTTGATATGGATGATTTGACTCCAATGAGTCATTATTGATGAATCTACATCAACAGGTACATACTGACAAATAAACCCAGAAGAGTAGAAATCAACAAATATAATGCAATGGATTGATATCAATGAATCTACATTGATGAATCATATCAATAAATTGATATTGATGAATCTATACCTATAAGTTGATATCTACACATCTCCACCAATGAGTCAATATTGACAAATAACCAAGTCTTTATCATCAAATGTATGTAGTTTTATATTTATGAATCTACCCTGATGAGTTGATATTGATTAATCTACACAAAAGTATTGATATCAATGAATCTATATCAAACCATTGATATTGATGGATCTATTCTGATGGGTTTATATTGACAAATCTACCCTGACAGGTTGATATAAATGATCTACACTGATGAGAAGGATAGATGTTGATGAATATACCCATAAAAATAGATATCAAATATATACCCCAATGGGTTGATATCAATGAATCTACATTGACAAATCCATACTGACAAATCAATATTGATGAGTCTACCCCTATAAGTTGATATCTACAAATCTCCACCACAGTCAATATCAACAAATCTACCCAGACACATCAATGTCAACCACTGTTCATGGACAAATCAATATTGGTAAATCTACTTCATCAAAATGATTTCAACAAATCAATATTGATGGATATAGCCAGTTTAGTTGATATCAGAGAATCTACCATGACTGATTGATTTTGATGAATCTACCAGAATGGGTTGATATCAACAAAACTATACAGAATAGTGGATATCAAGAATTTATCATGGTGAGTCAATATTGATGATGTACATTTTTGAGTCAATATTGACAAATCTACATTGATGAATCAATATCAACACATCAATATCAACAAATATTTCCACTGAGTTGATATTAACAAATATACCCCAGATTCAATATCAACGAATCTACATCAATATGTCAATATCAACAAATAAACCCCATAGAGTCAATATTGATGAATCTACCTCAATATGTTGATATCAACAAATCAACACCAGTGTGTAGATATTAATGAATCTAACCTGATGAGTCATAATTCATGAATCTACACTGATGGTCCAATTTTGAGATATCTACAGAGGTTAGTAGATATTGACAAACTTTCCCCATTAAGTCAATATTGACATATCTGCTTTGAAGAGTTGATATCATCAAATCAATATTGAACAGTATACGCTAACAAGTGGATATCAACAAATCTACACCAATGAGTTTCTATTGATTAATGTATGCCTATTGGTCAATATCAACAAATCTATGCTGAAAGGTCCACATATATGTTTCTTCACCAATGTGTCAATGTTGATGAATCTAAACCTTTGAGTCAATATTGATGAATCTAGACCAATGAGTCAAAAAATCCACACTGATACGTTGATATTGTTAAACCTACCCAATTGAAGCAATTTTGTTGAATCTACCCCAATCGGTAGATATGGAAGAATCTACACCAATGATCCAATATTGATGAGTCTACACCAAAAAGTCAATATCAACAAATCTACCCTTAGGTCAATAACAATGAATCTATACAGAAGAGTTGATATTTATGAATATACCCTGATGGTTCAATATAAATGAAGCTACATATATGAACCAATACTAAAAAATCAATATCTGATAAATCAGCATGGATAGTTTTGTTGGGTATAAGATTCTTGGTTTGCAACCATGCTCTTTAAAAGCTTGAAATCTGTTGTTCCCAGCCCTTCTAGCTTTTAGGGTCTGAGCTGAGAAATCTGCTGATATCCATGTTGGTTTGCCCCTACATGTAATTTGATACTTTGCTCTCAAAGTCTTTAAAATTCTATCTTTATTTTGGATGTTAGTCATTTTCTTTATAATGTACCTTGGTGTTGATCTCTTGTAATTTTGTAAGCCTCTTGTAGTTGATTTTCCATTTCATTCTTCAGGTTTGGAAAATTTTCAGATATTATTTTATTGAATAGATTGTTCATTCCTTTGGTGTGCATCTCTGTGCCTTCCTCAATCCTGATAATTCTTAAATTTGTTCTTTTAATGATATTCCATAGTCTTGGCTATTCCATTCATAATTTCTTACTATCTTCTCTGTTTGGTCAACATTTTCAATAGTAATTTTTTCTGAGGTTGTGGCTTCCAGGTAATCTAGTCTGTTGGTGATGCATTCCATTGAGGTTTTTATTTGGTTTATTGTTTTCCTCATTTCCAGAATTTTTGTTTGCTTGTTTTTTTTTGAGAATCTCTAACACTTTGTTGATCTTTTACCTCCTGCAGTTGCTCTTTCAACTGTTTATTGGAATGATTGTTCATTGCCCACATTTGCTCTCTAATCTCATTCTTGCTTCACAAATCATTTTAATTAAGTATATTCTGAACTCTTTCCCTGACACTTCAGCTACTATGTCATTGGATTCTATTAATATAGAATCTTTGTTTGTTTGGATTACTTTCTTCCCTAGTTTTTTCATGTTGGTCATGTATCGTCCTCTCTAGCAGTACAGATCTGGCGTATAGCAGTTTCCCCCCTATAGACTTAGAGTGACACTGAGGGTTTCCAAAACCTCTTCTTTAAGGGGGAGATCAATATTTGCAGCACTCAGTACAGATAATATGTAGTGCTATACCAAATACCTCCTATGAAGACATTAACAGTGTTGTCATAATAAACAGAGAGGATGAGTTTCAGTATTATCTACAATATGCCAAATAGATTTGCAATGAGACCTACAATTTCTATTGGTAGACAAAGAGGATGGGGAGGGATGTAGGATGTAACCATTAAGGGGATAAAATAGAGTTTATAGAAATACTAGATCATAGAAAGAGTGACAGTGGAATCAAAAGAAGTTGGTTGTTAGCAAGAGAAAAGGAAGAAAGAGACTCTGAGGAAACAGGTAAACAAAAGGAAATAGAGTGAAAAAAAATAAAGAAATAAAAACAAAAATTTTCAAAAGGAGAAAAAAATCTACACTCTAACAATCATATATTATTCACACCTCTCAGTCTTCAGTAGCCTGATGAAAGGAAGCTACCTGACAATGAGCTTACAGTCTCCAGCAGGTTTCTCAGGGTGGTATTGACCCACCTAAAGATAGTGGCTTTTACTTCCAGGATAGTCCAAGATGGCTGCACTGGCTTCCAAATGTGTTGGCAAATGGAGAGCTGTAGTGCAGGGTGCAGGTGCTGAGTTTGGGGGACACAGTCAGGTCAGTGGTCCTGGAGACATAATGTGTTCAGTCTGGCTGGGTGTCCTGTAGGTCCTGTTTGTTGTCCCAAAATGGTGGCAGCCATATGTAACCAAACCTCTGGGTATTGTGACAGTGGACCTCCAGGCAATAGTGGTAAGCAGGCAATCCACTCGGGGTCTGCAGGCAGCCCATATGCTAACAATGGATGATTGGCAGGTGGACATCTGAAGGTGGGTGATGGGTAGGTAGGTGAAAGGCAGGGAAGAGACAGGCAAACAAGCAAATGGGGGATGATAGGCAGTAGTCAGTGGGTGATCTACACTCAAAATTGTCAATATGCTGGCAGATGACAGGTGATAACAGTGGACAAATGGGGTAAACAGCAGGGGATCAATGAGCAGCAGAGACTACCTTACAAAAATACAGATTTCCTTCTCATTGAATCCTGAGTTATGGAGCAACAAGGAATGCAATCTCCCTCTTGTGCACCATCTTGGATCTCTCACAGTTCATTATTGATGAATCTACAACTATCAAATCAAGTTCAACAAATCTAACCAGTCAAATTGATAATTAACAAATCTACCCCAATGGGTCAATAATGACAAATCTACCACAAAGAGTCAATTTTGACAAATTTATATCAAAGAATCAATATGGACAAATCAATATTAAACAATCTTCCTCGACATGGCAATATTGATGAATCTACACTGATAAGTGGATATTGACAAATCTACCCAATGTGTGGATATTGACAAATATACCCCAACAAGTCAATATTGATCAATCTGCCCGTACAGGTCAATGTCATTTAATCTCCACCTTTGAGTAAATATGAATGAGTCTACACTGATGGGTAAATATCAATTAATCTACACCTTTAAATTGATATTGATGAGTCTACATCATTGAGTCGATATCTACAAATCTACCCCTGTGGGTCAATACTGATGAATCTTCACTGATGAGTCGATGTTGATGAATTTTCATTAAAGAGTCAATATTGACACATCAAAATTGATACACCTATAATGACAAATTCATATTGATGAATTTACCCAATCAAGTTGATATTGCCAAATCTACCTGATAGGTTATTATGGATGAATCTTCACTGATGAGTCAATATCAACAAATGTACACAAGAGTTGATTTTGACAAATCTACCATTACTGGTCCATATTAATGAGTTAACACCTATGGGTCAATGTCAATGAATCTATCCCATCAAGTTTATATTGATTAATCTACCCCAATGGGTCCATTTCAACAAATCAACACTGATGGGTCAATATCAATGAATTCACACCAATTGCTTGATATTGATGTATCTATACCAACTATACCATGTTAATATTGATGAATCCATACCAGCAAATTGATACTGATGACTCTACTCTAGTTGATATCAACTAATCTAATATGAAGAATTAATATTGAAAAACTGATATAAAAGAATCATACCTGATATATTGATACTGACAAATTTACACAAGTGAACTGATCAATGAATATCCAGGCAGGTTGATATTAACTAATGTACCCAGATCAGTCAGTATCAATGAATCTACATTGTCAATCAGTTTTCAACATGTTGACATTGATATATCTACCCCAGTGGGTCAATATAAATGAAATTACTTGAAATGATCCATATAAATGAATCCACCTGCACCAGTTGATATCTATGAGTCTAAATCAATGATTTGATTTCAACCAATCAATGCTGATACATCTACACTGACAAGTTGATATTTATGAATCTACATAGGTGAGTTGCTGTCAATGATTCTACACAGTTTAGTCAATGGCAGAGAATTCACAATGACTGCTTGATAAAATCTACCCTAATGAGTTGATATTGACAAATCTACATGAACTTGTGAATATTGGAGAATCTAACATCACCTCTTAATATTGGCAAATGTACAATGTTGAGTTGATATTGACAAACCTATATGGCAGGTGATAAATTGATGATAAATTGACATCAAAACATTTAAATTGATGAACATTTACAACAAGTTAATATCAACTAATATGTCCTATAAAGATGATATTGACAGATCAATATCAACAAATCTACATGGGAAAGTAGATATCAAAGAATATAACCCAAAAAGTGAAAATTGATGAGTCTACAATGATGGGTTGACATCAACATATGTATACAAGTGAGAAGATATTGACAAATCTACCCCATAAATATTGACATATCTATGTTTAGGAATTGATATTAACAAATCAACATCAGGCAATCTACACTGATTGGTAGATAATGATGAATCTACACCTGCAATATTATATCAATGAATTTAAATATTTGAGTCAATATTGACAAATCTAGAGCCATGAGTCGATACTAAAGATTCTACGCTGATGAGTCAATGTTGATGGATATGCCCAGTTAAGTCAATTTCAATGAATCTATCCTGATAAGTTGATATGAACAAATCTACACCTATGATTCAATATCAGCAAATCTGCAACAGTCAATATCAGCAAATCTACCCACAGGTTGATATTGACACATCTACCTGGAAGAGTCAATATTGATGAATGTATCCCATGTGTTTGATACAGATGAAACTACATCTACTAATTGATGCTGACAAGTCAATATCTGATGAATCAATCCTGTCAGTTCAATATCAATGAATCTACACCAATAAGTTGATTTGGATGAGTCAACACCTATTGTTTAATGTCAATGGATCTACCCTATCCAGGTGATATCAATGAATCTAACCCACTGAATTGATATGGAGAAATCTACACTGAAGAGTGAATATTATTTAATCTACCCTGACAGGTCAATATCAAAGGATCAAAGAATCATCAATACCAATGAATCAACACCTACAGTTGATATTGATGAATATACCTCATCAATTCAATATCAATGAATCTAACCCAATGGGTCAATATGAACAAATTTACAGAGACAAGTCAATATTGATGAATATGCACTGAAGAGTCAATATTGATGAATCTATCCCAGTGTATTAATATTGACAAATCTATACTGAAGGACCAATATTGATAAATCTCTCATAATGGGTCAATATCAATGAATATACTCAGAAGAGTTGATATTGAAGGATCTATCCCAATGGGTCAATACCAACGAATCTACATTGTTGAATTCATATTGACATACCAATATTGATAAATCTTTCCCAAAGGATTGGTATCATTGAATCTATGCCAATGAATGAATATCAAGGAATCTTCTCCATTGAGTTTACATTGACAAATTGAAGTAACAGGTTGATATCAACAAATCTACAATAAGCACCAATATTGTGGAATCTATTCTGATTGGTTAACATTAACAAATTTTCCCTGTTGAGTCTATATCAAACAATCTTCAATATCTATGAACCTACCCCAAGAGGTAAATATTGATGAATCTACCATGATGAATTAATATTAATGAATCTACCCCAATATATCATTATTGCTGGTTCTACACCAAGTTAATTTTGAGAAATCTAAGCAGTCAAACTGATATCAATGAATCAAACTATCCAAGTTGATATTGAGAAATCTATCAATTTGGGTCGATATATACAAATCTACCCAGATTTATCAATATTGATGAATCTACAACAAAGGGTCTATATAAATAAATCTATCCCAACAGGCAGATATCAATGAATCTACCCCTACAGGTCCATATCAATGAATCTACACTGATGAGTTGATATTGATAAATCTACATAGACAAATCAATATTTATACAATATCATTAAATATACATCAACAAGTTGATATCAATGAATCTACACTATTGAATAGGTTTTGACCAGTCTAAACAGTTGAGATTGTATTGATGAATCTATCTCAGTCGATATTCACAAACCTAACCCAACCAGTCAATATCAATAAATCTACCCCTGTGGGCTGACATTGATGAATCTACATTGATGTGTTGATATCAATGAATCCATATTGACAGGTCAATATTGACAAATGTACCCTGAAAAGTTGATATCTATGAATCTCCACTCATGAATAGATATTGACAAATTTACCTAATTGATCTGATATAATCAATTCTACCATGATAGGTTTATGTTGATGAATACGCAATGATGAATCAACTTTGCCTAATCTATTCCATCAAGTGAATATTGACAAATCTACATTGAGAAAATGATATTAACACATCAATATTAAGAGTCAATATCAAACAATCTACACTGACAAGACAATTTTGAAAAATCTACACCAAGGTGTCAGTAATGATAAATCCAATGAAAAGAGTTGATATGGAAGAATCTACCCTGATGTGTCAATATTGAGCAATCTGCATTGACAGGTTGATAATGATGAGTGTCCCATGATGAGTGGATATTGACAAATCTACACTGGCAAGTGGATATCAATGAATCTACACTGACAAGTCAATATCAATGAATCTAAACTGAAGGGTCAATATAAATGAGTCTACTCCAAAAGTGGTTATCAATGAATGTTTCTTGATGGGTCTATATCTGTGAATCTATCCCAATGGGATGATGTTGATTAATGTATCCCAATGGGTAAATATCTATAAACCTACACCTTCAGGTCAATATTGAAAATTCTACCCAATGTGTCAATATCAATGAATCTATCCTGATAGATTAATATTGATGCATCTACCCTGACAGATCAATATGAAAGAATCTAGTCTAATAGGTCAAAATCTTTCAAGCTACACCCATGGGTCATTGTTGACAAATATACACCTTGCATATTTTATCAGTAAAATTTACACCAACTGGTAGATATCAATGAATCTACATCATCAAGTCAATAACAACAAATCTCCCTTTGGGTCAATGTTCAAATATCTACACCAACAGGTAAATATTGATGAATGTACATTGTTGAGTTGATATCTACAAATCTACCTTTATGGGTTTATATCAACAAATCTACACTAATGAGTCAATATTGATGAATCTACCACAACAAATCAATATTGAAACACCAATATTGATGAATCTACTCTGGAGAGTCTATTTAAAAAATCTAACCAGTTGAGTCTATATTTCTGATACTACACTGACTGACAGGTTGCTATCAATGAATCTACACTTTCAAGTTGATATCTATGAATCTACCCCAATGGGACAATATGTATGTACCTAATGCATCAAGTCAATATGGAAAAATCTAACCCTTTGAGTCAGTATTAAAAAATCTTAAGTTCAATATCAATATCAATAGATCCACATTGACAAATAAATATTGACAAATCAATATCAATGAATCAACCCTTTTAAGTCATTATGAATTTACACTGATAAGTTGATATTGATGAGTATGCATAGTCAAGTTGATATTGTTGAATGTACCATGACAGGTCAGTAGCAACACATCTATCCCATCAAGTTGATATGGGCATATCTACCCCTTCTAGTAGATATTAACAAATCTATCCTGAAGAACTAATATCAATTCATCTACACATACAGATCAATATCAATGAATCTACTCTTAAGGGTGAATATCAATGAATCTACACTGATGGGTTGATATTGGTGAATTCCCCCATCAAATCAAAATGGAGGAATCTACCCCTTAGAGTTGATATTGACAAATCTACCCCTTTGAGACAATACTGACCAATCTATCCTGAAGAGACAATATTAATGAATCTACCTAATAGGTTGATATGAATGAATAAACCTGATGGGTAGATATCAATAAATCTACCCTGCTAGGTGGATACTGATGAATCTACCTCTATAAGTTGATATCTATGAATCTACAATGATGTACTGATATTGGCAATCTCATGTTAGCTAAAGGCACCAAAAATATTCACTGAGAAAAGATACCTCATTCAACAAATGATGCTGTTAAAACTGGAAAGTCACATGTACCAAAATAAAATTAAGCCCTCATCTCTCACCCTGCATGAAACTCAAACTCACTGTGGATCAAAGATTTTGGCACTGGAACAGACCTTGGGACTCCTAGATGAAAAAGTAGGTTCAAATCCTTACTGTGTTGGTCAAGGATATGATTTCCTTAAGAAGACACCTAAAACACAAGAAGTTAAATCAAGAATCAATAAATAGGATGATCTCAATCTGAATAGCTTCTTTTCAGTGAAAGTAACAATCGATAATGTGAAGAGAGAGCCTACAGATTAACAGGAAATCTTTACTACATGCACCTAGGAAAAATCATTAATCTCTAGGCTATTTAAAGAACTCAAAAAACTTAACACCAAGAAAATAACACAAATAACACAAACAATTAATGTACTAAGGAACTGAACAGACACTTCACAGAAGATATACAATCATTCAACATATATATGAAAAATGTTCAATATCTCTAGCAATTATGAAAATGCAAACAAAAACTACTCTAAGATTTTTATCTCACTCTAATCAGATTGGCAATTATCAATAATTTAAGCAAGAATAAATGTTGTTGAGGATGTGGGGAGAAAGGCATACTCATTCATTGGTGGTGGGAATGAAAACTGGTGCAACCATTATGAAAGGAAATAGGGAGATTCCTCAGAAAACTTGGAATGGAATGACCATTTGCCGCACCAATCCCACTTCTCTTTTTATACCCAAAGGACTTACAGCACCACAGTCATACCAATGTTTATAGCAGCTCAATTCACAACAGCTAAAATATGGAAACAATCTAGATGCCATTCAACAGATGAATGGATAAAGAAAATATGGTAGAGAGCATGCCATGGAATATTACACAGCTTTTTTTTTTTTTTTTTACATTTACATAGGGTAATGATGTTTATTTTATTTTTCCCCTCCCCCCCACCCCTCCTACCCCTCTTTTCCCTCTACACAGTCCTTCTTTCCTTCATTCTTACCGCTCTCCTTAGCCTAACTCTAAACCTAACCCTAAACCTAATGCTAGCCCCTCCCACCCCCCATTATATGTCCTCATCCGCTAATCAGCGAGATCATTCGTCCTTTAGTTTTTTGAGATTGGCTTATCTCACTTAGCATGATATTCTCCAATTTCGACCATTTGCCTACAAATGCCATAATTTTATCATTCTTCATTGCGGAGTAATATTCCATTGTATAATATGCCACAGTTTCTTTATCCATTCATCAACTGAAGGGCATCTAGGTTGGTTCCACAATCTGGCTATGGTGAATTGAGCAGCAATGAAACATTGATGTGGCTGTATCTCTGTAGTATGCTGATTTTAAGTCCTTTGGGTATAGGCCAAGGAGTGGGATAGCTGGGTCAAATGGTGTTTCCATTCCAAGCTTTCTGAGGAATCTCCACACTGCTTTCCAGAGTGGCTGCACTAATTTGCAACCCCACCAGCAATGTATGAGTGTTCCTTTTTCACCACATCCTCGCCAACACCTATAGTTGCTTGTATTCTTGATAATCGCCATTCTAATTGGGGTGAGATGAAATCTTAGGGTAGTTTTGATTTGCATTTCCCTTATTACTAGGGATGTTGAACATTTTTTCATATATCTGGTGATTACTTGTACATCTTCTTCTGTGAAGTGTCTGTTCATTTCCTTAGCCCATTTGTTGATTGGATTATTTGTATTCTTCATGTAGAGTTTTTTGAGTTCTTTATAGATTCTGGAAATTAGCGCTCTATCTGAGGTATGGTTGGCAAAGATATTCTCCCACTCTGTAGGCTCTCTCTTCACATTTCTGATGGTTTCCTTTGCTGAGAGAAAGCTTTTTAGTTTGAATCTATCCCAGTTGTTGATTCTTGCTTTTATTTCTTGTGCTATGGGAGTCCTGTTAAGGAAGTCTGATCCTAAGCCAACAAGTTGAAGATTTGGACCTACTTTTTCTTCTATAAGATGCAGGGTCTCTGATCTGATTCCGAGGTCCTTGATCCATTTTGAGTTGAGTTTTGTGTAGGGTGAGAGATAGGGGTTTAATTTCATTCTATTGCATATAGTTTTCCAGTTTTCCCAGCACCATTTGTTGAAGAGTCTATCTTTTCTCCATTGCATATTTTTGGACCCTTTGTCTAGTATGAGAAAATTGTATTTATTTGGGTTTGTGTCCATGTCCTCTATTCTGTACCATTGATCTACCTGTCTATTTTGGTACCAATACCATGCCGTTTTTGTTATTATTGCTTTGTAGTAGAGTTGAAGATCTGGTATTGCAATACCCTCTGCTTCGCTCTTGCTACTGAGGATTGCTTTAGCTATTCTAGGTTTTTTATTCTTCCAGATGAATTTCATAATTGCTTGCTCTATTTCTGCAAGGTACATCATTGGGATTTTAATTGGAATTGCATTGAATCTGTATAGCACTTTAGGTAGTATAGCCATTTTGACGATATTAATTCTGCCTTATCCAGGAACATGGGAGATCTTTCCATCTTCTAAGGTTTTCTTGAATTTCTTCTTTAGTGTTCTGTAGTTCTCATTGTAGAGGTCTTTCACCTCTTTTGTGAGATTGATTCCCAAGTATTTTATTTTTTTCGATGCTATTGTGAATGGGGTAGTTTTCCTAATTTCTCTTTCTGAAGATTCATCACTTATGTATAAAAATGCATTGGATTTATGAGCATTGATCTTGTAACCTGCTACTTTACTGAATTCACTTATGAGTTCTAAAAGTTTTCTGGTGGAATTTCCAGGTTCCTCTAAATATATAATCATGTCATCAGCGAACAGGGATAGTTTGAGTTCTTCTTTTCCTATTCGTATCCCTTTAATTTCTTTGGTTTGTCTGATTGCTCTGGCTAGAGTCTCAAGGACGATGTTGAATAGAAGCGGTGAAAGAGGGCATCCCTGCCTTGTTCCAGTTATTAGGGGGAACGCTTTCAGTTTTTCACCATTTAGAATGATATTAGCCATGGGCTTAGTGTAGATTGCCTTTATAATGTTTAGGAATGTTCCCACTACCCCAATTTTTTCTAGTGTTTTGAGCATGAAGGGATGCTGTATTTTATCAAATGCTTTTTCTGCATCTATTGAAATAATCATGTTATTCTTAACTTTAAGTCTGTTGATATGGTGAATGACATTTATTGATTTCCGAATGTTGAACCAACCTTGCATCCCTGGGATAAAACCCACTTGATCGTGGTGCACTATCTTTTTAATATATATTTGTATGCGATTTGCTAAAATTTTGTTGAGAATTTTTGCATCGATGTTCACTAAGGATATTGGTCTGAAATTTTCTTTCCTCGATGTGTCTCTGTCTGGTTTAGGTATCAGGGTGATATTGGCTTCATAGAACGAGTTTGGTAGGGTTCTCCTCCTCTTCTATTTCATGGAATAGTTTGAGGAGTATTGGAATGAGCTCTTCTTTAAAGGTTTTGTAGAACTCGGCTGAGAACCCATCTGGTCCTGGACTTTTCTTTGTTGGTAGGCTTTTGATGACCTCTTCTATTTCATTGCTTGAAATTGGTTTATTTAAGTTGTGTATGTCCTCCTCGTTCAGTTTAGGTAGTTCATATGTCTCTAGAAATTTGTTGATGTCTTCGAGGTTTTCTGTTTTGTTGGAGTATAGATTTTCGAAATAGCTTCTAATTATGTTTTGTATTTCACTCGTGTCTGTTGTGATGTTTCCTTGTTCATTCCGAATTTTAGTAATTTGAGTTTTCTCCCTCTTTCTCTTTGTTAGTGTGGCTAAGGGTTTATCAGTTTTATTTATTTTTTCAAAGAACCAACTATTTATTTTGTTAATTTTTCCGATTGTTTCTTTTGTTTCGATTTCGTTGATTTCGGCTCTGATTTTAACTATTTCCTGTCTTCTACTACTTTTGGTATTGGTCTGCTCTTCTTTTTCTAGTGCTTTGAGCTGTTATGTTAAGTCATTTATTTGTTGATTTCTACTTCTTTTTTTGAATGCACCCCATGAAATAAATCTTCCTCTAAGTACTGCTTTCATAGTGTCCCAGAGATTTTGATATGATGTGTCTTTGTTCTCGTTTACTTCTAAGAATTTTTTTACTTTCCCTCCTGATGTCTTCTCTTATCCATTCATCATATAATAGTGTATTATTTAGTCTCCAGGTATTGGAGAAGTTTCTGTTTTTTATTCTGTCATTTATTTCTAATTTCAATCCATTATGATCTGATAGAGTACAAGGTAGTATCTCTATCTTCTTGTATTTGCTAACAGTAGCTTTGTGGCATAAAATATGGTCTATTTTAGAGAAGGATCCATGTGCTGCTGAGAAGAAAGTGTATTCGTTCTTTGTTGGATGGTAATATTCTATATATGTCCGTTAAGTCTAAATTGCTGATTGTGTTGTTGAGATCTATAGTTTCTTTATTCAATTTTTGTTTGGACGATCTATCCAGTGGTGAGAGAGGTGTGTTAAAATCGCCTAGTATTATTGTGTTGTGGTCTATTTGACTTCTGGAATTGAGAAGGATTTGTTTGATGTACGTGGATGAGCCAATATTCGGGGCATAGATATTTATGATTGTTATGTCTTGCTGATTTATGCTTCCCTTAAGCAGCATGTAATATCCTTCTTTATCTCTTCTGACTAGTTTTGGTTTGAAGTCCACATTATCTGAGATGAGGATGGATACTCCAGCTTTTTTGCTGTGTCCGTGTGCATGGTATGTTTTTCCCCATCCTTTCACCTTTAGTCTATGGTTGTCTCTTTCTATGAGATGAGTCTCTTGCAGGCAGCATATTGTTGGATTTTTCTTTTTAATCCAATCTGCCAGTCTGTGTCTTTTGATTGATGAATTCAGGCCATTAACATTCAGGGTTATTATTGTGATATGATTTGTATTCCCAGTCAATTGACTCATATTTGTTTTGACATGATTTGGTTTCTCCTTTATTTGGCTATTCCTTTAGGCTAGCGCCTCCTGTTGCTGATTTGCATCGTTGTTTTTCATCTCTTCCTCATGGAATATTTTGCTGAGAATGTTCTGTAATGCTGGCTTTCTTTTTGTAAATTCCTTTAGCTTTTGTTTATCATGGAAGGATCTTATTTCATCATCAAATTTGAAGGTAAGTTTTGCTGGGTATAAGATTCTTGGTTGGCATCCATTTTCTTTCAGGGCTTGGTATATGTTGCTCCAGGCCCTTCTAGCTTTTAGGGTCTGGATTGAAAAATCTGCTGATATTCTTATTGGTTTCCCCCTGAATGTAATTTGATTCTTTTCTCTCGCGGCCTTTAAAATTCTGTCTTTATTTTGTATGTTAGGTATTTTCATAATAATGTGCCTTGGTGTGGGTCTGTTGTAATTTTGTATGTTTGGAGTTCTATAAGCCTCTTGTACTTGGTTTTCCATTTCATTCTTCAGATTTGGGAAATTTTCTGATATTATTTCATTGAATAGATTGTTCATTCCTTTGGTTTGTTTCTCTAAGCCTTCCTCAATCCCAATAATTCTTAAATTTGGCCTTTTCATGATATCCCATAATTCTTGTAGATTCTGTTCATGATTTCTTACCATCTTTTCTGTTTGGCCAACTTTGCTTTCAAGATTAAATAATTTGTCTTCAATGTCTGAGGTTCTGTCTTCCAGGTGTTCTATCCTATTGGTTATGCTTTCTATGGAGTTTTTAACTTGGTTTATTGTTTCCTTCATTTCAAGGATTTCAGTTTGGTTTTTTTTCAGTATCTCTAACTCTTTATTGAAATGATCTCTTGCTTCCCGTATTTGGTCTTTTAACTGTTGATTGGTGCGATCATTTAATGCCTGCATTTGCTCTTTCATCTCCTCCTTCAATGCCTGCATTTGCTCTTTCATCTCCTCATTAGCTTCCCTGATCGTTTTAATTACGTACATTCTGAACTCCCTTTCTGACATTTCTTCTGCTGTGCTGTCATTGGGTTTTATTGATGTAGTATCTAGGTTGTTTGGGACATTTTCTTCCCTTGTTTTCTCATATTGGTCAGTTGTCAGTGGGACCCTGAGATATTGCAGTTTTCCGCTATTGGCTTATAGTGTCCCAGTAGATTTCCAGTGTATCACCTCCCAGCCTTCAGTAGCCTGATGTCTTGGAGGAATCTGAGAAAGCAGCTCATCCAAAGAAAACTGCCCCTAGCCCCCTACTGGTTCCATGGTTTGGAACTGGGTCTGTGCGGAAATGCTCTCACTGTGGGCCTGCACCGTGCAGCTGACCGTGTGGGAAGAGCCCACTGCCAGAGTGTGGAAGGCTACCTTGGGAAGACTCTAGCTGCCCTGCCCGGCTCCAATAAGCCACCTCTATCTGGGCCTGCCACCCGGGCTGAGCTTTACCCAGTGGGAAGACTCACCCGTGGCTCTATTTCAGTCCGAGTCTCTCAATGCCTCCCCCTCTTAACTCCTGGGTTCTGGAGTGACCGGGGGTGCAGTCTCCCTCTAGGCCGCCATCTTGGATTGCCCCATGAAGAAAGCCTGCAGCCAGAGTGGGCAGAGCCGCCTGAAGAGGTCTCCGGCTGCCCTGCCCTGATCCCTGAGGCTGCTTGCAGATCGAGGCTCTCCGCTGGTTCGTTGCCGGAGTACACTGCACTGCAGCGGCTCTGGGACTCGGAGCCTGCTCTGGTCAGAAAGGCTCTCACTAGCGGGCCAGTTCTGTTCCGAGAACCTGGAGAAGCTGGCTGTGTGGGCGGGGCCCACCGCCAGAGTGCACAGGGCTGCCTGTGGATGACTCTAGCTGCCCTGCCTGGCTCCGCTAAGCCACCTCTATCTGGGCCTGCCACCCGGGCCGAGCTTTACCCAGTGGGCAGACTCACCCGTGGCTCCACTTCAGTCCGAGTCTCTCAATGCCTCCCCCTCTTAACTCCTGGGTTCTGGAGCGACTGGGGGTGCAGTCTCCCTCTAGGCCACCATCTTGGATCGCCCCGTGAAGAGAGCCCGCAGCCGGAGTGGGCAGAGTCGCACTGAAGAGGTCTCTGGCTGCCCTGCCCTAATCCAGAGGCTGCCTGCAGATCGAGGGCTCTCCGCTGGTTCATTGCAGGAGTATGCTGCGCTGCAGTGGCTCCGGGACTCGGAGCTTGTTCTGGTCAGAAAGGCTCTCACTAGCGGGCCAGTTCCATTCCGAGAACCTGGAGAAGCTGGCTGTGTGGGCGGGGCCCACCGCCGGAGTGTGCAGGGCTGCCTGTGGATGACTCTAGCTGCCCTGCCCGGCTCCGCTAAGCCACCTCTATCTGGGCCTGCCACCCGGGCTGAGCTTTACCCAGTGGGCAGACTCACCCGTGGCTCTACTTCAGTCCGAGTCTCTCAATGCCTCCCCCTTCTTACTCCTGGGTTCTGGAGCGACCGGGGGTGCAGTCTCCCTCTAGGCCACCATCTTGGATCGCCTCTATTACACAGCTTTAAAAAGAATAAAATTCTGGCATTTGCTGGTAAATACATGGAATTAAAAAATATCATGCTAAGTGAAATAATCCAAACCCTCAAAAACCAAAGTCCAAATGTTTTCTCTGTTATATGTATGCTAATTCACAATAAGTGGGAGGGGGAAATAGGGAATAATAGAATCACTTAATATTAGGTAGAGGGAAGCAAAGATAGGGGGATTTTTATTCTTGTGGAATGATAGTAGAATGAAACAGTTATTATTACCTCATGTACAAATATGACTGCATGAATGACGTGAAACTACAATTAGTTTAATAAGAAAAATGAGAGACTACACTTCATTTGTGTATGATATTTCAAAATGTATAAATGCATTCTGTCATGTAAAACTAATAAGATAAAAAGTACCTGGTTTATTGCAAAAATGTAAATAAATTAATAAAATAGAATATTAAAAATTATACTTGTGGAAAAAACCTTTTGTTCCTCTGTATATCTCCAGCTTCATCTCAACAACTGGTTTGATACATTTTTTGTGCCCCTGAAAAGGATTGCTTTTATTTCCTCTGTGCATTGTTTTTTTCTCTGTTTGAAATGCTAGTTACACTTCTCAGCTAGCACTTCAAGTCCTTTAAACCTGATATGATATATTTTTTCTCCAGGAATCATTCATTGGCATTCAATCTTTCTCTGACCTTGTCACTAGTACTCCTCATGGAGTTGGGGTGTTTGCCTTTAGTTCACTACCATACTGCTTAGTAGAACCACTGTCCATGTTCTGCTTAAAAGTTTTACTTCCATCCAGCAAATTACCTTCTAAAATATCCTAGGCATGCTGTTAGATATTTATTGTAGTATGAAAACTACATTGGGGACAGATGCCAGGGGGTACTTTGATATTCACACCATGATTATCAGAAGGCCTCTAGAAGTTTAACTGTAGAGGAGTCATATTATTTGAATTGTCATTTACAAAGAATAGCTGTGTTCAAAAATCAAGTTTTGTAAAGGGAAGAAATTAAACTTGGGTTTGAAAAGGTTTTATTGTTTTTTAATTTTTTGTTTTACTTGAACATTTTAAATTAAGCAAGTGAAAATTCATTTATGGGTGGATTTGTAGTCTGGAATTTAGATGAGAAAATGTGCTGATGATAGGGATTTGGAAGCCACCAGTTTATGAGTGGTGCTGTGGAAAAGTTCATCTTATGAGAAATTGAAATGAGACAAGCAGAGGAGTGAGGAAAATCCTATAGCATGCCAACATGAAAGAAGTTGGGAGGAGCAATCAGGAGTAGGATGAGGAGCAGATGTTCTTGGACTGGACCATACAGAAAAGACATTGCATATGGAGGCATATTCAATTTGCAAGTATTTATGCTATGGAGAAGACATGTCCCTTATGAGAGATTGGAATGTTTCACATTATATTTTGTTTGACATGACAGTCAATGTGTCTGTTGTGTCCTTATCAATGGTTAGTGTGACTTTGGACCCAGATTTTAAATTTAATTGATATTTGTTAATTTAAATTTATATTTAAACATTTGTGACCAGTTGAATTGCACAGCTGTGGAGTTACTACCATATTTGAGGCTATGATTTAGTATAAGGAAAGTCAACATTTTTAGAGGGAAATGTGAAATTGTAGTGGATACTGAAGTGAACGCAAGTTCAACAACTTAAAAAAGTGAGAACTGGCTAAAAACACTGAAAAAGTTGTCTTTGAATACAAAACATAAGATTATATTGTGAGGGGTAAGAAGAAGGGCTTGTAATCATGATATGAATACAGAGGGCTGAGAATGTAGCAGGGTGTTGAAACAATTGATTCAGCTTGTACCTTGGAAAGTCTCACATGGCAGAAGGAGTTGGATTGACCTCTGAATGTGATTGAGGTTGTAAATTTCTTACATTAGGTTTAGGATTTGCATATTTTTACTTATGTCATTGTAGGAGAGGATTGGAAAATCTGCAGTAGTTATCATGTTCCTGTGGTATAGGTGAGCTGAAAGACACTGGGCAGTTTTTACCTGTTAGTTTCTATGACCTTCATCTGGAAACAGAGATTGAGGGTGAGAATCAGTAGACCGTGATTTACTTTTCTCACTTATAAATGGGAATTAAAACAATATTTATTACTTCACAGATTTTTGGTTATAAAGGTTTAAAATGCTTTCTGTTCTTTAATACTCAAGTATGGAATTGACTGTATGCTTATGTTAGGGATATGAGAATATACAGTACCTCCAACATTTGCTCAGTTTTGCCATGATCCTAAATCTCTCTAAAAGTAGACCATTATAAAAACTGGAAAGTGATATATAAACTTTAATTTTAGGAAGGTGGTGTGGTTTCATCTGAGTGACTCACACTTGGAAGGGCAGAAATTTGACATTTTTAGTCTCATATCTAGCTGCAGACTACTAAATGCCTCTTTCTTTTATGATAAAATAAGATTCCTTTCTAAACTAAATACAAGCAAAAGTTCTTTGTGTACTGTTGGGTTATATATTGTTATTTTTCTAGTTGAGGTTTGACTGTGTTTAAAGGTTGATGCTACATTGGTAAAGTAGTTGTATCTTCTTTTAATTATTTTCTTTTTAAAAAAAGAACTAAATACTTATTCTTGATTATGAGACCAAATCCTATATAAATTCAATTTTCTTAAGGTAGGTTTTCAATCCTGATGAAGGCAGAATGGAGGTATTTGAATGCAAGGTGGAAACTTGTGATGAGTGGCTATATAAATTAGAAAACTCATTGGATTCCCCATATTTTATTGTCTGCTTCTTCTCAGAAGGTATAACACTAGGGACATTGAAAGATCATCTTACCATTAATCTCTCAAAGGTACTAGGAGATATGTTGTTATAAGAAAAGAGCAAGTAACTAATGTGTTTCATATGTTGAAAAGAAATTTTTTAAATCATTTTGATAAACTTCAGGTAAATTTCAATATAAGGTTATAAATGTGGGGGAAGGGAGAAATTCAATATAATGCTTCATTCTCTTACTTTCACACAAATTCACAATGACATTTAGGGACTTGAAAGAAGTCATCCATGGTGATAGATAGCTATGAGCCAGTTTGTTTTGCTGAGAGAAGGCCATAGACTGCTCCTCTGACTTTGTCTGCTGCCTTGTAAATGAACAATTTTGCTGGGAACTTGAGAGACCTAGAGAAAGGCTATAGGTGACTAATCACACAATCTACCACTCCTTTTACCAAACTAATTCAGAAATGTATGTTCCATTGGCAGATCTTATATATTTTTATACGAGGATAGTGTTTTTCATTTCCAAATTTCTTTCTTTTTCTTTTCAGTTTGAAAGAGTTTGCCAAACACTAATAAACTCTGACTCAATTGCAGAAAAAAAGCCAAAGATTAATGAGCTTCAATTATAGTTACAAGCTTTTAAATCTCAGGTAAAATGCCATCCTGGGTGATTTTGGCATGGAAAACAGCCCAGGAGGACAAAAGTTATGTTATATCTTCATAGCATAAAAATGTTTGAACTTGAATTTCAGTTATATGTTTTTATAGTATTGTTTGTATGCATTTCTGTTTTTTTCTTTTAATTTTTTTAACTTTATTTTTGCTCATATTTTTAGGAATATGTAACTTTTAGGAATTATCCTGCTTCCTTGTGCATCATTAGGGTTTTGTTTCTAATGTCACATACTTTTTAAGTACTGCTTTCTAAGTAAGCATAAAGGCTAATAAATTCTTTTGCTCTTAGATTTGTAATTTATCACTGATCTTCATCCTACTATAGGAAATAATTGCTCAAGTTGTTTATTTTTCAAAACTTTTAGCTTATGGTTATCTTTCAGTTAAAGATAATGTCTAGCTGAATAAGATATTTCTGATAATTACTCAATTTCCAAAAGTAAACAAATTGAAAACATGATAAAAAAGAGAGTAAATCTGGATTATGAAGCAGAGAGTTCACATACATGCTTTACATTTAAAAAAAGAGACAGGAAGAAACACATCATCTGCACACTTTGTATGGATGAAAGGCAAGGGACAGAATATTCAGAGTTAAATGTCTTCGTGTAGGTTTACATACAGGATGATGAGCACTAATTGTAGTTTAACTATTTTCCTTTAATCCTGATTTATGGTTATGTTGAAAGAATCTCATTATACTATTTCCTGTATTATTGGACTTACTTCTTTTAAATATTTAATGAATAGTTTTGTTACAAGGGCTGTGTAAAGATACCTTAGGAGATAGCAATCTGATGGATTTTAACTTTTTAAAATAAAATTGAATACCGTTTACAGAAGAATTTTTCTTAATGATTTTTCTTTGTTTCTACAAGGAGAAAGTACCACATTTTACTGAACTTTTTCCTGTTATGGAATCTTATCTTTCACATTTTTTAAAAACTTACTTCTTTGACTTGTAGGCAATGACTGAAATATATATGACTTTTTCCCTGACCTTGACTAACATAAATTTAGTATTTTTCTTTTTTATTTTTCCAGTTGATGGATTACTTGCAAATGTATCCTGGAAATTTTCTGTTTAAAAAATATGTATCCATTATCTTTGGATAAATTATTTTTGCATGATACTTTGTATAAAATGGGAATAAATTCATGTTTTGAAACAAATCAAGGAATCTCCTGAGTTATGTTATATGTAATAATGATCTGTGTTTATGGCTATTGAGGAAAGCCTGAAATTAAATAGACACCATATTTATTTTTTGAAAAACAACTAACAGATTCTTTCTTTGAATATTTGTTTGTGCTTCTCATTTATTCAACTTAAGACTCTTTGATTAATTTCTCTCTGTACTTAGATTGAACAAAGTGGTGATTTACCACTGAGCTACATCTACAGTTCCTCTAGAAGTCCATCATCACAGGTTCCAGTTGTCACCTATTTGGGAACTGTAGGAAAGGAGGAGCACCCCGCAAGAATTTGTGTGATGTTTTCCAACTCAATCATCACCTAAACCAGCAAGTTGCACTGGAGAAACCCCAGTCCTACATCTGAAGTTGTCAATGGCCATCACTGTGAGTTTCTCTGAGGACCATAGACCAGTTCCCTGAGTGAGCAATATAGTGGGTGAGCCCAGACTTGGAGAAACTGTGAGCAAGATCAATGTTGCTTTGTCCAGTGTCTTTCTCGGTGATCCTCCACTGAGCAATTGGACATGCTCAGGGGGCGTGTGGCTTCCCTGGCCACTAGGCATGGTGGGGACCAACAGCCTGCAGCAGAACTGGCTTCACCAGCCTGCCAGCTTGCCTGGTGCTAACAAACAATGGCAGTGCCACCTAGCAGGCCTGGAGGGTAGTGTGGGGCTGTCAGTTTTCATCAAGGTCCCTTGCACAGGAAGGAGTTGGGCCACTCATAGGCCAGATGGGCCATACCCCTTACAAAATCTCCTTCCTCTTTCAGTGGGTGAATAAGTTGGGATTGCATTTCTTGAAATTACCAGGCCCCTGGGACTGCCTGTGTCAGTCTACCCTCCTAACATCATGCTCAGCTGGTGCTTGCCTTGAGTGTTTGTCAGAAAGGACCAGGACCAAAAGAGTGTGGTTGCCATGGGCACTGTGACATCATGCTGCTGTCAGTCTGCCTCTCTGTGACATCACCAAGGACCTGCATGCACTTATTGGACTCTATTGCTACCAAGACCTATAAACAGCTCTGGGAAGTAAAACCAAGTGCACTCTCCTGAAGGAGCCTGGAATCTCCATGCCCTTCAATCTCAACTGACTGGATGCCAACCTGTTCCACTTGGAATATGTACTTGTCTTGTGACTTGCTATCATTTCCCAGGAACATTGTTTACAAACTTAGGCATTTCTTTGTGAAGGAGCAACACAAGATTAGCAAGATTAGTAAGATTTTGGATGGAAGTGAATGATGGAATGCTCAACGAAAGTGACTTTCTGGAAGCTAATCTTAGTACAATGATTGCTGAGAGGAATGCACTCAACAGGACCTCAGGAATTTTCTAAATTAGGTGAGGTTTCTTTTTTATCTGCTAGTACATGTTTGGCCTAGGGTCAAATATCCCCTGAGCCATTACCTTTTCACTTTGTGTATTTGTATTTACAGACAGGGTCTCACTAAGTTGCTTATTCTCTCCTAAATTTAGGGATGCTGGCTTTGTACTGGAGAACCTCCTGTCTCTGCCTCCCCCATCCTGAGATGACAGGTGAGATTCAGTACCTCTTCTGGCCGTTTCATTTCAGCCATTTATGTGCTGGTTAGTATTTTTGAAAGAGAATATCAAGGAGGAGAAGGTGCAGTGGAAACAAAATGAATTGATTGTGGTTGGAAAGGCTTGGAATTCATGTTTGAATTAACCCAACAGTCTTCTTATATAATAACAACTTTAGCATATAATATGTCCAGATGTTCTTGCCTATCCTCCCACTTCAGACCAGCATGGATTGTTGAGGAGAATTATCTGGTCAGACTTCATACACAAATCTTTTCTTGATTCCAAACACAGGGACAAATCTTTCTCTGTTGACACCCCCAAGGACTGGGAACTTGATATGCAACTACACTTTCTGGAAATCCTGTTTCCAAAAATATAATGAAAAATTTATTGGAAAGCATTTGGTTTTGTCTTCACATGAATTTCTTTTTCTGTCTCCATTTACATAATGTTTATTTACCCTTAATTATATCAATACGGTTTCTTTGTCATCCTGGGTTGCAATAACAAATGCCTTAGATCAGGTGTCTTAGGCAACAGGAATTTTTTAAATATAGTTCTGGAGGATGAAAGGTCAAAGGTCAAAGCACCACCAGGTTTATTGTCTGATGAGGTCTCCCTTGTTGAGTTTCATATTGACACTCTTTCATTATGTCTCAGGTGATCTTTCCTCAGCATAGATATTCACATATAAAGAAGAATTTTAGAATACTTCTTAAAAGACTTCCAATCTTTTTAATTAGACTCCACAATCATTATCTCTCTTATGTGAATTACATCCTAGCTTTCCTATATCCTAATATAATCTAAATTATTCCCTAGAAATTCTACATCCACTTACATTGAGTATTATTGGGGGAAACAATTCATTCCATAGAATAAGGTACTGTATTGATTGTTCAATGTGAAAATAGTCTTTCTTTCCTATCATAAATTCCATTTATAAGCATTTTGTTGCTTATTGTGTTTAGTATTTTTTAGACATTTTGTCAAACATTTTAAGAACACTTACCTGTATATTTAGTTTTCTTGGGGTATCTTTGATTTTGGTATTAAGCTGTTACTACCATATAATGATTTGGGATATAGTCCACTTCATTCTTTTTTGGTTTTTGAAGAATTTTAAAAGTATTAATTATATTTTGTGAATGTTTATTCACCAGTAAAATAGTTGGGACATGGGCTTGAGAAAATATTTTAAGCTATCAATCCATGCTCTGTGTATTTAAGTCTTGTCTGTACTCCTATTTCTTCTTTTTCAGTATGTGTATCTTATTAGGACTTTTTCCCTTTCATCTTATTTTTTACTTTGTTAGAAACATTTTTCAGAGTATTGCTTTTCTTAAAAATTTTATTAACAAAAGTCTGTAGTGACAATCTCTCCTGATATTAGTAATTTTAGTGTCTCATTTTTAGAAAGTCATTCTTATTAAAGGCTTGAACTTTTCTTCAACAAACCAAGTTTCATTTTATTTGATTTCTTTATATTTTTATACTATGTATTTTTGTTCTCAATGTTCTTTTTCTCCTAGATTCAGCTTACTTTAGGTTTCTTCTTTCTTCCTTTTCTCCTATTTCTTATGGTGAAAGTCTACATTATTGATTTGATATTTCTCTTTTTAATATAGGAAATAGTAGAATCCATTTTCCTTTAAGCAGTTCTTCTGTTTAAAAAATGACTACTGAGTTTATTTTAAACCTCATGCCATAAATTTTGTGTGCTCTTTGGTTTTGTGTTTATTTCATTCATCTTAAAATATGTTTAATTGATGATATGAATTGTTTTTGAGCCATTGGTTATTTTAAAATGTGTTGTAGGATTTGACATATTTTAATATCAGTACTATTCATTTGGTTGATCTTATTCTTTTTAGATACTAAATTATGTTATATAGATTTCTTTAAATTTATTGAGGCTTATTTGATGATACAACACATTCTCCAGCATAAGAAATATTCCAAGGAGACTTGAGAAGAAGTATGCATTCTGTTTTTTAAGGTGGAATTTTCTACATATAACCTCTTTGATATAGTGTTTTACAATGTGGTGTGAGTGAGTTTACTTCTCTATGGGTATGAGGTCAATTATTCCACACAGTACTAAAATTGACAGTTTTTTACCTACCTCTAAAATTTTGTTTTGGTTTTCTTTGTAGTTAATGAATAATTGTATAGAAATTTCATGAAGGTATTAGAATTAATTGTCCTTCCACCTTTTGTGTACAGTCTCTTTGTGTGTGTGTGTGTGTGTGTGTGTGTGTGTGTGTATGTGTATGTATGTATGTTGGTAGACTTTCAATAATATTCTTCATTAACCTTCACTTTCTAATTTTATACAGCCTCAAATTCAGCTAAGTTTAAATATTGAAGCCTTATCATATCTTTCCTTCTTGTCACTAAAAATATGTAAGAACTTTTTAAAGATTACTATTACTCCACATTCTTTTTAATATTTGGATCATTCTCATATTGTTCAACTTGGTTTCTCATCATGCTAAATTTTAACTTTATTACTCAAAATATATTGTCCATAATAGTTTCTAGTTTTTGAGTACTAAACAAAGTGTAAACTGTGTCATTTTACAAATAAATGAGACATTTTTCTCTTCTACAGTGCTTAGAACCTTTGATTTTTTCTTTTTTCTATGTATAATTTAAGTTCATGTCTGAAGCAAAGCATAGTGTATCTTTAAGAGTCAATAGTAATTTCATTTTATAATACTTAATTGCTTCTATTAATTTAAATATCCAACTTGAAAAAATGACTGTGCAATTTGTTTGTAAATAGCAGTCTTATATTCAATTTCATTCTTTTGATGTCATCTCTGCCATCACACTACTGCAATAACGGATGTAATTTATTAACTAACGGGGCTAGTTTTTCACTCTAAAATATCTTTTTAAATTATTTCCTGTGTAGGTTCTCATGTTCATTCTTCTAATAGTCTTGAAATAACTTTAATTTTCAAATCTAATCACCAAAAATTGGAAATTAATTGAAATTATTTTGATAATTTATGGTGATTTGAAATCTTGACCTTATTGAAAATCCTTTTCCAAGTATAATGATACCTACATATATTCTATAGATATATAAATTTAGATCTTGCTTTATAACTGAGTTTTAAAATTTCTTAATACACTGTGAATATATATTAAATGATTAAAGCATTGTATTTTCACTATTGCATTTTAAAATGTAAATTTTGTTGCTTTAAATTTCTCCCACAAATATGTTACTATAGTTTAGATTAGACTAAGCAGTCCACCAGGAGTGACTAGAACTGCCAGTTTATAAAAAAGATGTTCATTTATACGTGCAATAGGTTAGATGTAATCTGTATTGGAGAAGCACATAACTTACACTGATGGGGGCTTTATAAGAGTCATCTAAGACTTCACTGCTACTTAGAAATAAGGAAATGTAGTAGATAGAAAATATTGGCAAATCCAGGTTTTGAAATAAATCATCTGGTAGGTTCAGAAAAGCCATTAGAGATGTGGTTGTCTTATGAGAATGAAGAGGTTAAGATGTGGTTATCTTATGAGAATGAAGAGGTTAAATTAGTGTTTTTTTTTTTTTTGCAGTACTGGGGATTGAACTCAGGGCCTTGTGCTTGCAAGGTAAGCACTCTACCAGCTGAGCTATCTTCCCAGCCCCTAAATTAGTGTCTTAAAGAATAAAAATGGATGGACAGAATCCTGAGACAGACTCAGAGCTCGCTTTCCCTTTGAATCATCTGCAAAATTATAAAGCCAATTGGGAGAGACCACCAAGAATAAAAGACACCTGAGGACAGGTGAATTTTCCTAAAATCTCCCTGAACTCTGGAGACACAGATGAGAGATCAGATGAGGGATCAACCTCATAAAATAAATAAACAGATACTGATCTGAAAATCAAGAAAGACTAAACCACAGGCTCAAGAATGAGCTATAGTGTCTCACTATCTTTCTCTCTCAACCTTAATGAACCAAAAAATTTCAGAATATATATATATATATTTATACACACACACACACACATATATATATATATATATACACACACACACACACACACAAAATGTATGTATAAAATTTCTGACAAGTTAATCATTCTGCACTTTTGTAGGGGCTAGTATTCTCCATGTTGATGTCCATGTTTAAAAAAAATAATACTACACCTGTAATGAGCAAGATGAGTACTCTGGTATCAATTTTAGAATTTAATATGAAAGTAAACTAATATATTTTATGACTTTGAATTTGAAAATGTTTCATAAACGAGTTGTAGAAAATGCTAAAGAAGAATGACATGTGGGATTTTCTTAAAACCAGAACAACTGTTTCTCAAAATAATGCCAACAATGCAGTAAGAAGGCTTACAGTGCCAGATAATTATACTATATTTTCTGCACAAAGCTCATATTGATAATGTTTAATCTTCATACAAATCAATAACAAAAGACAATATTTCAATAGAGAAGAAATGCCTAAAAGTTAAAGCACTCAGTTTATTCAAATGAATATCAAAATACTTGATAAGCTTAAGAAAAAAATCAAATAAATTGCTTTTAAAGGATGTGAAAATTAAAGCTACAAGATAGCAAAAATGCATCTATCAGGATGACTAAAATGAAAAAATAAAATATATTAGATATTGTTTATGACATCAGTGAAGTATGTACTCTCATTTGATACAGGTGTAACAACTGTGGAAAATTATGTGGTGTACTTAAAACAATATCTCATGACCTGTACATTGCATTGCAAGCAAATATCTTTCAAATATAAATAGATATATATCTTTTATCTGCTTAAAAATGGGTAGTCTTAATAGTATTGTTTACTATAATCTAAAAACTATATATTATCCAAAAATGACCATAGATAATAGACTGAATAAATATATGTATAAGGATGATGTACATTTTCTCAGGGAAATATTTTTATGATCATAGTTAATAATGTATGGTATGCTTAAACTTGCTAAGGGATTACATTTCAAATATCTCTGCACAAAATATACATAAATGGGGTGATGAATTTGTAAATTAGAGAGATTTAGCATTATGCAATATACACATATATCAAAACATCAGACTGTAATTCATAAATACAATGAATAAAAGAGGGAAACAGGCATAGACCAAGCAAGAATATTCAGAGAAGAAATAATTGGATTACAAGAGCCTTAACCCAATTAGGGAATTAATCACCTAATAGGATTAATTGAGTGATAACTGAAGACAGTTAGGGAATGGCTGGAGAATATGGGACAGTGGGGCATGACTTTGGGGTACAAGTTTTGTATCTTGTGAGTGGAGTCTCTCTCTCTCTCTCTCTCTCTCTCTCTCTCCCTCTCTCTCTCTCTCTCCTCTTCTGATAAACATGAGAGCAGCATATTTCTTCCACAGAATTCTTCCATGACATTCTGCTTGCTTCAAGCCCCAAGGAATGAAGTCAAAATTTCATGGACTAGTGCCTCTGAAACCTTGAGCCCTCAAACTTTTTCTCCTCTGCAATTATTATGGTTGTGTCTTTTAGTCACAGCAATAAAAATGTTGACTAAAACAGAAAGAAACAACAGACCAATGTACTTGATGAACATAGATACAAAATTTCTTAAAATGTTGGCAAACTTCATAAAAAAGCACATTAAAAAGATCAAGTGCATCATGATAAAGTTGGTTTTATTCCAGGAATGGAATGTTGGTTCAACATGGAAATCAGTAAATGTAATGCAACACATAAAAGGATATAAGGACAAGAATCACGTGGTTATTTCAAGAGATATAGAAAAAGCATTTAAAAAAGTAGAACACACATTTTCAGTACACTAGAGAAACTAGGGATAGAAGGAAATTACCTTAATATTGTAAAGGTTATATATGATAAACCAAAGGCAGAAGTTATACAAAAGGAGAACAATTGAAAGCATTTTTTTCTTTTTTTTCTATTGTAAACAAATGGGATATATGTTGTTTCTCATACATGGAGTAAAGTCATACTACTTTTGTAATCATAAATTTACATAGGATAATGTTTGATTCCTTCTGTTATTTTTTCCTTCCCCCACCCCTCCCACCTCTTTTCTCCCTCTGTACAGTCCTTCCTTCCTCCATTCTTGCCCCCTCCCTAACCCTAAACCTAAACCTAACCCTAACCCTAACACTAACACCTCCCACCCCACATTATTTCTCATCATCAGCTTATCAGCAAGATCATTTGTCCTTTGTTTATTGAGATGGGCTTATCTCACTTAGCATGATATTCTCCAATTTCATTCATTTGACTGCAACTGCCATAATTTTAACATTCTTTATGGCAGAGTAATATTCCATTGCATATATATGCCACAGTTTCTTTATTCATTCATCAATTGAAGGATATCTAGGTTGGTTCCACAATCTGGCTATGGTGAATTGAGCAGCAATGAATATTGATGTGGCTGTATCTCTGTAGTATGCTGATTTTAAGTCCTTTGGGTATAGGCCAAGTTATATGGGAGAGCTGGGTCAAATGGTGGTTCCATTCCAAGCTTTCTGAGGAATTTCCATACTGCTTTCCAGAGTGGCTGCACTAATTAGCAAACCCACCAGGAATGTATGAGTGTACCTTTTTCCCTACATCCTCTCCAACACCTATTGTTGCTTGTGTACTTGATAATCGCCATTCTAATTGGGATGAGATGGAATCTTAGGGTAGTTTTGATCTGCATTTCTCTTATTACTAGAGATGTTGAACATTTTTTTCATTTAACTGTTGATTGCTTGTAGATCTTCTTATGTGAAGTGTCTGTTCATTTCCTTAGATCATTTTTTGTTTGGATTATTTGTGTTCTTGGTGTAGAGTTTTTTGAGTTTTTATATATTCTGGAAATTAGTGTTCTGTCTGAAGTATGAGTGGCAAAGATTTTCTTCTACTCTATAGGCTCTCTCTTCGTATTGCTGATAGTTTCCTTTGCTGAGAGAAAGCTATTTAGTTTGAATCTATCCCAGTTATTGATTCTTTCTTTTATTTCTTGAGTTTTGGGAATCCTAAAAACAGGAAGAGAAAGCATGCCCACTTTTCCCACTATTATTCTGCAGAGTCCTTGAAACTCCAGCCAGGGCAATTAGCAAATGAAGGAAATTAAAAAATATATATATGTATAGGAAAAGAAGAGTTCCAATTATTTCTCTTTGCTGGCTACATGATCCTATATTTAGAGGGAAAAAAAAACATCCACCAGGAAACTTCTAGAGTTCATAAATAAATTGAGCAAAATAGCAGGATACAATGCCAACAACCATAAGTCAATGACATTCTTATCTACAACAATCAATCTAGTGAAAATAATTAGAAAAATGATACCATTTACAATATCCTCAAAAATAAATAAAATACATGGGAATCAATCTAACAAAAGGGTAAAGGATTTCTACAATGAAAACTAAAGAACACTAAAGAAGAAAATTGGAGAAGACCTTGGAAGAAATACAAAATAGGTCTGGGGATATAGCTCAAGTGCCTCTGGGTTCAATCACCAGTACACCCCAAATAAGAAAAACATGTCATATGAGTTAGTAGTTGAAGTTGAGCTATTTATAAAATATCCAAGAAGACAGAGTTATTACACTAGTAAGAATCTAATTCAGGGGTGAAGAGGAAAATTACTTCTGGAAATATAAATTAGAGATAAATGAAGTTAAAAGGGAGATAAATAAAAATATAGAAATGGTAAAAAATTTTCTTGAGAAAACCTGTAGAAAGAAGACCATAAAATATTTGTATGTAAGAGGAGAATAAAGACAGATAAGTCAAAAAATTTAAATTGCTAAAAACTGAGATGGAACCATAACAGTAAAAGTTCAGCTCTTGATGAGGCATGTGATATCCATCAGTGACCACTTCTATGAAATGACACCCTTCAATATGCCCTTGGAACCAGTCACAATTCACTTTTCCCAAACATGTATTTAGCATTTATCCATTTTAAAAATGTTAAATGATACATGATGATTGTACACATTTATGGAGCACATGTATGATATTTTGATTTATAAAAATATCAGGGTACTTAGAAAATCTATCACCTGAAATGTGAATAATGTCTTCTGTTGGGGATATTCAAATTTCTGTTTTATCTTTTGAAATATATAAATCATTTTTGACAATAGTCACCCTCCTATACTATGAATGAT
Source organism: Sciurus carolinensis (assembly GCF_902686445.1). Lineage (NCBI taxonomy): Eukaryota > Metazoa > Chordata > Mammalia > Rodentia > Sciuridae > Sciurus > Sciurus carolinensis. The sequence goes on along the minus strand of NW_025920188.1, from coordinate 141,050 downwards.
GAGTACTTAATCTCTCCCATATACTGTGAGCACAAATGATTGATTATAATGTTAGCCTAATGACTGAGGAAAAGTTATCTCAACTTGATCACAAATAGATCAAATTATGAAGGACTTGTAACAGGTAGGTAAGGAGAAGTGCAAATATTCTTTCAGGAAGGTAAAAAGGAATGATAGAATGTACTTAGAAAGACAGCATTAATTATTAGTGTCACTGGCAAACATTATTGGAAAATCATGGAATGCATTAGTGGTCTGGGCACTAATGAAGATAATGTTAAAAAAATAAGCAAGGGCCAAATCACTTATGTTTTTTTAACTATCTTAGAGATACCAGTAGAAATATTTTAGCAAAAGAAAGTCATTAAAGTTTTGAAGCAGTGTGCTGATCTGGTGGGGGACATTTGTATTTCCATTGCATAATGTTATTTTGCTATAGTTTGGAAAACAAGTTCAATGACAAAAAGATTGCACCTAGAAAAATGACTAAGAAAACAGCTCTTCAGGAGAAACTAAGTCAAATTGTCTACTTGGTATAAGAAAAGATTTGAAAGAGGAAATGATTTCCAATTTATTAGGACTTGAATTAGGCAGAAAATACACACCACGTAGGCTATAATTTTTTTAAAAAAAGTGGCATTGAATAAAAATTCTAGAATCCAAGAGATCTCTCAGAGAGAATTATTTTTCTAAGGATTCTTTGAATATAAAAATATGCTAGACAAAAGGATTGGTCCTGAGACACACTCCTTAAGTCACCAGAATTATGGATAAGAAGCACTTGGGAAATTGTCTTCCAGCTCTAAAAGGCCAGAATATTTTATAATGGAATTTTATGTAGAAGAACATTTATTGCTATGTTGGCTCCAGATGAGAACAGAAGGACAATGTAAAGTTAGAAAATTTGAGGACAGGACAAGTATGGGAATGTAAGATTAGCTGCTGCTCCTGGACTGGTAGGTAATGAAAAGCACCTTGGTGCTCATTCTCCTGGTACATTGAATGAAGGGTTGAAATGTACACTTAGGGGTTAGGAGCAATTCTTTTTGCTCTGTTTTCTTTCTTCTTTTGGAACTGTTAGTTGAATAGCTTTCTTAACATCTCCTCTATTCCATTCTCTGGCTTATAACAAAATTAGGACATCTCATTTTCTTATTTATGGAAATTGTAACTTTGTATTTTTAATGTAGAAACTAGATATGAGAAAGTATGAATCAATAAAATAGGAAAAACCTTTCACTTTCCAAATTTACATTGGGGCGGAAGGAGTTTCAGTGTGAATTATGGATGGGTTGAAATTGAGATGCCCTTTACAAGTGTAGGCACAGAAGTTCAGAAGAAAATGTGGCATTCAATATATATTTGAATATGTTTTCTTAAAGTGAATATATAAATGACTAAGTCAAGAAGGAATTTAACAAAATTATTTGTTACCAAAATAAGTAGACCATACTAACTGGTGAATAATAGAAATTACACAGATAACTAAGTTACTTGCCATAGGTCATCTGGAAACATCAAAGAGAGATGTAAATAAAATAACTATATATCACCAATAATAATGTGAAAAAACTAAAATAAATTGGAAAGTAAGTGCAAGATTTTATGAAATTATATGGAGGCCAGAAGCTACTTTCTTTAAAATTGCACCACTCTCTTTGTATGTCTGATACACTAGATTCTTGGAAATGTTATTCATACACATGACTATGTCAACTTCATAATCTTATAATGAAGATTTTTATATATGTATCTTTATTATCAATAGTGAAAATTTAAACTTATTTTAATTGGAATTTAACTTATAGTTACTTATATTTTATTGCAGAAATTGAAAAAATAAATTTTATCATAGCTTTTTATCTTATTTCCTATTAATAATGTCTCCATTTTTTCACTGAATAGTTGTTTACCACTACTTGTCAGACATCAGAGTAGTACTGTTTATCACCATTACCACCATCATCATCATCATCGTTACCCTAAAATTTTTAAATTTGTTTTGGTGGCCCTGACTCATGCACAACTCTAGAGAATGAGAATAAATATATAGTACTTTGTGTTTAACATAGAAACATGGTTCAAATAATTTTCCTCAAATCACAAACCAATTAATTTTCTGAAAATTTTGGACTAATTTTAAGTTTTGTATATTATTAGTATATCATTGTCTTTCTAATTTGCATTTTTCTAGTGTCTAACAATATTGAATATCTTTTAAAATTTTTATTTTTATTTTTATCTCTTTTTTGAATTGTCTGTTCCAATATATTGCCAATTGAAAAAATTGTACACTAATTGGGTTATCCTTATTGAGCTTTTAAGTTTCTACACCTGTCATGCATAAACATATTGTTCATACATATTTTGCCCTTATGCATGCTTTGTGTTTAGAATGTTTTTAAATCTCAGAAATTTTTATTCTAAGTAGTCTCTTTTTATAGCTTATCTTTCATTCTACATAAAAATGTTTTGCCTACTCACATCATTTTTTGCAGTTTTTCTCTATTTCAGGTTAAAGTTTCTTTCTGTGATGTCTCATCAGCTATTCATGACATATACTACACACAGTATATTTTTGTCTTTTGAGGTTTATTTTTATATTGATATTTAACATAAGAAGGCCATCACACCTTCTATATTGAACATATGAAATGTGTATTTTTTTTTGGCAGTGCTGGGTATTGAACCCAGGGCATTGTGTTCGTGAAGCAAGCACTTTACCAACTGAGCTATATCCCCAGCCCTTGAAATGTGTATTTTAATAAATGTTTGGAGTCTTTATTAGTTCACTTAGCTATTTATTGGTCACTTTTTGTGAATTTTACTGTTCTTTATAATCATATTTTCCTGATATTTTGGCATTCCTGATAATTTTTATTGAATACTGGAACTGTTAATTTTATAATGTTTTATATTGATACAAATTCTGTTGTTGCAATTATTATTTTGTTAGTTTTATTATATTGTGGTTATTCTTTGCAGAAATAGAGATTGAACTCACACTACCATGGAGCTACATAACCAGCCCTTCATGTATGCTTTGAGATGGAATCTCACCATGTTGCCCACACTGGACTCGAACTTGGGATCCTCCTACCTCCACCATCTACATAGCAGAGACTGCACATTTTTTTTTTGCTTGCCACTGCAAAGATAGAAAACATAATTGATTTTACATTGGACACCTTTTTCTTAAATCTAGGTTTTGCACTTCGCACCTCTGGTTGGAATATTTCAATAGAAGTTCCTTCTCTCACTGGCCCACTTGTCCTTGGGGAAAGAGTTGGAAGTGTCCATTCCAGACTGCGGGGAGAAGAAGCAGATGCACATGCAGGATTCACTGTGGCCCCAGCACTCCATTCAGCTCTGCACATTCAAAGCACAGTCCAGGAGGAGGAGAAGCCCATGCCTGGCCAGCAGCCTAAGCAGGATGTCCTGCTGTGGGTTGACAATGCTGTCCATTGTTTCCTGCTACCCAGAGCCAGAGAGTGTTTGGGAAGGGGGCACAAGTGGGAAAAGGGGGCTCAGGTCCAGTGGGAAGTGGAGGGCAGATGTGCACCAGTGGGGTTCCCCATGCCAGTTACCCAATGGGTCAGGCACAGATCCCGGGTCACTCAGGCATTTTCAAGGGTTGGGTAGAGTGTGCATGCATGTTTGCCCCACTCCTCCTGGGGATCATCTCTGGCCACTGCTTCCCATGTTTGCTGTGGCTCTGATCTCCAGGGGAGGCAGGTCTTTCCTCCAGGCAGAGGAAGGGAAGAGGAAGAAAGCCCCCAAGACACCCCCTCTACAGGATTGGGCCTGGGGGCACAGTTGTGCTGCTCCCTTGCCTCCTGCAGTGAAGGAAGTGGCATAGGTCTGCAGAAGGTGGGAAACAAGGTGGTGGCAATGGGGCTTCCAGCTCCTTGGAGATACCCAGGCTGTGTGCAGGTGGGCGCACAGAGGAACAGGAGGAGAAGGAGGAGACTTAGCAAGGGGAGCAGATACCAAGACCAGAGCACCCTTCTGCTGGCAGGTCACACCCTGAGTGTCAGTCAGGAGCAGAGGTGGAGGAAATGTGGGACACCCAAAGATCCAGGGGAGGTGATGCCAAGCATTGTGTGGCTGTAGTCATTGTTTTGGGTGTCTTTGTGCCTGATTCCTTTGCTCGCAAAATCCAGTGGATAGTTCCATGTTCTCTCCCTCACACTGCCACATTGATTGTCCTGTGACTTCCCTCTGTCTTCTCCCACTTTTCACCCTCTCCTTTTTTTGGGTAAGCAGTATTTTGCCTTCAGCTTGGGGAACCTTTGCTAATGATAGGGTGCCTGAGCTTGTTCTGACCGTGAACTGCCTTGAATTCCTCTCTTCCTCCCATTCTTTCCTTTCTGGGACCTAGAATGTCCCATGACCACTAACAATTATCTTTTCTCCTGCAAAAATGGCAAAAACATTCAGTTGAAATAGGTTGTGCCTCCCTTTTATGTGAATATGTCCACTGAAGACACATGGCTGGTTATATTTCCATCACCTCTTAGCCTGTGTTTTAATTTCCTAGACATGGAAGTAGCAGATTTTGATTCTGGTCATTTCTAGTCTCAGCAAAGTGCAGTCAGCCAGACTTTCTGTCACTTATTAGGAAATGTTTGACTTAAAGATGGATAATTCTCTCTTCAATTTTTATATTTTTGGGGGATGTCTTTGTTGAAGTTTTTTTTAAAAGCATTAGTGCTAGAAGATGAGAGAAACAATTCCAAGTTACAATGTTTAGACTGACTTTGTTAACACACTGGGCAGAAGAAAATGAATGGGATTTTATGACTTCTGGTTTTCTGAGTTGATCTAAAATCTTTCTTGAAGCTAGAAATAAGACTGAAAACTAAATTTTCAGAAAAAATTTGCTAGTGGTAACATCCTTTGTTTTTCTTGTTTTGAGTCTGAGGAGTAGACTTAACTTTGGGTTGTTTGCTAAAGAAGTCATTTCAGTCTTTGTGATTCTAGCATTTTCATACTTGCACCAACAATGGATCGGAACAAAAGAAATGTGACTATACTTAAGATATATTCTATTTTTATTTTTTAACATTATGAGAGAGAATTGGGGAATGTAAAGGGTGTTATCCTTTGATCTGGCAAAACATCTTATAGGAAAGAAACACTAAGAGTTTGAATGCTGTGTTTCAAAATATTTAGTCTGAATTTAAAATTATTCTACTTTATTTTTTAAATTTTTTAAACTGAAATATTTTATTTTTCACATCAATAAAGTAGGGTCTTATGTATACAATGTAAAACTATTGACAGTATAATTTTTAATTGTGTAAGTGTTGATTTGCCACATAGGGCTTGAGTGAGTTTTACAAAAATAGATAAAAGTCTCAGAATATATTTTTAAAACTAAAATCAGGAAGAGATTCAAATAAAAACAGATATTAAATAAATGGGAGAATTGAACACAACATATCATTATGACATAAGCATTGATATATAGCATAAGTGGTTCATGGTAGACAAAATTTTCTCTCAGAATGGACCTTAAATTTGTTAGGCAAATATACTTTATTGCTCATTTTTTAATGAAAATAAAACATCATTGCCATGTGAATGGAAAGATTATCAAAGAAAAGCATGTTTAATGTAGGGACATTGATATTAGCATCACTGTAAGAGTCAGATCTTGCTGTCGTGGAAGTATTGACCATATAAAAATTAATAGATTTCAGTTCTGGGACCTGTTTCTGAATTATGGACCTTGTATCCCATCCTAACTGAGACTTGTGAAATTAACTGCTCATCTTCATAATCATGAATAATTTATATATATGCATATTTAAAACACACACACACACACACACACACACACACATATATATATATTTAAAACACATGAAAAGGCCATACTAAGGGTCCATTAATTTTTTTCTTTTCTTCATGTTCATTAGTGCTTGCTTAGATTATCAAAATTTATATCACTGTTAAGGAAACATACCAAAAAGAGAAGAAATGTTTCTGGATGGTAGAATTTATTGGCCACTAATTTTTTTCTTTGTATTTTTACAAAATTTCATGTTACTTTTATAATTAGAAAAAATAAATGTAAAATAAAAGTCTTGTTATTATCTTAATTTGCCTGTGACTAAAGAAAGCTTTTGTAAAGTGGGTAATTCACTTTCCTTCTCAGTTCAAGACCAACAAAGTAACTTTCAGTTTTAGATAGTTAAAATAGTGTAGACCATCATATGTTCTGTTTACCAGAAGGACAAAAGAAAAATATATAGTAAGAAAAGATGAAATTAGAATAATTGATTCAATGGGTATGATAATCCTGTATTGTAATCTCTTTATAACAAATCATTAGTTCATAAAATATTGAAAATATAAATTCTTTTTACTCTGTAGCACAGGATACCTGTGTTGAATAAGCAGATTTTTATGTATGTCTGTTGATACATTTAATTTTCAGTACTGTTTTTCAGCCCTACAATTTTGGTGGCAAGAGCTGGCGGATAAAATCATTTGCTTTGCTGTGTGAAGGCTTTTTGCCCTTAATTTTAGTAATTATATTTTTCTTCATTCCCATCATTGATGAAGTAGATCTAACTCAAAAACAGTGTAAATATTTTGTTGTGAACATAGAACTCTACTGGCAAGAGATGAAGTGATTCAAAAGTGAACATAATGATATCCCTTAATAATAGAAAAATATCTATGAACACTCTTTTTGCACATATTTGTTAGTGTCTATAAATGCTGCATATTTGTTTTATATTTTAAACATTTATTGCTCTTTCCTAATTTTTATCCTGGCATTTTATACATAGTTTTTACATTTCCAGGGTGATAATTACTTAATTTGTTGCTTCATTGGGGAAAAGCTACTACATGATAAAACCAAATTATAAAAAAATCTCTGCTATTTAAAAAATGTGTTTTATAAAGTTCACTCCTTTCCTACCTGGAAAGGAGGAATTATTTTAGGTTCTTTTGAATTTTAAGTGAGCAATTTTAGCTGAAACCTTTAAATAGGAAATAGTTATTTAGAATACATGTTATAAAACAATGATGGCATTTTCACTTTAAATGCTGAAAACATGAAACAAGTTTATGGCATTTAAAATGTGCTTTATATAGCAATCATGAAGTAAAAAACCACCTACACTGGAAAGCTTGGTACAGTAACTAGTGTACAACCTGTAATGTTGCCTCTTTTTTTTTTTTTTGAACTAACAGAGAGGAGGGATTGAAATAACTTTTAAGAAATTTTATTGTCATTAGCAGATTCTTTCTCATTATTTTGCTCACAGTGTTGTAGGTGTTTACTTTTGATATCTGCAAAATGTTGACTTGGAAAGAATAATTGCCAAGTGCTAGAAAAATGTATTGAGTATAACTTTTGGTTCCTATCCTATTTTCTCTCCCTGTTGGAGAAATTTCAAAATCAATATATATCTACCAGTAAATCTCATAATGTTGTTATTGTGTTCTGCAGTAACATGTTAAAGGATACTGTATTTGAGGAGCTAGGTTTGTAAATTCATGGTATATTGGGATGACATGAAAATTATCTTGCTTTCCAAATTCTCTTTTTAAAAAGCTATTTTTAAAAATAATCTAGCCTAGTCTACTCAAGCTGCCATAACTAGATACCATACAGTGGGTGACTTGAAGAACAAACAGGTGTTTTCTCCAAGATCTGGATTTCAGAAGTTTAATATGCTGATGAGGTGCTGGTGAGGGCCAACATACTGTTTTATAGAGGGCTATCTTCCTAATATGTGGTCTCCTGAATTTTACTCTGGTACCTGTGTGTGGAGGGGAGATATCAGAGAACGGAAGAGCTGTTTTCCTCTCTTGTTATGAGTTTCCTTCTGCAGGACCTAATATAAACCTAATTACCTCCCAGAGGCTCAAATCCATAACTGTCACCCTGGGAGATTAGAACCTCAAAACAGAAATTTTGGGATCACTTAAACATTCAGTGCATAGCATAAACTCTATGAAAGAAATTAACATTAATGACATCCTCCACTAGGTACTTTGTTGATTTCTTAAATCTTCACAAAAAGTCCATCATATGGGTTTTATAACTGTTTTCATATAAGGGAATAAAGACTTTAGGTTAAATAATCATCTCCAGGGTCCTGCCACTATAGCGATCCTGAGATCCCATTTTAGCATTCAGACCACTATGTTCAGTTCCTTCACTGGGATGGAATGCTGAAAACTTAGTTCAATGGTAATGTTTGCTATTTATTAACAGTGGTAAGTTGAAAAGTCCAATTAAAATTAGATTTAAACAATTATTTTACTAAATAAAAATGAAGCCATGTAAAATGTATAACATAGAACATGTTTATTACTTAATGAATTTAAATAAGGAGATAAACATATATTTAAAATATTTGCGTATTCCCTGAACATCATGAATTTATCAGTTATTTATGCATAAATGAAATGAATATGAATGTTGGAATGTAAAAAATACTTGCATTGTGATGGAATTATTTTTACTTTTTTTTGGTATTTTAAAATTTTAGATGTTGATGGACTTTTATTGTATTTGGTTATTTATTTTTGGTGCTGAGAATGGAACCCAGTGCCTCACACATCATAGGCAAGTACTCTACCACTGAGCCACACCCCAGCCCCATATTTTACTTAGGTGTTTACTTATTTGTTTTGATTTTTTTCATGTGTTAACATTAGCTTTTAGTATTTGAGTATGTGCCATCAAAGGAAAGGCAATCCAGATGCATGTTATATAAGTTGCTCCATTAGTGGGTGAAAACTACCCACTAATGGAGCAGATAAATTTTATATACACACACATGAGCACCCATTGGTTTTAGTATTTGGTATTGCTTATTCAAAGTAAGGTATGCATTTTGAACTCATGTTTGAATTCATGTGTGATTATATACCAATAAATTAAAATGAGACCAGATTATTCTTTTTTGTCATCACTTTTTATATTGAAAAGTGATCCTTCTGACATAAAAATAGCAAATTAATATTGTTAATATACATCTTACCTCTTGCTCATATTTAAAGAACAGAAAATATTATTTCTTAAAGATAGTTCATTAAAATGAAAATGAGTGACAAAAAGCTTGCTTTCTTTTGTTGCCAAAACATTAATTTAATATAAATATATTTGGTCTATGTTTTACAACACATTCTTGTTTCTTTTTAGGTGGTGTAAATAATTGCAAGAATTTTCTAAATTTTGTTTTTATGTTTGTAAAATATGGGAAAAAGACCAAAGGGTAATTATCTTTTCAGTCTATTCTAGATTAGTTATTAACTTTTTATTTTTAATGTCATATATTTAATCCAGCTATTTTTATAATTGATGACTTTGTTTATAGTATGTTAATGTTCAATAATACAAAAATTGATAAAAATGAATTTGTGAGAAAATACTGATTAACAAAATTGAAGCTCTTATTATTCCAAATTGAGATATCCTCCTTAAGTTAATACATGTTACTTAAGAAAGGGGTCAGAGGAGAATGGAAATGTGTACTGCCACTGTGGTAGATGCTGTAATTCAACAATGAAGAGACTGATATGTTCATATTACAAAGCTGTGACATTTCTTTGGACAGAAATTCTCATTTTGGGGCCAAATGTTATTTACAAGACTCTGCCTATTTTAGCTGTCATTGTGCTCCAGAGGTACCATGTTTTTTCCTGCAGTCTCCCCATGTTACATATTGTTTAATTTTGGGATTTGGAGGAACAATATTACTAAATTAGGATCAGAGTAGTCATGGCATGTAAGCAGTCAAAAGTAAATATTTATTTATTTTTGCTACCAGGGATTGAACTCAGGGGCACTTAACCCTGATCCACATTCCCTAGTCATTTTTATATTTTTAGTGAAAGGGTCTTGCTAAGTTGCTGAGGTTGGCTTTCACCTCACATTCCTCCTGCCTCAGGTTCCAGAGCCACTGGGATTGTATGTGTGCACCACTGTTCTTCACTCAAAAGTAAATTTTTATATAGTAGAAAACAATCATTCAACAAAGATTTTAAATATTGGAGCTATTGAATGGTAGTGATAGTTGGGTGAGAGTAATTTAGAAGCACTTTTTAGACCAGTTTGGGCAGTAATTTGGCATTAATGAGACTTGTTAATTATACATGATCTATACTATCTTGTTAGGTGAAAATAGGAAAAGGATGTAGCCTTCAAGGATTATTTTCTTTTAGACAGATTAAAATAAAGCATTCCATTTTCTATTATATGTACAGAAAATAAAAAGGCACACTAGAAGGACAAGTGTCTGTTTTCATGGTCTTAGGACCTATCCATAGCAACAAGGCATATACACATAAGATAGCAATACACCATGGAGACAAGCACCTCAGCTCAATTCAGCATGTATGAACTGAGCACCTATCACCTATGTGCTGCTGTGCTTAGAGCTGGTATAAAGACATGGATAAACAGTCTCTGGTAGGCACCCATAAATTTGCTCTAGTAACTTATTATAGCATATCAGATGCAGCATAAAGGCATACTGAGGCACACAAGGAACACTAAGAAGGTGGCATTAACTTTGCTAAAGGCACTTTGCTTAAGGAAAGACTTTGTAGAGGGGGTGGGGTTACACTGGGCTAGGTATCAAAGAAACAGGAGGAATTTTTTTGGTAAACAGGGTGTGGAGAGTGTGTGAGCAGGGATCAGCTAGAGGCAAGACACAGATGTGAAAAAGGGTTGTGCTTTGGGGAGGTGCAGAAGCTCAGTAAGATGGGAGGGTAAATCAAAAAGGAAGGGGAGTGACAGGAGATAAGGAAGTAGCCAGTATCCAAGGGGCACAAGTCTACACTGTTTTTGAAATCACCCTGAAGGCATGGATTGGGAAGGAAGAGGCTGGATCCAGTTAGGGTGCTATCATAACATTCCAGGTGAAAGGTAGTGAGGATGTGGGACAGGGTCAGAGAAGTTGAATCTGAGGGACACAGGGAATGCCATCAATGGGAAATGGGGACTAACTTGGGGTTGGGAGAAAGTCAGAAGTTGAGTATGAAGAAGGTAAGGGACAGAGTAAACTCATGGGTAAAGAGTTAAGAATTCATTTGGGATCACGTTGAGTTTGAGAAGACTGTAGGACATTTGGATGAGTGTCCAGCTGTAGCTGGAGAGGAGTGTTTGGGGCTGAAGAAGAGTTAGGGAGTCATCAACATGTAAGGTACAGTTAGAATGATGGAAGTGGATACAGTCACTCTTGGAGAGAGTCTGTAGCCCAGGGAACTAGTGACTAGGTGGTCAGGGAAGTTATGGGATGAGTTTTGAAAGACAGGTAGTTTGGAATTCTGTGGCCCTATGTGTATGTTAGATGAGCTCAGGATACATCAAGCAAAGCAATGCTCACAAAGGGAAGTTAGGGATTATCCAAAATCAGATTAAGGGGGGACCTAGAACTCAAGTTAAGGATGCTATCTTTTTTACTCCCTTAAACTTATTTATTTATAGGATCCAAAAATTTCCACCAGAAAACTTCTAAACCTAATAAATGAATTCAGAAAAGTAGAAGAATATAAAATCAATACACATAATTCTAGTGCATTTCTATTCATAAGTGATGTATCCTCTGAAAGAGAAATTAGGAAAACCACTCCTTTCACAATAACCTCAAAAATAAAAACACTTGGGAATCAATCTAACAGAAGAGGTGAAAGACTGCAACAATGAAACCTACAGAACACTAAAGAGAGAAATTAATGAAAACCTTAGGAGATGGAAAGATATCCTATGTTCTTGGATAGGCAGAATTAATATTGTCAAATGGTCATACTACCAAAGGCTCTAAGTGGATTCAATGCAATTCCAATTAAAGTCCCAGTGATATTCCCCATAGAATTAGAGAAAGCAATCATGAAATTTGTCTGGAAGCATAAACAACCCAGAATAACTAAAACAATCCTGAGCACAGAGTGAAGTAGGAGGTATCACAATACCAGATCTTAAACTATAATACAGAGCAATAATAACAAAAATGGCATGATATTGGCACCAAAATAAACAGGCAGACCAATGCTATAGAAGATACAGACACAAACCCACAAAAATACAGTTACCACATACTATACAAGGGACCAATAACATACAATGGATAAAAATAGCCTGTTCAATAAATGTTGCTGGGAAAACTGGAAATTCATATGCAGTAAAATGAAATTAAACCTCTCTCACCCTGCACAAATCTCAACTCAAATGGGTCAAAGGCTTAGGAATTAGACCAGCAACCCTGCACCTAATAGAAGAAGTAAGCCCAAATCTTCATCATGCTGTCTTAGGATCAGACATTCTTAACATGACTCCCAAAGCACAAGACATCAAAGAAAGAATCAATAAATGGGATGGATTCAAACTAAAAATCTTGTTCTCAGCAAAGGATACAATAAATAATGTGAAAAGAGAAACTACAGAAAGGAAGAAAATCTTTTCCATATGCACTTCAGATAGACCTATAATCTTCAAAATTTATAAAGAACTTACAATACTTTACACCAATCAATAAATGGGTCAAGGAACTGGACAGACTTCTTTACAGAAGAAGAGATACAGGAGACTGACAAATACAGGAAAAAGTGTCCAACATCTCTAGTAATTAGAGAAATGCAAATTAAATACAACTGTAAGATTTCATCTTACTTCAATTAGAATGACTATTTTCAAGGACACAAACAATAATAGATGTTGTCATGGATGTGGGGGAAAAGTACACTCATATGTTGCTCATGTAGTTGCAAATTATTGCAGGCCCTCTGGAAAGAAGTATAGAAATTCCTCATAAAACTTAGAGTGAACCCATCTTTTGACCCAGCTCTCCTACACCTCAGTTTATACACAAAGGACTTCACATTAGCATCCTACAGTAATGCAGTCAAATCAATGTTTATAGCAGCTCACTTCACAATAGCTAGATTGTAGAACCAAACTATATGTCCTTAAACAGATGAATGGATAAAGAAACTGTGGTATATGTACATGATGGAATATTATTCAGCCATAAAGAATAATATATGGCATTTGCAGATAAAAGGATGGAATTGGAGAATATCATGCTAAGTGATATAAGCCAATCCCCAAAACCAAAGACTGAATGTTTTTTCTAATAAGTGGATGATGATACATAATAGGGGTGAGGGGGAGAGAATAATGGAGGAACATTAGATTACATAGAAGAAAATGAGAGGATGGAGGGGTAGTGCTGTGAAAGATGGTGGAATGAGAAAGACATTATTACACTATGTACATGTATGATTACATTAATGTTATGAATGTGCATTGTGTACAATGATAGAAATGAAAAAATGTACACCATTTCTGTACAGTGAATTAAAATGCTGTCTATAAAAATAAAAAATAAATTGAAAAAATGAAGACTTAGTTGCTTTATCTTGCCAAACTCTTTGGATTAGGAGAGCATTCTTATTCACTTACGTGCTAGAATATATTGCAGTAGTATCACTTTCTATCATGTCGATATTGGTAATTTTTTTCTTTGTTGCCAAAACATTGTTACTCATCCATGCACATTATTATTGTTTTGATATGTGAGTATAGGCAGGACAGATCCTAGGGACAGGAATGAAGAAGGGTTAGACACACTGCAAACTCCCCCTATGGAACTCCAGAATTTTTTCATCCACCCTGCATCCTGTGTCCCCAGTGTGGCTCATTTCAAACTGATTGCAGTTCTTTGGCTCCCATGCCATTTAGCACTTAGCATTTAGCTTGTTTATCTTGCAAACTTCAATAGACAGTGGGCCCTCAAGACTGGAACTGCATCCTGTTCCCCAAGGTGTCTCCCAGCATCAAGCTTGTTGACTGCATTACAGATGATGTCAGCAATTATCAATAAGGTGAAAGGATGGGGAAAAACATACCATGAACACGAACACAGCAAAAAAGCTGGAGTATCCATCCTCATTTCAGATAATGTGGACTTTAAGCCAAAACTAGTGAGAAGGGATAAAGAAGGACATTACATGCTGCTTAAGGGAAGCATAAATCAGCAAGACATAACAATTATAAATGTCTATGTCCCGAACATTGGCTCATACACGTACATCAAACAAATCCTTCTCAATTCCAGAAGTCAAATAGACCACAACACAATAATACAAGGTGATTTTAACACACCTCTCTCACCACTGGATAGATCGTCCAAACAAAAATTGAATAAAGAAACTATAGATCTCAATAAAACAATCAACAATTTAGACTTAAAGGACATATATAGAATATACCATCCAACAAAGAATGAATACACTTTTTTCTCAGCAGCACATGGATCCTTCTCTAAAATAGACCATATTTTATTCCACAAAGTTACTGTTAGCAAATACAAGAAGATAGAGATACTACCTTGTACTCTATCAGATCATAATGGATTGAAATTAGAAATAAATGACAGAATAAAAAACAGAAACTTCTCCAATACCTGGAGATTAAATAGTACACTATTACTTGATGAATGGATAACAGAAGACATCAGGAGGGAAATAAAAAAAATCTTAGAAGTAAACGAGAACAAAGATCCATCATATCAAAATCTCTGGGACACTATGAAAGCAGTACATAGAGGAAGATTTATTTCATGGGGCCCATTCAACAAAAGAAGTAGAAATCAACAAATAAATGATTAACACTACAGCTCAAAGCCCTAGAAAAAGAAGAGCAGACGAATACCAAAAGTAGTAGAAGACAGGAAATAGTTAAAATCAGAGCTGAAATCAACAAAATTGAAACAAAAGAAACAATTGGAAAAATTAACAAAATAAATAGTTGGTTCTTTGAAAAAATAAACAAAATTGATAAACCCTTAGCCACACTAACAAAGAGAAAGACGGAGAAAACTCAAATTACTAAAATTCGGAATGAACAAGGAAACATCACAACAGACACGAGTGAAATACAAAACATAATTAGAAGCTATTTTGAAAATCTATACTCAAACAAAACAGAAAACCTCAAAAACATCAACAAATTTCTACAGACATATGAATTACCTAAACTGAACGAGGAGGACATACACAAGATAAATAAATCAATTTCAAGCAATGAAATAGAAGAGGTCATCAAAAGCCTACCAACAAAGAAAAGTCTGGGACCAGATGGTTTCTCAACCGAGTTCTACAAAACCTTTAAAGAGCTCATTCCAATACTCCTCAAAGTATTCCATGAAATAGAAGAGGAGGGAACCCTCCCAATCTCGTTCTATGAAGCCATTATCACCCTGTTACCTAAAGCAGACAGAGACACATCGAGGAAAGAATATTTCAGACCAATAACCTTAATGAACATCGATGCAAAAATTCTCAACAAAATTTTAACAAATCACATACAAATGTATATTAAAAATATAGTGCACCACGATCAAGTGGGTTTTATCCCAGGGATGAAAGGTTGGTTCAACATTCAGAAATCAATAAATGTCATTCACCATATCAACAGAGTTAAAATTAAGAATCACATTATTATTTCAATAGATGCAGAAAAAGCATTCGATAAAATACAGCATCCCTTCATGCTCAAAACACTAGAAAAAATTGGGGTAGTGGAAACTTTCCTTAACATTATAAAGGCCATCTACACTAATCCCATGGCCAATATCATTCTAAATTGTGAAAAACTGAAAGCATTTCCCCCTAAAAACTGGAACAAGGCAGGGATGCCCTCTTTCACCACTTCTATTCAACATCATCCTTGAGACTCTAGCCAGAGCAATTAGACAAACCAAAGAAATTAAAGGGATACGAATTGGAAAAGAAGAACTCAAACTATCCCTGTTCGCTGATGACATGATTATATATTTAGAGGAACCTGGAAATTACACCAGAAAACTTTGAGAACTCATAAGTGAATTCAGTAAAGTAGCAGGTAACAAGATCAATGTTCATAAATCCAATGCATTTTTATACATAAGTGATGAATCTTCAGAAAGAGAAATTAGGAAAACTATTCCATTCACAATAACTTAAAAAAAATAAATAAAACACTTGGGAATCAATCTCACAAAAGAGGTGAAAGACCTCTACAATGAGAACTACAGGACACTAAAGAAAGAAATTCAAGAAAACCTTAGAAGATGGAAATATCTCCCATGTTCCTGGATAGGCAGAATTAATATTGCCAAAATGGACATATTACTTAAAGTGCTATACAGATTCAATGCAATTCCAATTAAAACCCCAATGATGTGCCTTGCAGAAATAGAGCAAGAAATTATGAAATTCATCTGGAAGAATAAAAAAACCTAAAATAGCTAAACCAATCCTCAGCAGCAAGAGCGAAGCAGGGGGTATTGCAATACCAGATCTTCAACTCTACTACAAAGCAATAGTAACAAAAACGGCATGGTATTGGTACCAAAATAGACAGGTAGATCAATGGTACAGAATAAAGGACATGGACACAAACCGAAATAAATACAATTTTCTCATACTAGACAAAGGGTCCAAAAATATGCCATGGAGAAAAGATAGACTCTTCAACAAATGGTGCTGGGAAAACTTGAAAACCATATGCAACGGAATGAAATTAACCCGTATCTATCACCCTACACAAAACTCAACTCAAAATGGATCAAGAACTTCAGAATCAGACCAGAGACCCTGCATCTTATAGAAAAAAAAAGAGGTCCAAATCTTCAATGTGTTCGCTTAGGATCAGACTTCCTTAACAGGACTCCCATAGCACAAGAAATAAAAGCAAGAATCAACAACTGGGATAGATTCAAACTAAAAAGCTTTCTCTCAGCAAAGGAAACCATCAGAAATGTGAAGAGAGAGCCTACAGAGTGGGAGAATATCTTTGCCACTCATACTTCAGATAGAGCGCTAATTTTCAGAATCTATAAAGAACTCAAAAAACTCTACACCAAGAATACAAATAATCCAATCAGCAAATGGGCCAAGGAAATGAACAGACCCTTCACAGAAGAAGATGTACAAGCAATCAACAGATATATGAAAAAATGTTCAACATCTCTAGTAATAAGAGAAATGCAGATCAAAACTACCCTAAGATTTCATCTCACCCCAATTAGAATGGTGATTATCAAGAATACAAGCAACAATAGGTGTTGGCAAGGATGTGGTGAAAAAGGAACACTCATACATTGCTGGTGGGGTTGCAAAATAGTGCAGCCACTCTGGAAAGCAGTATGGAGATTCCTCAGAAAGCTTGGAATGGAACCACCATTTGACCCAGCTATCCCACTCCTTGGCCTATACCCAAAGGACTTAAAATCAGGATACTACAGAGATACAGTCACATCAATGTTCATTGCTGCTCAATTCACCATAGCCAGATTGTGGAACCAACCTAGATGCCCTTCAGTTGATGAATGGATAAAGAAACTGTGGCATATATATACAATGGAATATTACTCCGCAATGAAGAATGATAAAATTATGGCATTTGCAGGCAAATGGATGAAATTGGAGAATATCATGCTAAGTGAGATAAGCCAATCTCAAAAAACTAAAGGACGAATGATCTCACTGATAAGCAGATGAGGACATATAATGGGGGGTGGGAGGGGTTAGCATTAGGTTTAGGGTTAGGTTTAGGGTTAGGGATAAGGAGTGTTGTAAGAATGAAGGAAAGAAGGACTGTATAGAGGGAAAAGAGGGGTGGGCAGGGTGGGGGGAAGGGAAAAAATAATGAATCAAACAACATTGCCCTATGTAAATATATGATTACACAAATGGTAATCTTTGACTCCATGTACAAATAGAGAAACAACATGTATCCCATTTGTATAGAATAATAATAAAAAAATGTTTCACTTTTTAGCCTTTTCATAATCCCTGCAATATAATGCCTGGTTTGAATCAGCTATTTAGTCACATTTCAAGTTCATTTATTTTATTTTTAGTTAAAGATTACAGTTAATCTATTCTTCAATGGGCACTTTCTAGTTCATTTATGTATGTTGCAAATTTCCTGCTTCATATATAGGTTCGGTGCCACTGTAATGATGTCTCATGATTTTTTTTTGTTTCATAACAAAATGTTTTATCACTGTTCTAAGCTATACTACACAAAAGAATCTCATGGTTGTATCTGCAGGTAGTTCCACAGTGATGTGATTCCTGAAGAATTTTTGCCAGGTTTTCTTCCAATGTTACTATAAATTTACTAAAATATAGAGCAGTTTATCTTGTCTCAGTTTCAGAAGCAATGCCTTCATTGCCTAGTTTGATGCTTGTATTATGGTACATTTTTTGATCCATCAAAAATTGTGGCTATCCTCACAAAAGTTCTACAAAATCACTTCTTTGTTGTTTTAGTTCACCAGTGAGCTTTCAAAATATTAGATTTTTAAATGTTAATTATGGTTGCAGGTATTTAGAGAAACCCAACTTCTATTGATATAGTAAATATATCAGGTGGGTGTGATTTTTCTATAGGAATAATCAGGGCTAATCTTTTGAAATAATATGCCGAACTAGAAAGTGTAGCAATTTGGATGCTATGGACTAGTGATTATCCATTTCAGATTTTTGTAAGGCATGAATATCTAAGTGGCTTCAAAGTTTAAAAAGTGCTCTTCAGAACATTTTCTTTTATTTTCTAAATATGGCTTATTTTACTCTTATAAAAATGTTACTTGGATATTACATTTAGTTAATTCTTAATTGAAAAGAGATTTTAAGGCAATTCTTATACAATTGAAATCTAAAAGGAAAAAGTGATATAAATATGCTTTCATATTTTTCCTATTATACAAAATAATAAAATATTACTAGAGAGTTCTTTGGTACAAATTTTTGTCTTTCAAATATTTTCTCTTAATACTAAAAATATTTCTTCTACATAAAACTGAATGCAAAGGAAGGCACAGTTTGTTATAAGGTGTATACAAGCACAACTCAGCATATGCAGAATTAAAAATAAAATGTTCACATCCATATTAGTTCCACTGAAAACATTAAGAAAAGTTCTTCCCTGTCAACAGTGTTCAATGCTAAAGAGCTAAGAGCATATAAAAAGAAAAACATTGAAATTTACTTAATGCAAAAATGGATTTTTATATATACTTGAATATATAAAAACAGTTTTTAAAATGCCAACATAAATGTAGACTATCCATGTTATGAAAAGTGCAAACCAAATGGACAGAGGGCTTCACAATGTCCTTCTTTTGATACAGGTAAACTTGCCCAGGGGAACAAACTTGATCAGTTAATGAGACTTTAATTTCAGCCAGACTTCATCAGAATTTCTGAGAGTTCAAAGAAAGCAGTTCTGGAGACACAGCTCTGTCCAGATGTGATTGGCACTGACATGTGACTGTTAAGCAGTGTGGGGAACTAAGTATTCAAGAATGTAAAGCTCCTTCATGGAAGTTTCTGCCATGTAGGTAACTCATAGTCAGCAAAGGTTTCTGTGAAAGAGTGAACTTGGTGTGCATAAGTTCATAGCATACTGAGAAAATTGGGTCAAGGTGTAATGTGAGACTGAAAGAGTGTTTACAAATGTGAATATAATAGTTTTGTTTGAGTAGGAATGATGTTTTTGTTTTGTGTCTGTGTGTTTTCTGGAGAGATATTTTATTTATTAATTTTCTTTTTTGTGATTAAAACATCCATGTTTTTGTACATATAGTATGTGTGTTTTAAATTTTTATGTGGTTTAGATGTTCAAAGTAATGAATTAAAATTTTCTTTTTTGAGACTTGAGTAATAATTAGCTTTTTTAATCAAAGGGAACAAAGAATGTGAAAATGTAAAAATTAATGTTTATATCCAAATTCTCACTAAAAATATCAGTTTATGTGTAGTCCACAAAGCATTCATTTTTTTCATAACAAAGGCAGTAATAAGAATGAGCAATGTATAATCATAAGGGAAATGGATGACATTTTCACATTTACTGAATAAGAGGAGCCAGACAAAATTTTTATGTTTCATTAGTCATTGCATAAAATTAAACATATTTGATAAATTTAATGTCATCTACAAAGTAATAATTTCTTATCTAAAAATAGCAAAAACTATTAAACATAGGAAACTAATATGTTTTTGTTAGGTTGTTGGAAATTGATAAAAGAGAGTAGGGAGTATAGCTTGTTCTAGGAAAAAGTGATGGAACAGTATAACCTAGGAAAATATATGAATATGGTGTGCTCTTGGACTGGGTCAGTCAAGATTATTCCTGAATATCCTATCACTGTGAGTCTGTTTGAAGATGTTACTGGTTTCATACATGTCAGACAATTCAAGATGGATTCTGTTGACTCTTTTCTAAACAACTTTTAATATATCCAGCTTGCCTAAGAAAGTAAATTCAAGAAAGAGTTGTGCTTCTTGTATGGTGTTTATGTATATTTACTGTTGTTAGGTAGAGAGTAGGAGTCTGTTCACTGTTGCCCTCAGTGAACATGCATAGTTTACATCTATGTGCATAAAAAACTGTCTTCCACTAATAATGGATAGCAATATTCTT
This sequence comes from Sciurus carolinensis, assembly GCF_902686445.1. Classification (NCBI taxonomy): domain Eukaryota; kingdom Metazoa; phylum Chordata; class Mammalia; order Rodentia; family Sciuridae; genus Sciurus; species Sciurus carolinensis. The sequence goes on along the minus strand of NW_025920188.1, from coordinate 120,595 downwards.
ATGTCAATGCATGCTATAGGTGACTATTTTCACAATTTTATTTGTCAAATTTTCAGAAATTTCTAGATATTTTATTTCAACCTGGTATACAATTGAGTTACATTTATCAAACTTCCTTGTAGTTAGCTGTGATCATGTTATTAGGCTTTGTATAAGTGAAAGAGTGGAAGTGATATATGCCAATTCCTGGTATGGCCATAAAAATTTCACACTCCTTCATGCTCTCTCATTTTCTAACTGTCTGTGATGTTGACATCCAAGTTAGCATGGAATGGGATGCTTATAAAGATAAAATATCTACCACTTCAGTCAAAGAATATAAATTATATCATGAGGGACACATGTTCTTTCCATCTTCTTCTCTGTTATGAATTGTTACTTAAAAGAGAATGAGATTTCTCAGGATAATTACTATTGCCTAGGCTGTTTCTACAAATGCACAGAGTAATTTTTTTGGATGGAAATAATTGCACTTGATATAAAATAATTAAAAAACAATAAGTTTAAATGTGTATCTTCCCCTGGCCTATTTATATGTTTGAGGTCTGTGTGTCAACACAGATACGAATAGCTGTATATACTTCCCATAGCTCAGCTTTTACTCAGTAGGATCTTCAATATGTTTGAATTAAAAGGTGCATGAAATGATTTCTCCCACCAGGTCTCTCCAGTTGACTACTGGGAACAAATAAGCCACAATCATCATTGACTGTATTGAATAATTGTTAGAAATTTTTGTTTGGACTACCAGAGTATACAAAACAATATGAGCCAGACTTTGAAATTTTGCTGTTTACTCCAATTTGTCCACTACCACCAAAAAAAATGGGCTTATCTCAGTAATCTTGTGTTTACTGTGAATCTATATGTTTCTACCACTATCATATCCTCTAAAGAACCAAACTTACATAAATTTAGCCTTGATGTTTAAGAGTGTTTTGTACTAATATCCCCTGTTTTCTTTGAATTCCACATAAGGTTCCCTACATTTATATCTTAGTCTGAAAAATAAACAGTTATTATACCCAGGTTTATATTCCATGACCTATATACATCCTTGTAAAATTAGTTTTAACATTCTATTCTCTTTCTATTATTCCCTTCATTTCACAGTCACTTTTCTTTTCAACAAAAGGGGAAATCACTATTAGAATATTTACAAAAATATTTTGTCAAGTTATAAATGAAGAGGTTTATTGAAATAAAATTGACTGATACACAATGACATTGTGCAGGTGGCTTATGCACATACCCAGAGAAATAAAAGCTGGATCCTTTACTTACTGGATGCTTTACTCTCAACTTGAGCCAAAAGGAAGACCTCAAGAACAAGAAAAGTACCCCATTCTCTTTTGTTTCATCCATCATCATTTGACTTGATCTTTTTAACTCTCATTCCTTCACTCATCTTCCACTAACTAGAAAAACAGCCCCATGTCATCATTTTGGAAGACTGTTTTGGTTCTTTTATGCTCAAAGAAGAAGAAAACACATCCCCTTTGATTTCATCACAGGCTGAGGGATGAAGGAATTTTCCAGATAGTTCCTCATTTGCCTCCTCATTATGGTGATACTCTTCGTAATGTTAATCATATCAGGTAAGATCCACTCAGAATCTCAGTTCTCCAAAAATTAGGTGATGATGAGTAAGGATGAAATCTGTAACTGGAGAAATAACACATAAAGTGAATTTAGGTTATCTGTTCACTTAATCAATATCCTGAGCAGTGCTTAGTACAACATCATGATTGTTCAGAGATCAACTATTACTTAGACCTTAGCAGTGAATTATGATTTTCTGATGACATAACAAAGTCCAGGGATTCAGACCAAATTTACAATATTGTATCATTGCTAATGTGCATCAGATAAGTAGATGCCTATTTTGCATTGGATATTCTATCATTAATTTGAATATTCATTCACTGCACTTGATACCAAAGTTAGAGATGCATATAGATTAAACAAAGATAATCCTCCTATAAATCTCTAGACACTCGATTACCAAGTCTCCACAGTGTAAGAATATGACAGTACCAGAAAAGGTCAGGCTGAGAATCATGATTGACTCAGAAAAGTAATGGCTATATACATAAGTATTCTTTAGAGTATGTAGAACTGATTAAGATGAATGTTGAAATGTGGGATGAGTATAAGAAAATCTTACCCATACATACAGCACCTGAGCAATGAGAAAGGATTACTTTTATTGTACTTTTTTTTACTGTGTCCATAAAAATTACCAAAAATTTATTATTTAAAATATACTGTATTATTCTCCTTTTTAGGTTCAAAGCACATTATGGGACTTAAGATTTAAGGTCAAGGTTTCAGCAGAACTTCTCCTATTTAGAGGCTAAACTTAAGGTAACTCCATTTCCCCCCTGCAGGTTCCAGAGCTTCCTACAATCATTACATCTTTTTCATGGTTTTAATATTTATCAATTTTCAAACACCTGATTCCATGATCATGGTTCCACTCTGACCACTATGTTCTTAGCTGATTCTCAAAAAAGCCATTGTGGTAAACTTGACTATAACCAGATTAAGTAGAACAATCTTCACATTCAAAATATTTGAATTCTTCTAATCTGCATAGTCCCCTTTTCCATAACAGGTCACATATTCATGAATTCATGGGATTCAGGGGTTTATATTTAGGAGATGAAAGTTGCTGTCAGAGAAAAGGTTTTGTTCTCTATCATTGTACACCAAAATAAAATCAGAAATATTTAGAGGAATTTATGTATACTAAAATATATTATTATAAAAGTAGAAACCTAAAATTGAGAAAAAAAGATTGTAATGAATTTAAAATCATTATGTAAACATAGAATAAGAAAAGCAGGGCCCACAAGCAGCTTCAGGGACCAGGACAGGGCGGCCAGAGCCCGGCCCCCTGCGGTGGGAGGCGCCTTTCAAGGCTAGCTTCTCGGAGCAGACCACCCAGTGAGAGCCTTTCTACACAGAGCCAGCCACAAGTCCCCAAGCCACGGAGAGCTTCGATCCGCAAGCAGCCTCTGAGATCAGGGCAGGGCAGCCAGAGACTTCTCCAGGCAGCCAGCCCCCTCGAGCTGCAGGCTCTTTCCATGGGGTGATCCAAGATGGTGGACTAGAGGGTGACTGCATCCCCAGTCCCTCCAGAACCCAGAAGTCAATAAGGGAGGCATTGAGAGACTCGGACTAAAATAGAGACACTGGTGAGTATGGTCACTGGGTAAAGTTCAGCCCAGATGGCAGGCCCAGATAGAGGTGGCTTATTGGAGCAGGGCAGGGCAGCTAGAGTCTTCCACAGGCAGCCCTGTGCACTCTGGTGCTGGGCCCCTCCCACACAGCCAGCTTCACCAGGTTCTCGGAGCAGGCCCCATAGTGAGAGCCTTTCTGATCAAAACAAGCTCCAAGTCCCAGAGCCAGCGCAGCATGCTCTGGCCCACAAGTGGCTTCAGGGACCAGGACAGGGCAGCCAGAATCTTTCCCAAGCAGCCTGGCACTCTTCAGTGGGAGGCGCCTTTCAAGGCTAGCTTCTCGGAGCAGACCGCCCAGTGAGAGCCTTTCTACACAGAGCCAGCCACAAGTCCCCGAGCCAACGGAGAGCTCCGATCTGCAATCAGCCTCTGAGATCAAGGCAGGGCAGCCAGAGACTTCTACAGGCAGCTCTGCCCACTCCAGCCGCAGGCTCTTTCCATGGGACAATCCAAGATGGCGACCTGGAGGGTGAATACATCTCCAGTCGCTCCAGAACTCAGGATTCAAGAAGGGGAGGCATTGAGAGACTTGGAAAAAAATAGAGTCATGGGGTGAGTCTCCCCCACTGGGCAAAAGTTGGCCTGGGTGGCAGGCACAGATAGGGGTGGCTTATCAGAGCAGGGCAGGGCAGCTAGAGTCTTCCCCAGGTAGCCTTCCACACTCTGGAGGTGGGCTCCTCCAACACGACCAGCTGCACAGTGCAGACCCCCAGTGAGAGCCTTTCTGCACAGAGCAAGCTCCAAGCCCTGGAACCAGTAGGGGGCTAAAGGCAGCTTTCTTTGGAAGCACTGCATTATCAAGTTCCTCCAAGACTTCAGGCTACTGAAGACTGGGAGGTGATACACTGGAAATCTACTGGGACACTATGAGCCCAAAAGGAAGTCTGCAATATCTCAGGGTCCCACTGACATCTGACCAATATGAGAAAACAAGGGAAGAAAATGTCCCAAACAAACCCAGATACTACATCAATAAAACCCAATGAAGGACAGCAGAAGAAATATCAAAAAGGGAGTTCAGAATGTACATAATTAAAACAATCAGGGAAGCAAATGAGGAGATGAAATAGCAAATGCAGGCATTGAAGGAGGAGATGAAAGAGCAAATGCAGGCATTAAATATCGCACCAATCAACAGTAAAAGACCAAATATGGGAAGCAAGAGATCATTTCAATAAAGAGTTAGAGATACTGAAAAAAAAAACTGAAATCCTTGAAATGAAGGAAAGAAAAAACCAAGTTAAAAACTCCATAGAAAGCATAACCAATAGGATAGAACACCTGGAAGACAGAACCTCAGACATTGAAGATAAAATATTTAATCTTGAAAACAAAGTTGGCCAAACAGAGAAGATGGTAAGAAATCATGAACAGAATCTACAAGAATTTTGGGATATCATGAAAAGGCCAAATTTAAGAATTATTGGGATTGAGGAAGGCTTAGAGAAACAAACCAAAGGAATGAACAATCTATTCAATGAAATAATATCAGAAAATTTCCCAAATCTGAAGAATGAAATGGAAAACCAAGTACAAGAGGCTTATAGGACTCCAAATATACAAAATTACAACAGACCCACACCAAGGCACATTATTATAAAAATACCTAACATACAAAATAAAGACAGAATTATAAAGGCCGCAAGAGAAAAGAATCAAATTACATTCAGAGGGGAACCAATAAGAATATCAGCAGAATTTTCAATCCAGACCCTAAAAGCTAGAAGGGCCTGCAACAACATTTACCAATCCCTGAAAGAAAACCGATGCCAACCAAGAATCTTATACCCAGCAAAACTTACCTTCGAATTTGACAATGAAATAAGATCCTTCCATGATAACAAAAGGTAAAGGAATTTACAAAAAGAAAGCCAGCATTACAGAACATTCTCAGCAAAATATTCCATGAGGAAGAGATGAAAAACAATGATGCAAATCAGCAACAGGAGGCACTAGCCTAAAGGAATAGCCAAATAAAGGAGAAACAAAATCATGTCAAAAAACAAATATGAGTCAAATGACTGGGAATACAAATCATATCACAATAATAACCCTGAATGTTAATGGCCTGAACTCATCAATCAAAAGACATAGACTGGCAGATTCAATTAAAAAGAATAATTCAACAATATGTTGCCTGCAAGAGACTCATCTCATAGAAAGAGATACCCATAGACTAAAGGTGAAAGGATGGGGAAAAACATACCATGCACACGGACACAGCAAAAAAGCTGGAGTATCCATCCTCATTTCAGATAATGTGGACTTCAAGACAAAACTAGTGAGAAGGGATAAAGAAGGACATTACATGCTGCTTAAGGGAAGCATAAATCAGCAAGACATAACAATCATAAATATCTATGCCCCGAACATTGGCTCATCCACGTATGTCAAACAAATCCTTCTCAATTCCAGAAATCAAATAGACCACAACACAATAATACTAGGCGATTTTAACACACCTCTCTCACCACTGGATAGATCATCCAAACAAAAATTGAATAAAGAAACCATAGATCTCAATAACACAATCAACAATTTAGACTTAACCGACATATAGAATATACCATCCACAAAACAATGAATACACTTTCTTCTCAGCAGCACATGGATCCTTCTCTAAAATAGACCATATTTTATGCCACAAAGCTACTGTTAGCAAATACAAGAAGATAGAGATACTACCTTGTACTCTATCAGATCATAATGGATTGAAATTAGAAATAAATGACAGAATAAAAAACAGAAACTTCTCCAATGCCTGGAGATTAAATAATACACTCTTATATGATGAATGGATAACAGAAGACATCAGGAGGGAAGTAAAAAAAATTCTTAGAAGTAAACGAGAACAAAGACACATCATATCAAAATCTCTGGGACACTATGAAAGCAGTACTTAGAGAAAGATTTATTTTATGGAGAACATTCAACAAAAGAAGTAGGAAATCAACAAATATACCACTTAAAACTACAGCTCATATCCCTAGAAAAAGAAGAGCAGACCAACCCCAAAAGTAGTAGAAGACAAAAAATACTTAAAATCAGAGTTTAAATCAGTGAAATTGAAACGAAAGAAACAATTGAAAAAATTAACAAAACAGAGTTGGTTATTTGAAAAAATAAACATAATTGATAAACCCTTAGCCACACTATCAGAGAAAAGACTGAGAAAACTCAAATTACTAAAATTAAGAATGAACAAGGAAATATCACTATATACACGAGTGAAATACAAAACATAATTAGAAGCTATTTTGAAAATCTATACTCCAAGGAAACAGAAAACCTCGAAGACATCAACAAGTTTCTAGAGACATATGAATTACCTAAACTGAACCAGGAAGACATACACAGCTTGAATAAATCAATTTCAAGCAATGAAATAGAAGAGGTCATCAAAAGCCTACCAACAAAGAAAAGTCCGGGACCAGATGGGTTCTCAGCCGAGTTCTACAAAACCTTTAAAGAAGAGCTCATTCCAATACTCCTCAAAGTATTCCATGAAATAGAAGAGGAGTGAACCCTCTCAAACTCATTCTATGATGCCAATATCACCCTGATACCTAAACCAGACAGAGACACATTGAGGAAAGAAAATTTCAGACCAATATCCTTAATGAATATCGACGAAAAATCCTCAACAAAATTTTAGCAAATTGCATACAAATATATATTAAAAAGATAGTGCAACAAAATCAAGTGGGTTTTATCCCAGGGATGCAAGGATGGATCAACATCCAGAAATCAATAAATGTCATTCACCATATCAACAGACTTAAAGTTAAGAATCACATGATTATTTTGATAGATGCAGATAAAGCATTCGATAAAATGCAGCATCACTTCATGCTCAAAACAGTAGAAAAAATAGGGATAGTGTGAACATTCCTGAACACTGTAAAGGGCATCTACACTAAGCCCATGACTAATATCATTCTAAATGGTGAAAAACTAAAAGCATTCCCCCTAAAAACAGGAACAAGGCAGGGATGCCCTCTTTCACCACTTCTATTCAACATCATCCTTGAGAATCTAACCAGAGCAATTAGACAAACCAAAGAAATTAAAGGGATACGAATTGGAAAAGAAGAACTCAAACTATCCCTGTTGGCTGATGACATGATTATATATTTAGAGGAACCTGGAAATTCCACCAGAAAACTTTTAGAACTCATAAGTGAATTCAGTAAAGTAGCAGGTTACAAGATCAATGCTCATAAATCCAATGCATTTTTATACATAAGTGATGAATCTTCAGAAAGAGAAATTAGGAAAACTACCCCATTCACAATAGCATCGAAAAAAATAAAATACTTGGGAATCAATCTCACAAAAGAGGTGAAAGACCTCTACAATGAGAACTACAGAGCACTAAAGAAAGAAATTAAAGAAAACCTTAGAAGATGGAAAAATCTCCCATGTTCCTGGATGGGCAGAATTAATATTGTCAAAATGGCCATATTACTTAGAGTGCTATACAGATTCAATGCAATTCCAATTAAAACCCCAATGATGTGCCTTGCAGAAATAGAGCAAGCAATTATGAAATTCATCTGGAAGAATAAAAAACCTAGAATAGCTAAAGCAATCCTCAGTAGCAAGAGCGAAGCAGGGGGTATCGCAATACCAGATCTTCAACTCTACTACAAAGCAATAGTAACAAAAACGGCATGGTATTGGTACCAAAATAGACAGGTAGATCAATGGTACAGAATAGAGGACATGGACACAAACCCAAATAAATACAATTTTCTCATACTAGACAAAGGGTCCAAAAATATGCAATGGAGAAAAGATAGCCTCTTCAACAAATGGTGCTGGGAAAACTGGAAATCCATATGCAACAGAATGAAATTAAACCCCTATCTCTCACCCTACACAAAACTCAACTCAAAATGAATCAAGGACCTCGGAATCAGACCAGAGACCCTGCATCTTATAGAAGAAAAAGTAGGTCCAAATCTTCAATTGTTGGCTTAGGATCAGACTTCCTAACAAGACTCCCATAGCACAAGAAATAAAAGCAGGAATCAACAACTGGGATAGATTCAAACTAAAAATCTTTCTCTCAGCAAAGGAAACTATCAGCAATGTGAAGAGAGAGCCTACAGAGTGGGAGAATATCTTTGCCACTCATACTTCAGATAGAGCGCTAATTTCCAGAATCTATAAAGAACTCAAAAAACTACACCAAGAATACAAATAATCCAATCAAAAATGGCTAAGGAAATGAACAGGCACTTCACAGAAGAAGATGTACAAGCAATCAACAGATATATGAAAAAATGTTCAGCATTTCTAGTAATAATGGAAATGCAAATCAAAACTACCCTAAGATATCATCTCACCCCAATTAGAATGGCGATTATCAAGAACACAAGCAACAATCAGTGTTGGTAAGGATGTGGTGAAAAAGGAACACTCATACATTGCTGGTGGGGTTGCAAATAGTGCAGCCACTCTGGAAAGCAGTATGGAGATTCCTCAGAAAGCTTGGAATGGAACCACATTTGACCCAGCTATCCCACTCCTTGGCCTATACACAAAGGACTTAAAATCAGCATATTACAGAGATACAGCCACATCAATGTTCATTGCTGCTCAATTCACCATAGCCAGGTTGTGGAACCAACCTAGATGCCCTTCAGTTCATGAATGGATAAAGAAACTGTGGCATATTTATACAATGGAATATTACTCCACAATGAAGAATGATAAAATTATGGCATTTGGAGGCAAATGGATGAAATTGGAGAATATCATGCTAAGTGAGATAAACCAATATCAAAAACTAAAGACATGAATGATCTCGCTGATAAGCAGGATGAGGACATATAATGGGGGGTGGGAGGGGTTAGCATTAGGTTTAGGGTTAGGTTTAGGGTTAGGGATAAGGAGTGTGGAAAGAATAAAGGAAAGAAGGACTGTATAGATGGAAAAGAGGGGTGGGAGGGGTGGGGGTAAGGGAAAAATAATGAATCAAACACATTGCCCTATGTAAACGTATGATTACACAAATGGTATGCCTTGACTCCATGTAGCAAATAGAGAAAAAACATGTATCCCATTTGTATACAATAATAATTAAAAAAAGAAAGAAAAAGCAGAATTAAATAAACTAGATATCCCTTGAAATTAAACATTAACAAAAGTAATAAAATGGCATTCCAAAAAGAATATTTCATGCTATAGAACTCAGGGAAACAGATGAAACAATAGATAACTTCATGTCAGGATGATAGATCAATATAAATAACATAATTTTGAGGTTTTGGAGTTCTGTAAAATTGAGATGTTAAACAAGTTTGTATCAGAATAAATAACCCAATTAGAATCTGAAAGAAATAGAAGAAAACACAAATTCCAATATCTGTAAATAAATATAGATATAGTAAGGTGAAGATAAGTACCAAATATAAAATTTAAATATGTGGAGGTTTTTATGGGAAATTGAGTCCAGATGTGTTTCACCACTGAGCCACATCCCCAGTATTTAACAGTTTATTTAAAGATAGTATTTCACTAAGATGCTTGTAACCTTTCTCAGTTTCTGAGGTTGGCTTGAAATTGTGTTCCTCTTGCCTCAGTTTCCCAAGCAGTAGGAAAGATAGGGGGCATGTGCCACTGACCATTGATGAAAACATTTTTAAATAGAAACAAAAGGATGCAACAAAATAATAATTATGGCTTCTGAGTTAAATATGTTAATACCTTATATCTGTGATATAGCCAATTCAAAAATAAAGGAAAATGTTATGATTAACATAAGCCAAACTTTCACTGCTATGACAGAAAAACCCTGACCAGAACCATCATAGAATAAAAATTGGTGTGGACCGGGGTGGGAATTGATGAATACAATTGCATAATACAATTTTCTAGGAATAATATTTTGTGTTCAATTTTCTTAAATCCTAGAATTTGAGTATTGCTGTCAACTACTTTTCCATATTCATCTGTCTTAACAGGTGCTATACCCATGTCTCTATTACATGATATGTATGCATGGTCTTTCTCTGTTTTTGTCCCATAGGTATGTCCTCTCTTGAAAAATCACACTAGATCTTTTGATGAATTATCTCTGTGTTGGGTGCAGTGCATTTTTTATTTTTCAACATAAAATTGTTTCTGGTCAGAAATTTGGAAGAATATATCTCTGTATACTTGATCTGACATGGTACATATTCCCCAGTGCATATGTTTTAGTTGTGGTTAGACACAATAACTTCATTTAATGTGTTTATATTTGTGTGATGGTGAGGATAAGACCCAGAGCATTACTCCTATTAGGCAAGCATTCTACCACTGAACAACAGACCATGCCACTCTTTCTGTACTTTTCTACTAAAAAGACATACATAATCATAAGATTCTAAGAGCTGACACAAATTTTAATAATTAATGTTTAATGAACCTCATTTGAAAATGCATCCAGCTTTACCATGAAATCCAGCAAATAAAGAAATTACAGAAAATATCTTATACAAGTAGGGTAAAAAAAGTGAGATGAGCAGTGAATCCATTTATATACAAAATTGATGGGAGAAACAGAAATTGTGATTAAAGAAAAGAAAGTTAATATGCAAAGAATTTAAAAAAAATAAAAATAACTACAAAAAGCAGGAGAAAGGGAGTAACATGTTTAGCTCTTAATTACTAATCTCAGGTATAAATTAAAACACATTTATATATAAAATATGATGCAGATGTAGAAATTGTGATTAGAGAAGAAAAGACAAATTATTTTGAAGCTATAAAATGCAAAAATAAATACAAAATCACGATATATTCAAGAGGAAGAGAATAAAATATGCTAATAAATTTGTAACTTATCACAGGATTAAAGTCAATTCTCTGAGTTACTTAACCACACAATCAATATTTAAAAATTTCCTCTGAATTAGAGGGTGGATTTCAAATTTTAATATCATGTTTTTGATTCATTGAAATTGCAAAAGCACAGATTTACCAAGGTCATTATTTTCAACAAATGCAATATTTTAAAAAAATAATGTAATTGAAAATAGTATGATTCATTTTGTTACAATAACATCTCTATTGGTTTCTGTCATCCTTCTTCACTCCTACATTCATTTTAAGAGCTTTATTGATGTGTGATTATTATTTATCAAGGCAGCTTATTTTGGGTATACTAAAGAATGGGTCTGATTCAGCTACCCATTTTGCCTTCTATTTTCATATTGGGATAGATTTGCTATTTCTTTAGGGAAACATTTATCTCATGATGAGACTTTTGATGTTCATGTAGAAAACTCTGAACTCATTTATAATTTCATAGATTTTTTAATTTTGAGTTTCAACTTATTATGTAGCAGTGATACAAAATCACTATATTATTTTAATGGCTAAAATGATATAAATCTGGGAAAGTATTTGGATGCTTTTGAATAATTTAGCAAGTTCTTCCAAATGCCTTCTTTTGTAAGCACTTTGCTATAGAATATGTTATAAAATTCCAAATTTTCTGATGTTTCAAGTCAGTAGAAGTGTGTTGATGAATAAAATGTTTTCTTGTCCTCTTATTAACACAAGACAAAATGTGGGTATTAACTAATTAGTATATGATTTTAAGAAAAACAACAAAAATATTAAAGAAATGGAATAATGTTCTACAAGATAGTTGACTGTTATGGTGTGGGTCTCAGAATGTTCCCTGAAAAACTCAATCAGGCAATGTAGCATCATTCAATTATGAGGACACTGGAATATGGAAGCTGTAACATTAGCTCTGGTATAATCCTTTTGTTGAAATAATAAGTAGAATGAAAAGAGAGTTTTAAGTAAGCAGTTACACATGGGTTGATAAAGTAGGTCACTGGTAGAATGGAGTTTGATTTTAGTTTGTCCCTGGATTCTTCCAATATCTGATTCCTGGCTGCCATGTGGTGAAAAAATGTCCTGTGCCACTTTGTTCCATTATGATGGTATGTCCATTGCAGACCCACAAATCTGTAGTCATGTGATCATGTACTTTGACATAGAAATTGATCAATGTAGATACTATCTTGTTCTTTTGTTGTTCTTCATAGGTATTATATCTAGGATTATACTGGTGAAGTTAGGTAATGGCTACATAGAAGTACCCTGGATTTATTTTTCAATTATGTAGGTTTTTCCTAAAGAAATTAATATTATTTGAAACCTGAGGAAATCTCAAGTTTGACTTTAACAAATAAAATAAAATTTACACCACAAATTATATTTGAAATCAAAGGTAAATGTCTCAAAGTAAAAAAAAATGCATTAAGAAATCATGATGACTCACAGAATATTGGGTAATTTTTTTGTTTATTATTATCAAAACTGTCATCCTTATAAGTAATCTTTTCTCCATTATCAAGGCAACAGAGCCAACTCACAAATAATACAAAAGTCCTTAGAGACTGTGAGGCACTTAAGGTCACAAGCTTGCTTGTTCAAAGTCCAGTTATTTTGTTTTAGACTTTTGTTTTTCATTGGGTGCATGGATGGTAAATACTAATATTTTTCTCATAAATGTAATAAGTTAAATAACTTGCATTATGTAAGTCTGTCACATAATAAAGAACCCCAATAAAAATGCAAAATAATATCAAAAAGTTATGCAACTCATGCAAATGAATTTTTCAAATGTTCTTAAATATTGACAATCACCAGTGCCAATGTGACTGTCAGAAAAATTGCATTTACACCATATTAATTTAAATATTTTATATTTTTCCATGAATTCTAGGAAGTTCAGAGTTTAATGTGAAGCTCTGTCCAACAAATATGTTATATTTGTGATGTTTTACTGTAATCTGTTATTTCTCTGCTTTGTATTTTAACTCAGTGTTATCTTCCTTTTTTTATTTTGAATTAGAGCATTATACTTATACATAGTGGTTGGGTTCATCATTCCTTCAGGAAAGCATTATTTTAGTGGCTGAATTTTTTATACATTACATTAGGATTCATTTTGACAGTTTAAAAATTGGACTACAATTTACTCTAATACAGTTTCCTAAACACTTTTTTCCCTCCATTCCTCCATCTATTTTACCTTGTCCTGTATTCTGCTTTTTCTAAGTTTTCTGGTATTTACCTGTATGTTTTCTTTAAAAACTCTTTTGTGGATTTATATGATAGTGAGATTAACTTTGGTGCATTTATATATGTAGAAAAGAAAGCTAAGTCACATTCATTCTACTGTTTTTACATTATCTCATTACTTTTCTCTCTCATTGACCTTAATTTGGTCCAACAAACTTTTTTCTATTTTCATGAGATTTTTCAGCTACATTTTTCCTTTTCCTCTCCATTTTTCCACTTTTTTAAAAATAGATTTTCCATATCTGAAGAAACATTTCAACTTTGGTTTCATGTCTGTGCTATTTCACATAGAATAATAGTCTATTAAAGCACATATTTACCAACAAATGTCATAGTTCCATTCATTTTTATGACTGAATAATATACCACTTTACATGTATACCAGATTTTCTTTATCAATTCATCTATTGAAGGGCAACTAACTTGATTCCATAGCTTGGCAGTACTGAATTGAGTTGTTATGAACATAAATGTGACTGCCTATTTTTTGTATGCTGAGTTTAAATCCTTGCTATAGATTTGGAGTAGCAGTAGAGTGTCACAGAATGGTTTCATGCCTTTTGTTTGCTTTTTTCAAGTTCATCATTATCTTTTATTTTTTTAATAATTTATTTTGATTGATTATACACAAATCAGGTATAACTTATTTCTCTGGTTGTACATGAAGCAGAGTCATACAATTTGTATAATCATACATGTACATAGGAAAATGATGCTTGCTTAATCTGCTATTTTTCCTTCTTCCAACATTTCCACCCCCATTTTCTCTATACAATCCAACCTTCCTCCATTATTGCCTCTCTCCCACCACCCATTATGTATTATCATTCGCTTATCAGAGAAATCATTCCTCCTTTGCTTTTTTTGGATTGGCTTATCTCACTTAGCATGATGTTCTCCAACTTCATCCATTTTTCTGAAAATGCCATAATTTTATTCTTCTTTATGGCTGAGTAATATTCCATTGGGTATACATCCCACAGTTTCTTTATCCATTCAGCAATTGAATGGTATCTATACTGGTTCCACAACCTAGCTTTTGTGAATTGAGCAGCCATGAACATTGATGTGGTTGCATCACTGTAGTATGCTGATTTTAAGTCCTTTGGGTATAGGCCCAGGAGTGGGATAACTAGGTCAAATGGTGGTTCCATACCAAGTTTTCTAAGGAATCTCCACACTGCTTTCCAGAATGGCTACACTAATTTGTAACACTACACACTATATGAGAGTACCTTTTTCCCCACATCCTTGTCAACACCTATTATTGCTTGTGTTCTTGATAATCATCATTCTAATTGGGGGGAGCTAAAATCTTAGGGTAAATTTGATTTGCATTTATCTTATTACTAGAGATGCTGAACCTCATAGAAATAGACCAAGCAATCATTAAATTTGTTTGGAAATATAAGAGACCCAGAAGAGCTAAAGCAATCCTCAGCAGGAAGAGTGAAGCAGAGAGTATCAAAATACCAGAACTTTGACTATAATACAGAGCAATAGTAACAAAAACAGCATGGCACTAGCACTAAAATAGACAGGTAGATCAATGGTACAGAAGAGAGGACACAAAGATAAACTCAAATAAATTTTCTCATACTAGACAGAGGTGCCAAAAGCATACAATGGAGAAAGACAGCCTATTCAACAAATGGTGCTGGGAAAATTAGAAATTCATATGTAGCAGAATGAAATTAATCTTCTATCTCTCACCCTGAAAAATCAACTCAAAATAGATCAAGGATCTTGGAATCAGACCAGAGACCCCGAATCTTATGGAAGAATAAGAAGTTCTAAATCATTTTTTATTGAGGCATCACAACACTACAATCCAGATTTGTGGCATCAGTTTACAATCCCACACAAAATATGTGAGTTTATTTTTTTCACACATTCCTGCCTCCAGGTATTATTTGTATTTTCATTTATTTCTATTACTACTGAAGTGAGAAGAAATATCAATGGAGATTTTGTTTGTCATTGCCCAATTGCTAGAGGTGTTAAACATTTTTTCATAGATCTGTTGACTATCTTCTTTTGAGCAGTATCTTTTTCTTTTCCCATTTGTTATTTGGCTTATTAGTTGTCTGTCAAATTTTTGAGTTCTTTATGCATTCTGGATATGAACATGTTATTATGGAAGATTTATTTTTGAAAATTTATTATCAAATTTATTATTAAAATATTGGCTTGATTTATTGTGAGTTGTCTCCTTTTTCCTAAAATTATTAATTTTTCTGTAAGTCTTCTGATAGAGTTTTGAATCCTTTAAATGTATAATCTTGTCATCAGCATGTAATTTGAATTCTTTATTTATATTCATATCTCTTAATTTCCTTCATCTGACTAATTGCTGTGGATAGAATTATAACCACTAATCTGAATAGGGATGATTGGAGTGGACATACTTACCTTGCTCCTGTTTTTAGAAGAAATGACTTCAGGTTTTCTGATATCAGTATGATGTTGTTCTTGGATTTGTCATGTGTAAGCTTCACAATATTGTATAAGTTTAATTGTATCTGTAGATTTTCTAGTAATTTAAACAAGACTTGGAACTACTTTTCAAATTCTTGTTCTGCATCTATTGAGATAACAAAGATTCTTGCCCTTAACACTATTTATGCAGATAATTAGTTTATTGTTTTTAAAATGTTCAAACTTATATCCCTGCAATGAAACCTTCTTGATCATATTGCACTTCATTTTTTTAACAATGATCTTGTATTTAGTTTGGAAAGATTTAATTAAAAATTTGGATTGTTTTTTTTTTCCCATCTGGTACAACTGAGGCTATCCAGATCTAACATTTATTTGTTGTAAGGCTTTTGGTAACTTGCTAAATAGCATTATATGACATTATTCTGTTCATATTGCCTACATCCTAAAGATTTAGTTTGTGTGAGTCAAATGTCTCTAGGAATTTGTCAAAATCCTCAATATTTTTTAGCTTATTTGCACATCAAATTTAAAGTATTTTATGATTCACTGGTATTTAGTAGTGTCTGTGATCAGATTTTCCTTTCAATTCCATTTTCTTAGTTTAGTCTTTATCTCGGTTAGATTTTCTGAGGGCTTATTAGTCTTGTGTTTATCTTGAAAACACATTTTTCACTTACCATTTGTAGTGTTTTTATTCTCAATCTTATATTACTTGATTGATTTTATTTTTGTACCTTCTTCAATTGAGTTTAAAGTTGGTTTGTTCTTTTATTTACTTCATAAGGTATAATTATAGATAATTTATTAGATATAATTCTCTCTAACATTTGCACTTAATGACATTAATTTTTCTATTTTTACTGATTTTCTGCTTTGCCAAACATTTTGTTATGTTGTATAACTACTTTCATTCATTGTAAAGATTATTTGTTTTTCCTCTGATTTCTTATCTTATCCATTTTTCAGTCAAAATTAAATTAGCCTCCAGGTATTAGAGATGACTTAATTTTATATCTTGTAATTGATTTTAATTTTTGATAAAATTATAATTTTAATTTTTTCTTAAACTTTTTAAATTTTTAATTTTTTCTAGCTAGGTGTACATGACAGTAGACTGCTTTTATACATTTTGATACATCATACATAAATGGAGTGTAATCTCTCATTTTTCTGATTATACATATTGCATGATCACATCAGTCATAAAGTCATGTAGGTACACAAGTTAATAATGACTGTTTCACTATACTTTTATCCTAACCAAAATACCCCTTCTCCTCCCCTCATTCCCCTGTATGGAATTTAAAATAATTATATTCTTACCTAGTCCACCTTATTATCAGTTAGCATCCACATATCAGAGAAAACATTCAACCTTTGGTTTTGGGGGTTTGACTTATTTTACTTAAAATGATATTCTGTAACTCCATCAATTTGCCACAAAAAGATTATAGTTTTATTCTTTTTTAAAACTGAGTAATATTCTTGTTATATATATACACATATACATATGTATATACACAAACCCACATATCTATCTATCTATTTATATATATATTGCATTTTCTTAATCCATTCATCTGTTGAAAGGCATCTAGGTTGGATCCAAAATTTAAATCTGTGGAATTCAGCTGCTATAAATATTGATGTGGTTGCATCACTGTAGTATGTTGAATTTAATTCCCTTGTGTATAAACATAGACTTAAAAATTCCCAATAAAATTATGGTATATCACATCCAAAAACATATTAAACAGTGTACCATGATCAAATGTGGGTTCATCCCAGAGATAAAGGTTTGGTTCAACATACAAAAAACAATAAACATTATTCATAATATAAGAAGCCTTAAAAGCAACAATAATATGATCATCTCAATAAATTCATAAAAAGCATTTGACAAAATACTGCACCTCTTCAATCTCAAAACACTAAAAGAACTAGGGATAGTAGGAACATACCTCAACATCATAAAAGCCATATATGCTAAATCCAAGGCCAACATAATTCTAAATGGAGAAAAATTGAAAGTTTTTCTTATGCATCACTGGAATTTACTACTTTCTCTATTTATATTTTCTTTTTCAATACAATTTTTCAGTCTTGTTTTTCTTTACCTTGGTTAGTTTTTTGAGAGTTTATCAATCTTGTGTATGTTTTAAAAATAAACTGATCCAGTAATCATTTGTAATGTTTTTTACTCTCAATTTTATTGATTTTTTACTCTGACTCCATTTATTTCCCTTCTTCCATTGATTTTAACACAGTTTTGTTCTTTTTTTTGTGCCTAAGGTGTAATGTTAGGTAATCTATTTCATATAATTATATCTTTTTAATGTTTCCACTTAGTGCCATTAACTTTGCTATTATTACAGAGTTCACACTTTCCCAGGCATTTTGTTATGTTGTATAGTTTCACTAATTGTAAAGGCTTTATAATTTTTCCAAATTTTTCTGATCCATTTGTAAATAAAAATAAATTAGTCTCCAAGTATTAGAGATAAATTCAATTTTTACCTTTCATTGATTTTTAATTTGTATAAATTTCTGATAAGATGAAAGAATTTATCTTTATTGCTTTGTGGTTTTTATGATATGATTTGTGACCTATAATATAACAAATATATTATGCACTGCTGATAAAATGAATGCAGTCATTGGTGAATGACATAATCTATAGATACCTGCTAGGTTCACTTGATAAATACCATTAATTTGTTCTAAATAATTATTACTCAATTTTTGTCTGGATATTCTATCCAGTGGTGAGAGAGATGTATTCATGTCACCCAGTAGTGTAATATTGTAGTTTATCAGATTCTTAATGTCAAAAACATTCTATCTACATGGGTGAATCATTTTTAGGGCATAAATATTTACATTTGCTGCATCTTGGTGTTGGATGAAATTATTAAACAAGAATAAGACATTTTATTTTCCCTATTTTGAATGATTTTTTTCTTGAATTTCACTTGGCTGATAGAGAAATATAAACCCTAATATTGTAATAGATATTATATTCAGGATATATCTTTCCCACTCTTATAACTTCAGGTGTGCATGTCTTTTTTCAAGGTGAGTCTCCAGAAACATCATATTGTTTACTCTTACTTTTTTTAACCAAATCAGCTACTCCTTATCTTTTGATTGATTAATTGAAGTCATTTACATTGTATGTTATAGCAGTGACACTTATTTTCTGCCAATTGCTTTATTTATAAATGTTGAATTCAAATTGGTTCTCCTTTACTTAACTCTTTTTCTAGTGTAATTACTCTGCATGCCAGTTTTCATTTTATAGTAACTTCAGGAAATATTTCATTGAGTACTTTCTAAAACAGGCTTTGCAAATATTAATTTGTGTGGTCTCACCATCCAGTTGGGAATCACCAAACAGCTACAGCAAAAGAGTTGATGAGAGACATCCAGAAACCAGTTTCAGAGACCTCAATCTACTTTATTTTTACCTAGTCAGGCTTATATTGTCAAGAAACCACTGGGCAGAATATGTCTGACAGTAACACAAATGCTCTTAAAATCAGGGTCATAGAGAAGCCTTTGAATCATAAACAATATATCTAATTACTCTCGATGGAGATCCAAGTCTTGTTGGATAAATAGCAAGGCTGCACATGAGATTTTATTTAAGTCATTTTGGATGGTAAAGGCTTTTGCTGTGGAATTGCATAGATTGTTTACAGTCTCTGTAGTTTGAATGTTTTGAGTGAGCAAGTCTGTGGCAATGGCTGTGGTGGCTAAGGCAGTAACATGGGCAATCATCCCTGTGATAATGAGGCCAATGATGCACCTGGTGAATGCAGAGTTTCATTCAGAAGATTCTTCACCTCCATGTCCCATGGATTCTTCTATTCTTGTGACATGTTCACCAGAAACTATATGGCAAGAGGAATTCTAAGAATAAACATATGTTTAGCATTCATAGCAGAATTTAAGCAATTAAAAAGCCAGCATGAAGAGTTATGTGTACAAGGGACTTGTTCAAAGTTATATTTGGACTTCCTGTCTTATTATCAGCATAGTGAAATGTGGTGTGACACAAGTTTGAAATGGGTATAAGTGTAATTAGGAAAAAATAATAGAAAAAGTAGTTCCTGTATTACTGATATTCATATAACTGTCTGAGACCACTTTTATGGGCCTCATACCAAGTAATATGGGTGTAAGATCCATTGTGCCAAATTCATTCCCTGCATAATGGTCAGTTATAGATTGTCCACAGTAGCAGGTTACTTAATATCCCTGGTGAGTTTTGGATGGCTCTGTTATATTCCAGGGGACTGCACTGGACCAGTCACACAAATGTTGATATAATCCAGAAATGTTTCTACCATCTATGAGATATGACTTTGAAGTAATGCACTGATTACAAGGTATGGAGTTATTATCTGAGGAGGGTAATCTAAAAAGTGTGATTGGGTGGGTGGACAATGAAGGCTTTTAGCATATACCACTGAGGGGTTTATGAACATTGATCTTTTTAGCTCTGATCCTTATATCTAATAAGGTTAAGCCAACATAGGGGTAGTTATTTTTATCAACATTTCTCCCTTCAGCAAGGGAGAAGAAAAGAGGTTGGTTTGGATTATACATGTCATTTGTAATATCCAAGAAACAAATAGGTCTATTAGGCAATGATATGCTAGTATTCTATTTTATGGTAGTTAATGTCATATTTAGTTCAGGGTCAATGATACTTGAGTCAGTAGAGAAGAATCTCAGCATTGCTCCTTCCCAATTTGCTACTATCAAATGTGGTGTTCTGGTGCCCAAGGCCCAATTTACCTGAAAATTAGCTTCATTGCTTGCTGTTAGAGATGTATATAGCAACACTACCATTATCATTCCTGGAATAAGGCCCACACTGTGTGAGGGGCCATTATGGTACCTTGCTGAACTATGCCTTTAAGATCACCCCAGGTTACTTTATGTGAGACTTGTCTATTCTATTGAGCTTGGCACCTCAGGGTCTCTCTTCCAATGATAGTTCTTTCATCTTCTTTGTTGGTGCTTTGAGGTGTCCAGGGCTTGAAATTTCTAGTAGGTACACAGATAAGTTGAGGCCCATCCTCTGGAATGACACAAGCAATCCCTTGACCCATTGTTAGAGGGGTCCTGCACATTTCCAAATGTTGGTTAGGGGGTCCTTTCATAAAACCAAAGGCAAAAAATAGGGCCTTATGAGGGAAGCCCAATGCTTATGGGCTACTGTTTCTTTTGAAAAATTTGATGTGGTGCTAAATTTTAAAACAAATAAAGCATAAAGTATGGCATCATGTGGGGAGGTAGTATAGCTTTACCCACTCTGTTTTGAAGCATTGTTTTATCATGAAGGAACTCAACTATGCCTTGAGCTTGGGGTTTATAAGGTAATACAATCACATGATTTATTGCCAAAATGAGCAAAATTTTTTGCAGGTATTGTTCATGTAGACCGGGTCATTGTCAATTTTAATGAAAATAGTGACTCCCAAGATCCCAAACAACTAAGTAAATGAAGGATAACCCTTTCTGTGGTTTCTTCAGAGGAAGACATAGTGACAACAAGCCTAAATAGGAATCAATAATTACATGTCTATATTTAAGCTTGCCAAAATGAGAATAGGTGACATCCATTTGCCACAGAGCATTGGATTTCAGCCCAGGAAGGTTTTACTCCTGAGGTCTGTAGGAGTCCAATGGGAAAAAATGGAGTGCACTTTTTACAATCCCTTGTTAATTGTTTACAAACTTTCTTAAAAAGGGCTGGGAACAGCCTATGGAGGCTTTAGGTGGATTAGTGGAAATGTGTATATAACCAGGCTTTGCCAGTTATTTTCATGACCTTTATGTGCCAAGTAAGTTGGTCACCTGTTTTAGTGAGATCCACTAATGGTCCTGATAAATGAGAATGTGCCCTGATTGATAAATTGAATACAAAGAGGGCATCTTCTTGCTTCTAGCATAGTGTGGATGCTAGAAATCAAAACATCTAGTGGTTTGGTTAGATTTAGCTTGCAACAAGCTTAAGCAAGCTGGGGAATTAAGGGGACACAATATTGGCTATCTAAAAACAGGTTAATGGTTGTAGACAACTAGAAGTTCTAGATATTGGGGGACCACAATAGCTTGTCTCTCGGAAGCATCTGTTTATTGGCGATTACATCCAAAATCACAATGGCAATGGTTCCATTGGAGGTGGTGTCAGTGAAAACTAACATAGCTTCAGTAATGGGCTGAGTGTAAAGTTAATTGGTTCAGAGTCTGGAGGAATTAATCTTGAGTCAAATGACTGTTTTGCCTGGGTATCCTTTTAAACATTTATAGTATAGAGGGATTATTTGTAGTAGAATGTTTTATTACTCTTTTGAGATTGGGAGTACCAATCTATCAGGCTCTAAACTGTAAGTGCCTATGCTGCCTTCTTGGACTTTGTACTAATGTGGCTAGGGCATTGAGTGGGCTGCAGATCTTAGGCACAGTGTTGAAGGGCAAATTCACCCACTGTAATATATGTTGTTTGATTTGTCATAATATCCATGTAGGAAGGCCTGGGGTTGCCAAAGTGATGACATACAGATCCTTATTTGGGTCAAATATGAATAATTATAATGTCCCTAATGCCTCATTAACCAACCAAATTGCTTTTATTGCCTCAGGAGTTAACATCCTCAAATAATTTAGTTGTGGTCACCTTTAAGGAAATTGAATAAAGGAGTAAGTTGGTCTCTAATAATCTTAAGCCAGGACCTTATCCAGTTAGTATGTCCTAATTGTACCTGAAGATCATTTAAAAGTTTTTAATATGGAATGTGAATAATGGACCCACTAGAGCTTATGGTGTTAGGGAGCACCAATGTTCTCAAAAGAGTGTAAGGAGGGATCTTTTGTACCTTTTCAAGTGCTATACAAAGTCAGATAGACTTTAAGTTGTTCTGTAGTATCATTAAGACTTGTTCTATATCATGTTCCTTAGTATCAGCTAGCAGAATATTATCCATGTAATACACTACTGTTAAATGTAGCCTAATGATGATTTAACAGCCTGTAGTATATACATTTGACATATGGTCAGACTATTTTTTAATCCCCTGAGGGAGGACTGTCCACTGATACCTTTGTTTTGGTACCATGTTATTGGTGACAGACAGGTTGAAGGCAAATTATTCTCTATCTGGTGGATGTAGTGTAATAATAAAAAAGCAGTCTTTAATGTCTAAAGTTCTAATAAGATATTCCATGGGTAAATTGGTAGTCCTTGATAACTGGGCTGTGTATTGCCCATTTTTTTATAACACCATTAATACCCCTGAGGTCATGGAGAAGCCTGAATTTTCCTTTTGTTTTCTTTTCTATGATGAAAATGGGAGTATTACATGGACTGATAGAGGGATGTGTATGTACAGCTTTCAATAGTTTCTTTATCAGAGACTTTAAATGTGACAATTTGTCTTTATAGGCCACTGTTCAATCCAGATAGGCTCTTCATGTTGCCATTGTAGTTTAATAGAAGGTAATGAATGAACACTGGCCCTTAGAAATGGGGTTGTTTTTCTTTCACCTCTCACAAGTTTGGATCATTTAACTCTGTGTCTAAAATATCTTCATAGAAGGCCTTGTAATCAGTAGTAAGACAGCTCCCATGTGCATAGTTCATAGAAAGGATTAGTCTCTGATCATGGAGGGGGTCCTTGCCAAGGTAGCTGGGAGCTGTTAAGGTTGTCCATTTACTCCTCATCTATCTGTCATTGCTGCATGAGTTTAGATATTGAGGAGTAAACCTTCTTTGGCTTAACTATGCCTATTTTAGTTTCTGTCTTTTCCTATTGTGCATCGAGAGGTTGAGCCTCTGCCATTAATGTTACAGTAAGCTCTTTATCTTTCTTCTTGTGTTCCCTCTCTTGACACCCTAATTCTGCTGGTATTGTGGCCATGACCTGACAAGGATGGGACCTATGGTGGCACAAAGATTGTTGGATGGCTGTCATGGGGAAAAAAATAGAGTTAGAAACCATCCTTGTCTGACCTATTCTTGTCTAGCAATAACTGTGATTCTCTCCCATAACTCTGGATCAAATACATCAACAGTTTTGACCCAAGGAATAGTGTTCAGTACTATATCTCAAAATTTTTTGCTTCCTTTTTTTCTAATGTTAGTCCTCTTATACTAAGAAGGGTATAAAGCAATTGTTGCTGCAAGTCCTTCATGGAGCTGGTAAATTGCCCATACTTCCCCTAATTTCTAAGGATTCCTACCTGCTTACCTCAGGTCTCTGTGGCACAAAATGTGGAGTCTTTTGGTTCAGCCAGGACCCACTGAACAGCTGAGAAGTGTGTGGTGATGGAGTCAAAAAATGACATCCAGAGATCAGTTTCAGAGAACTCAATCTACTTTATTGTTACATAGGCAGGCTTATATTGCTAAATAGTTGCTGGACAGAATATGTCTGAGAGTTGGATGGCCCAGTGGTTTTCCAATATGTGTAATAGATGAGTTGATGAAAACCAATGGGCTAAAAATCATTGGTAGAATAAGAAGAGGAAAATAACATGCTGAGGATAAAAGGGGTCCTTGATTAAAATAGTGTTGGGGCTAAATGTGGTTAGTGATCCAACCACAGTATCTGAGTTTACTGCTGAAACATGAAAATCTCTCACATAGGTAATATAAACCTTTTCACATTTCATGCTCTCAACATTAATTCATTTAAATTCTGTTTATCATGGAATGCTTTAATTTCATTTTGAACTCTATAAGGAACATTTTTTCTGATTACAGTAGTGTTCATTGGCACCTTATTTGTTTTGCAGTTTTTTAATATATTAATCCAAACTCTCTTGTCTTTCAGAGTCTGTGTTGACAATAAGCATTGGAATTTGATTTGGTTTACCTAAAAATGTAACCATTCATTTTGTTCATATACCATAAAAATAATTTATTCAATAATTAAAGCATTTTAATATAAAGTGCACTGCAGTAGATCTATTGTAATTCACTTGATTTGGAGTCCTATCAACATCTTCTTTTGAACTTACATATTATTACTAAAATTGGACAATTTTTCAAGTTCTTTCTTTGGAATTTTGTTTATTCTGGTAGTTTGTATTTTGGAGTATTCATCAACCCTAATGTCCTTCAACTTGGTTTCTTGAATATTCTTTCATGGTATCTTCACATCTGTAACTTATGGTCAAATTTAGATATATGATTATACAGTATGTCTTTTATTCCTAAAAAAAACTATATTAAAATTAGTCTAATCTGGGTTGCAGTAGTGAATCTATTGGAGAACCCATCACAATCATATATAAATAAATAAATTGAATTAAACTATTCATTTCTAAATTATATATATATATGCATATATATATGCATATATATATTAAAGTGGTGTTATCTATTGGTCATGTTACATACTGCATTTTTTCTATCAAAAATTTGTAATGATTCTACTTTCAATTTTAAAATTTTTAATTGCAAAATTGTTTTATTTCTAATTACTTGAAAAACATTACTGTGGAGTTTATTTTAATATATTATGCAAATCTGAAGTTTGTCATTCTAATAAGGATCTCATTCTTATATGTTATATGTGGCATTGTGCTGGTCATATATTCATATATGATCATAGGAAAATTATGTCTGATTAATTCTATTGTCTTTCCTATTCCTATTCTCCTCACTTTCCTCATTTCCTTTTGTCTAATCCATTCTATTATCCCCTTCTTTTGTGTTTCTGCATAAACATATCAGAGAATATTTGGAATCTGCCTATTTTAGCTTAGTTCATTTTGCTCAGCATTATAGTATCCAGTTTTATTGATTTGCAAACAAATGACATTAAGTTCGTTCTTCTTTTCAGCCAAGTTTTAATCCATAATGTATATATACCATATTTTTCTTTATTCATTGATCCATTGAAGGCATAAATTTTGTTCCATAAGTTGGTTGTTCTGAATCGAGCTGCTATAAATATCAATGGGGAAACAATATTGTAGTGTGCTAATTTCACTTCTTTTTGGTATGTACTGAGGAGTGAAATATCTGCATCAAATTGTGGTTCAAATCTATGTTCTCTGAAGTCTCTTCATACTGTTATCCATAGTAGTTGCACCACTTTCAAGTCCCACCCGCGATGTATGAGTTTATCTTTTTCCCAACATCCTCACCAACATTATTGTTTCTTTTATCCTTGATAACTGACATCATGACTGGAGTGAGAAAAATCTCAGCATTGTTTTAAACCGAATTTATAAAATTACAGAGGTATTGATTTTCTTTTTTATATGAAAATCATTTCTATTATTTTTTTGTGAAATGTCATTTGCTTTCTTTTGTCCATTGATTGATTGGGTTATTTATTATTATTTTTTGGTGTTACTTGATTTTTGTAAATCCTGAATATTAATGCTCTATCTGAGGTTCAGTAGTCAAATATATTCTCCAAATCTGTAGACTCTCTCTAAATGCTCTTGTTTTCTTTGCTGTGAAGAGAATTTTAATTTAAATACCATCTCATTTATTGATTATTGATTTTATGTCTTCTGCTTCAGTAATTCAGTTGTTGAATTTAGTTCCTAAGCCAACATGATGGAGAGTTTGGCCTACATTTTGTTTCCAGTAGTTGTAATTTCTCTGACTTAATGACCAAGTCTGTGATTCATTTTCAGTTCATTTTTGTGCAGGGTGAGAGATACATGATAACTTTTTTCTATTATGTATTAAATTTCCCAGAACCTTTTTTTGAAAGAGTTATTTTTATGAGAACTTTGTCCACTTAGATAACTGCAATTATGTGAGACCTTCTCTGTCTTGTTCCAATGGTCTTCTTGGTCTTGATGTGGCTTTACTCTCTCAATTTCTCACAAGCCCCCAGATTATGCTTTTGCAACTTCTGCAGGGATATTTCAGAAGGAAAAGTTTTAAGTGATATCCAGGCACAGCTCCAAGGCCAGGATGGGTTATAGTCTCGTAAACTCTTCTGATCCTGGTTTCATGTACCATGTCTTATAGTAGTCTCACCAATTCTATAAGGTCATTAAGTATCACAATACATATTGTTGATGATAAAATTGAGATTTATAGAAGATTCAGAATAGTTCAAGTTCACGAGAGTAGTAGCTGTCAGGTCAGGTACAAACACAGGTTTTCCCTCCTCAGAACACAGCCTCTTAACCAAAGCAGAGCAGAAACTATTTCTCAGAAGGATTTAGGTAAATAATTATACTACAGAAGATCTACA
Source organism: Sciurus carolinensis (assembly GCF_902686445.1). Classification (NCBI taxonomy): domain Eukaryota; kingdom Metazoa; phylum Chordata; class Mammalia; order Rodentia; family Sciuridae; genus Sciurus; species Sciurus carolinensis. Next base: position 93,573 of record NW_025920188.1, on the reverse strand, counting down.
TTAAGCAGTTTTAAAGTATGGTTATTTTAATTTGATATATTGATTTTTTTTTCCTTCTTCCAACTGTCAGAACTGATACTTCTGGAAAGCAAGCCCCAACTTCTCCTTTAGTCACTTCCTGTGGTTACTGAATAGTGTTAGGATATGAATAGAGAAAATAAATTTTTTTTTGCTATATAATTAGTTTTTATTTTTTTATTTTTATTTATTTTTTTTATTATAAAATTGTAAACAAATGGGATACATGTTGTTTCTCTGTCTGTACATGGCGTAAAGGCATACCATTTGTGTAATCATAAATCTACATAGGGTAATGTTGTTTGATTCATTCTGCCATTTTTTCCCTTCCCCCCCTCCCCTCCCATCCTTCCCCTCCATCTATACAGTCCTTCCTTCCTCCATTCCTGCCCCCCTCCCTAAACCCAACTCCAACCCCAACACTAACCCTTCCCACCCCCCATTATGTGTCATCATCCACTTATTAGCGATATCATTCTTCCTTTGGTTTTTTGAGATTGGCTTATCTCACTTAGCATGATATTCTCCAGTTTCATCCATTTGCCTGCAAATGCCATAATTTTATCGTTCTTTATGGCTGAGTAATATTCCATTGTATATATATACCACATTTTCTTTATCCATTCATCAATTGAAGGACATCTAGGTTGGTTCCACAATCTGGCTATTGTGAACTGAGCAGCTATGAACATTGATGTGGCTGTATCTCTGTAATATGCTGATTTTAAGTCCTTTGAGTATAGGCCAAGGAGTGGGATAGCTGGGTCAAATGGTGTTTCCATTCCAAGTTTTCTAAGGAATCTCCACACTGCTTTCCAGAGTGGCTGCAATAATTTGCAGCCCCACCAGCAATGTAAGAGTGTACCTTTCTCCCCACATCCTCGTCAACACCTGTTGTTGGTTGTATTCTTGATAATTGCCATTCTAATTGGGGTGAGATGGAATCTTAGGGTGGTTTTGATTTGCATTTCTCTTATTACTAGAGATGTTGAACATTTTTCCATATGTTTGTTGATTGCTTGTATATCTTCTTCTGTGAAGTCTCTATTCATTTCCTTAGCCCATTTGTCGATTGGATTATTTACATTCTTGGTGTAGAGTTTTTTGAGTTCTTTATAGATTCTGGAGATTAGCGCTCTATCTGAAGTATGATTGGCAAAGATTTTCTCCCACTCTGTAGGCTCTTTCTTTGCATTGCTGATAGTTTCCTTTGCTGAGAGAAAGCTTTTTAGTTTGGATCTATCCCAGTTATTAATTCTTGCTTTTATTTCTTGTGCTATGGGAGTCCTGTTGAGGAAGTCTGGTCCTAAGCCGACATGTTGAAGCTCTGGACCTACTTTTTCTTCTATAAGATGCAAGGTCTCTGGTCTGATTCCGAGATCCTTAATCCATTTTGAGTTTAGTTTTGTGCATGGTGAGAGATATGGGTTTAGTTTCATTCTGTTGCGTATGGATTTCCAATTCTCCCAGCACCATTTGTTGAAGAGGCTATCTTTTCTCCATTGCATATTGTTGGAACCTTTGTCTAGTATGAGAAAATTGTATTTATTTGGGTTTGTGTCCGTGTCCTCTATTCTGTACCATTGATCCACCTTTCTATTTTGGTACCAATACCATGCCGTTTTTGTTACTATTGCTTTGTAGTAGAGTTGAAGATCTGGTATTGCGATACCCCCTGCTTCACTCTTTCTGCCAAGGATTGCTTTAGCTATTCTGGGTTTTTTATTCTTCCAGATGAATTTCATAATTGCTTGCTCTATTTCTGTAAGGTACATCATTGGGATTTTAATTGGAATTGCATTGAATCTGTATAGCACTTTAGGTAGTATGGCCATTTTGACAATATTAATTCTTCCTATCCAAGAACATGGGAGATCTTTCCATCTTCTAAGGTTTTCTTGAATTTCTTTCTTTAGTGTTCTGTAGTTCTCATTGTAGAGGTCTTTCACCTCTTTTGTGAGATTGATTCCCAAATACTTTATTTTTTTCAAAGCTATTGTGAATGGGGTAGTTTTCCTAATTTCTCTTTCTGAAGATTCATCGCTTATATATAAAAATGCCTTCGATTTAGTGTGTTTTTGTGCCAACACCATGTAATTTTTGTTACTGTAGATCTTCAGTAAATTGAAAAGATTATCTCTGGTTTTATTTTTCTTGATGATGATTGATTTGAGTATTATGAACTTCTTATTTTTCTAATAAAATTAATAACAACCTTTTCTATTTCTATATGAAGAACATCATTGGACTATGAGTATTGGATTAAATCTATATATTGCTTTTGGTAGTATGCATATTATGACAATATTAATTCTCCTTCTTCAAAAGCATTGGTGTTATTTCCATGTCCTCATGTCTTTTTCAACTGTCTTCTTTACTGCTTTTTAATTTTCACTGTCAACTTTTAACTATTTGTTAGATTGATTCCCAGTTATTTTATTTTATTTTTTGAGGCTATTGGGAATGGGACAATTTATGTAATTTCTTTTTTGGATGGTTAAGCATTGATGTATAAAACTGCAATGATTTGAGTTTATTAATTTTTATTCTGCTATATTGAGGAATATGTTTATGAATCCTGAAATTTTCTGGTGAAAATCTAATATGTGTAGACTTCTATGTGTTTTGCTGCCAATAGGAACAGATTGAGGTCTTTTTTAACTGTTCATATTTTAAAATTTCTTTATTTTGCATAATTGCACTGTCCTGGTTTTCTAGGAATATTTTGAATGGAAATATTGAAAGAGGGCATGTCTGTCTTTTTCTGTGCTTATAAAGAAAGATTTCAATTCTTCTCAACTTAGAATTAGATTGGTCTAGGCTTCATCAAATAAAGATTTTACAATGTTAATACATGTTTCTGTTATGCTTATATTTTTCTTTTGTAGTGTTTTGAGAATAAGTGTATGCAAAATTTTGCCAAATTCTTCTACTTTATATATTGAGAGAGGCATGTGATTCTTGTCTTTAAGTCATTTGATGTGATGAATTACAGTTAGTAATTTCATATATTGAACCAGCCTTGCAACCCTCGAATGAACTGCATTATGGTGCACTCTTAGAAATACAGTTTCATATGTGATTTGCCAGCATTTTATTAGTAAGTTTTGTATCTATCTTCAAAAGGGATTTTGACCTGAAAGTTTTTTCCTTCATTGTGTTTGTTCGATTTTAGTATCAGAGTGATACTAGTTTCAAGGAATGAATTTGGAAAGGTAACCTCTTCTGTCATGAAACAATTGAGAAGTATTGGTATTATAGTTTGAAGGTCTGAAAGAACTTAGATGAAAATCAGTCCAGGGTTGAACTTTTCTTTTGTGGTAGGTTTTGAAGGTGCCTTCAGGTTTATTTCTAAAATTGATATTTTTAAGTTTTATATATCCTCCTGTTTAAGTATGATTAAGTCATGTGTCTGTAGAATTTTTTTGAGAATTATCTATTTATTTGCAGTATCAAGTATCAAAATTTTATTTGATTATAATCTATTTCAGTAGTGCTCATGTTGATATTTCCTTTTTCACCAAAATATTAGTAAATAGAGATTTTTATATTTCTTCATTAGCATTACTATAGCTCTATGACTTTTACTTATTTTTTCAAAGAACCAACTTTGTGTTAGGTTGTTAATTTCAAATTTATAATTTATTTTCATTGAATTTAGCTATAATTTTAATTATTTCCAATCTTCTGCTTTTGCTGTTATTTTCTTCTTTCCCAATGTCTTTGAGATATACATTATCATATTTGTTTAATGACTTAATAATTTTTAATAAAAAATTCAATGTATTGAACTTTCCTCTTAGTACTGCCTACATAGTGTCCATGAAAATATGTATGTGGTGTTATTCTCATTTATTCCTAAGTAATTTTTAAAATTTTATCCCCAATATTTTCTTCTATACATCAATCAGTCAATAGCATATTATTTAATCTCCAGGTGACACATTAGCTTCTACTTTTAATTTTAATTTTGATTTCCAATTTAATATCTTTATAATCAAATAGAGTGCAACAAATCTGTAATTAGTATTTGCTAAGAATTACTTTGTAGGCTGTGTGGTCTATTTAAGAGAAGAATCCATGTGTTGCTAAGAAGAAAGAAAGTATATTCAATCTTTGATGCATGAAATATTCTATATATGTTTGTTAGTCAAAATTATTAATTGCATTTCTACAACTTCTTTCTTTACTTTTTGCTTGAAGGATCCATACATTGATGAGAGAAGTGTATTAAACTTACCCAATGATATTGTGTTGTGATCAATTTAATTATTGAATTTGAGTGGTTTTCTTGATGTATGTAGATGCCCCATTGTATGGGACACAAATATTTATGACTGTTACTAATGTTGATATAAATTTCCATTAAAAAGCATGAAAAGACATTTTTTGTACCTTTTGATTAACTTTGGCTTGTTGTCCACTTCATCTGATATGAGGATAGAAACTCCTACTTTTTATGTGATCCATGCAAATGATACAATTTTCTCATTGTTTTACTATCGGTTTGTGGAGATCTTTGATTTTTATCTCAAAATACAAAAAAAGAAAAAATGTATTTCTAAAACTCAAAAAAATTTTTCAAAATGACTGAACAGTGGAGATAGCTTTTATGCCTGCTTTGTTGAGAGAAAACAAGAAATCAGACAGGCAGTTCTCAGCAAAATGGGTGAACATCAACAAAAAAAAGACAGACTTTACTTGAATTAAAACTGGATTTTCTGAGCAGACCAGGAACTCAGATGTTGGATACAATAAAATAAGGAATAAAATCCCAGCAGCACAGTCACTGCCATGTCCATGCAGGTAAAAACACAAGCAAGGGTGGTCTGTCCATTAGAAAAGTGGAGTGATAAGTTTACTAAATATTCCACATTTTTAGGAGGACTGAGGCATGTCTGAATATGGAGTATTTGAGAACATTGCCCTACTAAACTGAAATGCATGCTGCACACTAACCATGTGTAGAAAATAAAGCCACCACCTCTTGAGGTGGCATGCAGAGGACCAAGGAAGGTATCATTTTGCACCTTCAGCATGTAGGACAGTAACTGAGGAAACATATTTCTAACAAACTCATATTTGAAGCTTGCAGTCCCAGCTTGGAAAGATGTATCTGGCAGGGAATACAAAAGAGAAGTGGTAGGAGATATTGAACTTGGATTTTAAACCATAGGCCACAAAATGTGAAGGCTAAAGATGATGTAGGGGACAAAATTTAGCTCTTTCACAACATGAGTAGAACACACATGTGATCCCCTAGAGTACAGTTTTCTAGTATGAATAAGCAATTACTGCTCCCTTGAGGTGTGCTGATTTAAAATCTTCAGAAAATATGGCATTCCTTGAAGATCCTACAGTCTGCCTAATGCTAGACACAATTTCCAGAAATTATGCCAATATAATTATGTTTCTCACTCCACCAGTGCACAGAGTAAAATTTCATGTTCCTCATGACCTTGCATAAAACTGTTAAGAAGAGAAGCTGTGAATCTTTTGAACTACAACAGAAAGAATTTGTTAACTTCATGAATATTATTTCTCCCTTTTTTCTTTTCTTTTTTTCCCTGTTAGGCTAAATAGTACACAGGACTAGATTTCATGTACATATATCATATATCCTACTGTTTTAATAATTTTTACTTTCCAAGTCTGATGAGAAAAAGAAATATTTCAAGAGTCTTGTGATTTAGTGGAGATGATTTGACTTTGGAATCAGACACAGCTCATCCTGAGTCCAAGTCCACCTGCTTATTAATTGTGGGAGAATGTCCACAGAAGAAAACAGAAATTACAGCTTGGCCATTATGTCTAACCCCAAATTGCCAAATAAGTTTGAATTTTATGTATGTAGACAATAGTGTCAGACCAATGAAGAATGCAGGCTGTATCCCTATCCCCTAAGAAACCCATGTTGTTTTTTCTGCTGTATAATATCTGCAATGTGAAAAACCTGTGGTTATTATGAAGTGAGAAAGAATAATCTGCTTTTGGACACTTCCTGGTTGGAGCTTCCTCCTCCCACTCAGGGACTTGTTTCTTCTAAATTTGTGCCTGAGGAGAAATATTATTGGAGAACTGTATCCCTTAACACTAGCACATAAAGAGATATATAAGGTCCTTTAAGTCCCTGACATCAAGGGACCCAAACCTGGAATGTGGCTACTGTGAAATGAGATATGATGGAAAAAGTCAGACTTGATCATGTAGTTCCAAAAACACATATACTTCATTTGTAGTATTTTATAACTTACATAAAGGTAATATTCTGGAAAGGCTGTGCTATGTTGTTAATATCCATTTCAACACTTTCTTTTTATGCTATAAATGTGCATACTAGAAATATTTAAATTACATTTGTGCCTTAGGTGTTGTTTGCAGTAGATAATGTTGCTTTAAGAGGTTGATCTCATTTAAAGCTTAGTCTGTCTCCTAACAAGAACAGAAAGCAGAAAAGTTAAATAACATTTCATAGTAATTGTCATATTATTTTCATTCATGAACAAAATACTGGCATATGAAATCTATAAACTAAAATGACCTTGTACATTTTGTTAACTGAAAGTGTTCTGCTGGTTAGACTAGATTCCACATTTATAAGGAAATGTTGCCTTAAAATAGCAGCAGCCTGAGGCTTTGGGGAGAAATTCCCAAACCTCAAAAAAAAAAAAAAAAAAAAACCTGCTACCAAGAACATGTCATTCAGGTCTTATTTATGCCTGGATTGGATATTATTTGCTGTCACTCACAGATAATGCTCCCTGACTCAAGGGGCAGTTCCAAGGCCCTGTCCAATCAGGAACACTTAGACCTGTCCAATACTGTTTGCTGCTAGGGAGTTGGGGGTGGACTTCCGCCACCTTCCCTATTTCCCCTGAGATCACCACCATATCAGCCATTCAATTCTAGGTTTCATTCTCCTACTTCGGAGTCCCAGGTTACTCTGCTGTGCAGGAGCTGACGATTCCTAGGGACAAAGACTGGCTCCTGAGCACCAGGAAATGGTGAGTGGGCAGTGGAATCATGAGCCTGGAAAGGGAGACTGCTGGAATGGCACAACTGACTGTGCAGGAGCAGAAATTTGCAGACCTGTATTCTCCAGAGTCTCTGGAGTCTGCAGGCCTGAGCCCTCCTGTTTAGCAGTGTACCCTCATTCCTGCTGGCCATTCAGGTGAGGAGCACATCAGTGGCAGAGACACTTTCTCACTTCCTTATCCTTTTAGGGCATCCTCAACCCCTTCCTCTAATACTATTTGGCAGGTGTGTGCCTGTGGCTCAGCAGCTACCCAGATGCTGGTGATTGACACGTGGGTCCTTTGTCTTCATCAAATCTCCACATGCTATTTTCTGGCAGGAGAGGAGCTGTGGCCTATAGGAATCTTGCTTCCTCCTGATCTTGCCAATTTTCATTTTCACTTTCTTTTTTCTTTCTTTTTCTTTTTATTATTTTGCTGGAAGTTGAACCTCGTGATAATTTACTACTGAGATATATCCCTAGTACTTTTTATTTTTTATTTTGAGACAGGGTCTATGTGAGTTGGTGACATTGGACTTAGTATGGTTTGATTTATTTAGATTTTTCTATTGCAATTAAGTGTACAATTTTTACATATATATGGATTCATATATGGATCTATTTTATATTGTGATTCCTTAATGATTATTAAAATAGTATACTTTCATAATATACATGAATGTCAGGTAATATTAATTACTTTTGTTCTTATAATTGAAAAATTTGTTGGCTACAATTATATATGTAATTTTGTGGATGAATTTTAGAACTTTGTAATTTGGTTTCTTATTTCATTAAAAGTAAAGCATGTTGATTTTTTACTACTGCATTGTAATTATACATAATATTTGACTTCATTTTGACATAATCATATAAGCAAAGAATATAATTTGTTCAATTTCAGTAACCAGTAGTTCCTCTTTCCCTCTCCTCCTATGTTTCTCCTCTTTCATTTATTTATAGTTTCATAAATTACTGCTTTAGAGTTATACATAAATGTAGAAACTACTATGATGTATTCATATAGGTATCTAACAATTTTACAGGGATATATTGTAGATTAATTTGGGGGAATATTGTTTTCTTTGTAAGGATTAGTTTTATCATCTACACATGAGATGTGTGAGTTTTTATGTGCTAATGATATTTGTGTTCTCAGAAATTCTACATATTTTTCTAAACATATATACATGTGAAATATCACGTATATATTGCACATAAATAAAACTTAAACATGGTGTTTTATACTATTTCTTAAACTGGATGTACTATAAAAATGTGACTAGCTTCTAGGAACCATTTTTTTCCCACAGATTATTTATTACTTCCAAGATGTATATTCTCTTTAACTATGCCCCTGAAATTGTAGGATTGGTGTTTGGTTGAGAAATGTGTTCTTACCTTTTATCATGGTCACAAATGCTGTAATTTCTGTTATTCTCTGTGTCAGTGAGCATCATATATCTTCAATAGCAAGAATTTCCACAAATAATAATAAGCTTTTGGGTTTATGAATATTCACTTGTTCTAAGTCACCATCAATTTTATTTAGTTGTGTCTATGATGGGATTTTATTTTATATTTCTCTAAGTATTTTTAATAATTCTTTAGATTTTGAATTTTGCATGATTATTGAAAACTTAGCTACAGAGATCCCTTGTATTAATTGGCAATTCAAGGTATTTGCCTACATTTCTTTATTTGTTTCTGGCTTTAAAGATAAGAAAATGTATCCAAAAAGGCAGATAGATTTGGATTTCAAGAAGAAAATATTTTTTTTTAATTCATAAAATAGAATATGTACATTTTTATTCCCCTGGGTTTGTGTTGTAGGTCTTTTTTATGTTTTGTATTTGGAGGTTATTTCAAATAAAATTCGAGGGCTTGTCTTTGGAAATTCTAACAGGAAATATAAATAAGGAAAATTTCACTTCCCTATTTCTTCAGGAAAATTAATATTTACTCAAAATCATTGGTTAAGTAAATTGTTGATTGACACATTAACTAAAACACCCACCCTTCTTTCTTGAAGATTTTTTAAAAATGATATTGAAGGGCTGGAGAGATAGCTCAGTTGGTAGAGTGCTCACCTTGCAAGCACAAGGCCCTGGGTTCGATTCCCAGCACTGCAAAAAAAAAAAAAAAGATATTGACAGTGAATCATTCATTCTCTTATGTGGATTTTGGACTTCTTTACAAAATATATAGAATAAGATTTGTCAAATCCTAGAAATATGCATCATAATTTATTGTTTTCTGAATGATATGTTATAGAGATAGCAATGAAAGGACATATATTTTTAGAAAGAGTTATATCTTTTTTCTTCAAAATTTCTTATGAACCTTTTAAATTTATTTCTTTTCTGAGTCATACTCAGACTGTGGGTCTGTGATGTGCTTTTCTGTACCCTGTAATCTCCAAAAAATTACCTCATAAGGAATCTAGGTTGATAGCTCAGTTTTTGAATAGTTACTTAACATGAAAGAGAGAAAAAATTGTTTTGCTCCTGGGATGTCTTGTTTGAGTGCTTTATTCAAAATGGAGAGAAAATAATATTTCCTCAGATACATCCTCTACATCAGGAGCAAATCAACCATTGAGTAGCTTTGAAGGGATTTCATATAGTTCTGTCTCTGGGTGGTTCTCTTTGCAGCTGTGTTGGCATTTAATATCCATAAACCTGTATTTTCTCATCTCTAAAATGGGAATAATTTTAGAGGACACAGATGTATCATACTTGTCTTGTAGACTAGTAAGAAATGTATGTGCTATGGTCACAGCTGATGAACCACCTGGAAAATGCTGTGCCAATACTGATTGTTTATGTGTCACTCACATAAATTTTCTTTCAAAAACTTGTAAAATCCTTTTCACTGTAGGCACCAATGACATTCACATTGCCAACATAAAAAGTTGAGTATTCCTGTCTAAATTCCAAATTCCTATTCTCTGGTGCTTTGAGGTGGTATAACTAATTGTTTCCTTGAACTGCTTTCACTGTGTCTCCATTATAAAAGAGTTGTCTGTTTCATGCTTCTATCACCCACATTCAGTTATGTATTGAAAATGACATAGAAACCTGTGTTTTTTATTTTTTTGTAAAGGAGGGTTGACATTGCTTCTGGCTGGTGTCATTACTTGTTATAAACTGAAACAGGATATCTCCAGGTCTGAGAAAATTCACCCCATAAACAATCAAGTATATAAAAAGGTTTTGTTTATATGTAATATATGTGCCTATTATATATATATATACACATACAGGTAGAGGTTAGTCTCTTACCTGAATTTTTTTATGTGAGGAACACAATATCTTACCCCTATTTCTTCTCAGGTACAAAAAATAGGAGAGACACTGCCCTGAGTGAAAGCAATGAACTTAAACAGAAAGCTTCCAGAGTTAGGTTTTCTCCCTCCAAATGCTGGCCATTGTCCATTCCATTCCAGATACCAGAAAAAAAAGCAAAATACATTAAAAATTATATGTATGCACACATACATACACACACACACACACACACACACACATACTCAGAAATCCTGTTTTTTGAATAAGTGCCACTATGCAAATTCTAAAATAATAAGAAATGTGAGTCATGTGGTGTAGTAGAGGTGTTTGGACTTTAAATTATACACAATTTTTTTTTGTACTCTGGATTGAACCCAGAGTCAGTTAATCACTGAGCCACATGCCATTTTATTTTAAATAAAATTTTAAAATATTTTATTTAGTGACAGGTTCTTCCTAAGCTACTGAGACTGGCTTTGAAATTGCAATCTGACTATCTCAACCTTACAGCCTGCTGGGATTACATGTGTGTGCCACCATGCCTGGCAAGAAAATTTATTTTGATTTCAAGCCCACTTGCTTATTTATGGGCTTTCATCATAGGAAGAAAAATATCATGGACTGGAAATTCTGTCTAAGACCAAATTGCAAAATAAGTTGTTGATCTTTAATCCTGAATCCTCACTGACCAGTCAAGTGGAGAATATGTCAGCAGTAGACTCCAGAAGTTCTGTCCTGTTTCTGAAGAATATCTTCAACCACTTCTTGAAGTTTTATCTGAGCACATATATGCCAGAATTCCAGAATATTCCCACCTTGTGAAGTGGATTGTGGAGAAGGATGATCATCAGAATCATGACTCATTGTATTATTTTCTGGCATAAGGAGGGCTATGGTCTGTGTCTGTGTCTTAGATCTTCTTTCTTCCTGAACTTTTTTTTTTTTTTTGGTGGGATGGTGGTACTGCATTTTAAACCAAGAGGTCTTTTACCACTAATCTACATCCCTGGTACTTTTGAGTTTTATTTGGAACAGATGCTGAGTCTGGCCTTGAACTTGTGCCAAGTCTCATGAGTTGCTAGGATTACCAGTGTGTACCACCCTGGCTGAATCCTCCTGAATGTTTGAAATGAATGAGAAGCAAAATGTGAAATACACAACCCTGTCTCCCAGCCTATGCCTTTATATATATATGTCAATAAAATCCTAAAATTCCACCTCCCTGTCAATATTCCCATGACAACTTTTTCTCTGATCAGTATTATCAATAGTTTTCCCCTATTACATTTCAAATGAGTACAGTATTTTAATTAATTAATTAATTAATTTACAAAGAACTGGGCAGAACTTTATAAATAATTTTTTTCTGACTGAGTGCAATGGCTCATGCCTATACTCACAGAAACTCAGTTGGCTAAGGCATGAGGATTGCAATTTCAAGGTCAACATCAGGAATTAAAATTGAGCATAGGAAACTTGGGAAGAACTTCCTTAAATTTTAAACCTTGGACTTGGTGTGCAGCTCACATTTAACATGCCCATGTGACAAATCCCAAATACCATAGAAAAAGTAAAAAACAAAGGCTTTTATTGTCATTGTTATTTATGAGTATTTCACATGATAGAAATTAGAGAAAAATCACTTGACCTATGCAAAAATACGTGCTTGTGCTTCTTTTGTCTCCAAGGCCAGACACCTTGTCACATGTTTTTGTGTTGAGAAGTCCCCTGGTGGAATTTATGTCAGAAGGTTCTCCTTACCCTCCCTGGTATTTTCATGGTACTGTGTTTCAGAACTTTCTGATATGAGGATCTCACACCTGACACATCTAAAATCTCTTGAGAGTCTAGTGAATATCAATACTTGGATCTTATCTTGTAAGAGAGCAGACTAAATTTAGGGGCTCTAGTTTTCCAGGGAAGTAGTTGAGTGCCCTAAAATCTGGGAGAAATCTCCTGGTTTGCCCTTCATCAAAGGTCACTTCAGTTGTTCCCTGACCTTGGCTGCTGTAAATACTGCTATAATGAAGAAAATAATGCAACCATTTATTTAACATACTGATTTTAAATATTTTGGGAATACACCCAAAATTATAATTATTGTGTTAATTTTTAAAGAGCATTCAACTTTCAAGGTTTTTTAAAAATTGGCTCTACTGAAATTACATTCTAGCACAGTTTGCAAGTGTTTATTTTATACATATCCACATAATTGGAGTATTAGCTATTGTTCCATTTTATGATAGTAGCTGCACTCAGGCTGCAGAAGTTCTTATTTTATACATATCCACATAATTGGAGTATTAGCTATTGTTCCATTTTATGATAGTAGCTGCACTCAGGCTGCAGAAGTTCTCATAGTTGAGTGGTGCACTAAATTTATGCTAAAAGTTAGACTTCAGGCTGCCTTTTACTCATTGAAAGAAGGTGATGCAAACCTATTTTAGAAATAAGCAGAAGTCTGCACTTTCACCCCTTTTTCTTCACTCCTGGTGGAGATTGCAGCCCATGAAAATTCTTGCATGCCAAAATGGAGCCACATTTTGTGATATAGAGACATATGCAACTATATATTTGTCATTGCTCCCAATTTCTGGGAGATTAGAATGTAGTGTATTGAATGGAAAAGTTGAATTTTGGACAAATTCCTTATAGAAAGAATTGGTTAGCCCTAGACTTATTACTAAGGTGTGCTGAGGAAGAGGGCTCATGATGTACTTCACTACCAATTTGGCTGCCAATTGTAGACTGCATTTCCCTTGTTCACTGTTTGATGCTGGATAGGTAGAAACTCAACTATTAGCAACATCATTTCACAGATTATGCTGGCAAAAGTCTTTTAGGGAAAAGTGGAAAATTTGAGATTTAACTCCTCTTCTTCCCTGGTCCCATGAAATAAAGCCCATGGATATTGCTTTTTCATAGAAAAACACTCTTTTTCTCTGATATTGATGCTTATGTATAGCTAGTCTCTTTCTCTGTGTGTACCAGTTATATTAAAATTCAAACTACAAATGATTTAGAGTTAAATGTGCTATATTTATGACCCAAAGTGTCTTCCTCTACTCAGGGTGACAGTGGATTTAAGCATCCTGTCCCAGTTATAAAGATCATTAAGAAATGCTAATATCATAGTATAACCCAACTTTTCCAACTGATCTGATGGTAGATTTCTTATTTGTTTCTAATTATTTTATAAATTTAAGAGGGATTCACAACAGGAAGAGGTATTTATTTGGTGTATTCATGAGTGAATCGAGTCAGGAGGTTTATTTTCTGCTATATTTTTATAATCATCTGCTTTCTGTTGGGCAGTGCTGAGGTATAATTCCAGTGTTACACACATTCTGCACATAATCCCAACCAGTGTTCTGGGCCACTAGTTCTAATATCTACTTTTAGGCTATATTATATCATTTATTCACATTCAATAATTCTCTTGATATAATTGATTTTACATAGATAAATTAAATTATAGATTTTATTGCACTTAATAAATACAATGTGTACATACATATGGATTTACCTATGTAATTTTCTCTATTGTGAATTCTTGATCTATAGATTATCACAATACTATACTTATAAAACATATATAGTGTCAGGTAATGATAGCTGGTAATTTTGCTTTTACATTTCATAGAGTTTTTGGCTAATTATATACATATGTATAATCTTCCAGGAGAATTTTAGATATTTTTACTTTGTTCCCTTCTTAAATTTTGCTGGGATATTATTTTAGACTGGCTTGGGTAAAATAGTCAACTTTTTAATGATAGTTTTACCATCTATATATAGAATGTGCAATTGGATCTTTGATGTACTTTTGTTTATTTGTATTTTCTCAAATTCTGCATGTTTTCAAATACGCTTTCATATGAAACACAACATTCATGTGACATATTTGTAAATTATTCTTGGTGTTTTTTAGTATTTGTAAAACTGGATATAACAAACTGTTTCTGGTTCCTGGAACCATTATTTTCCACAGTTTAGTAATTCTTTTTCTAAATGTACATCCCCTTTAATAATGACCCTGGATTTTAACTCTGGATGAACATTATTATGTCCTTATATATCTAAGAGTGTAATTTCACTCTCTGTGTTTGGTGGTGGGGTATGCACATATTTGTTTTAAAAAATACAGTTTCTGAAATGGAGAATAACAGCTTGAACTATATTTTCTCTTTATGAGAATGCCTTTATTGCACATGATTATCAATATTACTTAATTTTGTGTACATAAATTGGTTTTATTTTACATTACCTAATTTCTAAAGATGTTTAGTTTTTTATGATTATGGAAAACATAATGATCAACTGTTCAACTCATTAAATTTGTCTAAAAAATGTTTCCCTGAGTTTACCAATCATCAGTGGAGAGCTGAACCAGGAGTCATGTTGACAGTACACTACAGCTGTGCCAATGGGTAGTGGAAACCTAGATCAGGGAGATTATGACTAGACCTGCAAAAACCTATCTAAGCCTAGCAAAGACTTAACTGAGCTTAACAAACACAGGGAAAATAAAAAATGCGAGCATTTTTGCACGGCTATACTCCAGATTGAAGGTTACAGAGAAGCCAACTCTCTCCAATGCTGTTAGCCCTGTGGCTCAAAGGAACTCATGAGGCCAGCTACATTGGATCAAAATAATGATATGATTGGTGTCAGGAAACTTGATCCTCTGATTGCCTGTCTGACTGTTTCTTGGTACTTCCAAGACCACTGCATCCACTTTTTCCTTTCACCCACCTAGTTTGGCACCTGCTGAGTCACTGGCATCAACCCACTGCAGTACCCCTCCTATTCCTGGCACTGCCAATTGTCTGACAAACAAGTGGTTCTGGCCTGCCTTACCTAACTGGGTCCTGTGATCACAATGTTTCTGGGCCCCTAGAAACCAGGGACTTTGTCTTCCAACCCCTTCAGCCTCACACCCTGCCTACCACTTGACCTACTAAACATGCAACTTCACTGTTTTGTCCTTAGTTTAGCTTGCCAGATGGCAACATCCCTGCCAGGCCAACCTAAAACTACATTGCTATCTGGCCCACAGCCTGTTCCAACCAGATCACTATTTCACCACATGACCTTTCCAGTCTATCACAGATTGACATTTACCAAGCTTTAGATGAATATTGTCTCAACAATGCCAGCAACTCATCACAAATTAAAGCAACAAGAACCTCACTAATACTAAGTCTTTGCAACCAGGAATTCCACCTATGGGAACTGCTCTCAAAGGGGATAACACACTGGTAATGGATGGACAGATCTTACCATTCCACCCCTTACCAATCTCAAAAGAAGGGAAGTTTAGAAATCTTAGAACACCACTGGAAACTTGGTGAACAGAACACTAAAAAGGAAGAACTCAACAGGTTACGCCCATACACCCACATTCAGTTCACACCTCAGGAAGAAACAAAATTAGTTGGGAACAGACAGAAAACACATATGCTCACTCTTTGTCAAACATAGTCAAAATGACTCCATAATTTCTTAACTTTTCATTCAGATTGTATACTTATTTTTCTTGATTATGATTTGTGTTGTTTTGAGTGTTTTGTTTTACTTCAATTTGTACTAATTTGTTCAAGAACACTTATATATATAAAGATTTGTTTTTCTTTCCTGATTTCTAGCCTTTTTGTTGAAGGTGATTATTTTTCATGATAAGTTTTTTGAACATCAAGATTTTGATTAGCGTAGCTTGATTTTGTTCTGTATTCTTTTTTCCAGCACTGTATCCTATATTTCCCTTTTCTCCCCTTCCCTATTCTATTGTGAACAACCAAATTCTATCCTCACTCTTGTTTTATATTCTTTCTTCTATTTTTCTCCCTCTTCCTCCTTAACATATCCTGTGTTACCACTGCATCTGCCTTATTTACCCTTTAAAATTGTAAACATTTTCTACCTTTCTATCCCTGCTGTTCTCATACTGAATTCTATCCTTAACATCTCTTAATGTTACTAGATATATGTAATGTCCTCCCCTCCCTACCATCAATTACATAGCATTAATTAATATGGCAGAAATCATAAACAACACCTATTGTTTGACTTTGTGCCAGGCATAATTTATGATTACTGAAGGAAATTGCTGATACTTCTATATCTGCATATTATACCAAGTAACACTGTATATGTCAAAATAGGAATGAAGTACCTAATGTACTGCTATATATTGTTGGCATAGGTTTTTGCTATCATTTACCTTTGTCCCCATTTACCTTTGTCCCCATATTGTAAGATGCTTATAACATAGAGGGACACTATAAACTCATAAACTAGAAACTCTACTGCTTTATATCCATCCAGATAGTTGGGTGAACACTCAAACAATATGAGAAATGAATGGAACAAACCATACCAAACAACATAGAGTACCTCAACAACAGATTCCATTGACACAACAATGGAGGAAATGTCAGAGGTGATATATAGAAAATGTACTGTTCAACTGATCTATCAGGTAAAAGACGACAAATAAATCAAAGCAGAGAGAAAATACAAGGTGAAAGGTAAATTCAATAAGGAAATATAGATCTTTTGGAATAATTAATTGGAAATTCTCAACATGAAATTATTCATGAATCAAATTAAAATTCAATGGAAAGCATCACCAACAGATGAGACCACAAGAAGATAGATTTTTGAGGACTTGAAGAAAAACTATATAATCTTAAAGAAAAAGAGGACTTCGTTGCCAGAGTACGCTGCGCTAAATGGTGAAAAACTGAAAGCGTTCCCCCTAAAAACTGGAACAAGGCAGGGATGCCCTCTTTCACCACTTCTATTCAACATCATCCTTGAGACTCTAGCCAGAGCAATCAGACAAACCAAAGAAATTAAAGGGATACGAATAGGAAAAGAAGAACTCAAACTATCCCTGTTCGCTGATGACATGATTATATATTTAGAGGAACCTGGAAATTCCACCAGAAAACTTTTAGAACTCATAAGTGAATTCAGTAAAGTAGCAGGTTACAAGATCAATGCTCATAAATCCAATGCATTTTTATACATAAGTGATGAATCTTCAGAAAGAGAAATTAGGAAAACTACCCCATTCACAATAGCATCAAAAAAAAATAAAATACTTGGGAATCAATCTCACAAAAGAGGTGAAAGACCTCTACAATGAGAACTACAGAACACTAAAGAAAGAAATTCAAGAAAACCTTAGAAGATGGAAAGATCTCCCATGTTCCTGGATAGGCAGAATTAATATCGTCAAAATGGCTATACTACCTAAAGTGCTATACAGATTCAATGCAATTCCAATTAAAATCCCAATGATGTACCTTGCAGAAATAGAGCAAGCAATTATGAAATTCATCTGGAAGAATAAAAAACCTAGAATAGCTAAAGCAATCCTCAGTAGCAAGAGCGAAGCAGGGGGTATTGCAATACCAGATCTTCAACTCTACTACAAAGCAATAGTAACAAAAATGGCATGGTATTGGTACCAAAATAGACAGGTAGATCAATGGTACAGAATAGAGGACATGGACACAAACCCAAATAAATACAATTTTCTCATACTAGACAAAGGTTCCAACAATATGCAATGGAGAAAAGATAGCCTCTTCAACAAATGGTGCTGGGAAAACTGGAAAACCATATGCAATAGAATGAAATTAAACCCCTATCTCTCACCCTACACAAAACTCAACTCAAAATGGATCAAGGACCTCGGAATCAGACCAGAGACCCTGCATCTTATAGAAGAAAAAGTAGGTCCAAATCTTCAACTTGTTGGCTCAGGATCAGATTTCCTTAACAGGACTCCCATAGCACAAGAAATAAAAGCAAGAATCAACAACTGGGATAGATTCAAACTTAAAAGCTTTCTCTCAGCAAAGGAAACTATCAGAAATGTGAAGAGAGAGCCTACAGAGTGGGAGAATATCTTTGCCAACAATACCTCAGATAGAGCGCTAATTTCCAGAATCTATAAAGAACTCAAAAAACTCTACACGAAGAATACAAATAATCCAATCAACAAATGGGCTAAGGAAATGAACAGACACTTCACAGAAGAAGATGTACAAGTAATCACCAGATATATGAAAAAATGTTCAACATCCCTAGTAATAAGGGAAATGCAAATCAAAACTACCCTAAGATTTCATCTCACCCCAATTAGAATGGCGATTATCAAGAATACAAGCAACAATAGGTGTTGGCGAGGATGTGGTGAAAAAGGAACACTCATACATTGCTGGTGGGGTTGCAAATTAGTGCAGCCACTCTGGAAAGCAGTGTGGAGATTCCTCAGAAAGCTTGGAATGGAAACACCATTTGACCCAGCTATCCCACTCCTTGGCCTATACCCAAAGGACTTAAAATCAGCATACTACAGAGATACAGCCACATCAATGTTCATTGCTGCTCAATTCACCATAGCCAGATTGTGGAACCAACCTAGATGCCCTTCAGTTGATGAATGGATAAAGAAACTGTGGCATATATATACAATGGAATATTACTCCGCAATGAAGAATGATAAAATTATGGCATTTGTAGGCAAATGGTCGAAATTGGAGAATATCATGCTAAGTGAGATAAGCCAATCTCAAAAAACTAAAGGACGAATGATCTCGCTGATAGCGGATGAGGACATATAATGGGGGGTGGGAGGGGCTAGCATTAGGTTTAGGGTTAGGTTGAGAGTTAGGCTAAGGAGAGCGGTAAGAATGAAGGAAAGAAGGACTGTGTAGAGGGAAAAGAGGGGTGGGAGTGGTGGGGGGAGGGGAAAAATAAAATAAACATCATTACCCTATGTAAATGTAAAAAAATAAAAAAAATAAAGGCAAGATAAGGGGGATTCAAAAAAAAAAGAAAAGAAAAAGAGGACTATAGATAAATGATTTTAAGGGACTATGAACAGAAATTTTAAGATGAAGGTTCTGAAATATAAACTAAATGATACACAATATTAACAATAAAATAACATCTGGAAATTTCCCAAGTCTTAAAAACAAAATGGAAAATCAAATACATAAAATATGCAGGACTCCAGATATACAATATTGCAAGAAACTCATTTGAAGACACATCATTTTGAAAGTGCCCAATATACAAATAAAAGAATCTTAAAACAGCAAGATTAAAAGACTGGTCTCTTTTTAAGAAAACCAATGCAAATCTCACCTAATATTTTAACTCAGGCCTTAAAAGGTAGGAGGTTTTAGAATAACATACCAAAAACTGAAGAAAATATATGCCTACCAAAAATACTATATAAAGCAAAATTAAGACTTTGACTTGAAGATGAAATAAAAAAATTTTCATAATAAATAAAGGTTAAAATAATTTATAACTTAAATTTGACAGTATGAGAGAAATGCAATAAAATATTTCAAGAATATATGGAGAAAAAACAAAAACTAGCAAAGCAGAAAAAACACTAGAAGAATACTCAAAAGAGAATCAAATTAAAAACTCAAAGGAGAATCCAGTTAAAAACTGGAAATGACCCAAAATGTCAAGAAATTAGAAAACATATTTTAATAAAAAAACACTGTACATTAAATTTTCTCAGTTTATCTAAAATGACAAAGGCTTGCAGGTTGAATCAGAAAACAAGACCCAAATATATGTTGTCTTTAGTAGACTTAGACATAAAGAAAGACAAACACAGAATGAAGGCAAAAGTGTGGGGAAAATATATTATTCAATTTGTCTTCATATACAAGGGGCAGTTTCTATTCTCATATCAGATAATTTGGACTTCAAAGCAGAGTTAATCAGAAGAGACAAAGAAGGTCCTTTTATTCTCCTTAAGGGAATTATGCAAGAAGTAATAGCACTCATTGATATTTATGCTCTACTAAGAGCAGCTACATATATCAAAGAAACTCTCCTCAACATCAAGAGTCAAATAGGCCAAAACACAATACTACTAGATAATCTTAACATACACCCTTCTCAAAATTAATCTAAATCAAAACTAAACATGCTACAGAATGAAAAAAAATGTAGTTAAGAGATATATGTAGAATATTTCATCCATTAATGACTGAATACACCTTCCTCAACAGCACTTGGAACATTTTGCAATATATACTCTATTCTAGGCCAAGAAGCATCTCATTACAAATAAAAAAATAGAAATGAAGGAAATTCTCTGCATACTATTTCATCATAATGTAATTAAATTAGACATCAAAGAGAAAACAAAAGTAGAATATACAAAAGTACCTGGAGAGTAAATCATATTAAATAATTTTATTTAATGATGAATGGATACCAGTGTGAATCAGAGATGAAATTAAAAAAAAAAACTTAGTAGTAAATGAGAATAGTGGTACAACATATCAAAACTTTTGGGCCACTATGAAGGAGACTGTAAGAAGTAAGTTCATATTATTGAGCCCATTCATTAAGTTACAGGAAGACACCAAATAAATGAACTATCATTACATCTCAAGGCCTTAAACAAAGAAGAACAAATCAGTAACAATATCAATAGATCACAGGAAATTAAATCAGACTCCAGCTTAATGAATTTGACATTATAAAAACAATTCAAAAATTAAAAAAAAGTTGGTTCTTTGAAACATTAAATAAATTTGATAAAGTTTTAACCCAGCTGAGTATAGGAAAGAGAGGAAAATGAAAATTTTAAAAATCCATGATAAAAATAACACCACAAGTCCTACTGGAATACAGAGGAGAATCAGAAATTACTTTCTGTTTTTGTACTCCAATACATTAGAATATTACTAGATACATATGACCTAACAAAACTGATTCAGAAGGATACAGAAAATTCAAAGAGATCAAATTCTAGTAAGGAAATTGAGAAAGCCATGAAAAATATACCAAAAAGAAAAGTCTAGGACTGGATGGATTCTCATCCAAGATCTACAAAGATTTTAAAGAAGAACTAACATCAAAAGTCCTCAAATTTTTCCACAAAATAGAAAGTTAAGGTATACTTTCAAACTAATTCTATGAGACTTGTAGCTTGGTACCAAAATAAGACAAAGTCACATCAAAGAATGAAAACTTCACATTGATTTTCTTGATGAATATAGATGCAAAAAATTCTTAATAAATTACTGACAAATTGCAAAGAAATACATATTAAAATGACAGTTTACCATGGTCAGCTCAGGGATGTATGTTGGATCAACAAATGGAAATCATCAAATCTAACCCATATTAATAGACATAAAGACAAGAAATACATGATCATCTCAGTAGATGCAGTAAAAGCATTTGACAAAATACAGCATCCACTCGTGCTTAGAAGTTTGGAAATATTAGGGATAAATGGAATTTATCTCAAGGTTTTAAAAGCTGTATATGGCAAAACCAAGGCTGACATTATTCTAAATAGAGAACCTTAAATCATTCCCACTAAAAGCAGGAAGAATACAAGGATGCCCTTATTTACCAATTTTATTTAGCAAACTCCTTGAAACTCTGGCTAAAACAATAAAGCAAAGATAGAATTTAAAGTGATATGAATAGGAAAAATGATTTCAAATAATTTATTTTGCAGACATCATGATTCTATATGTAGATATCCCAAAAACTCAACTGGTAACCTCCTAGAACTCATGAAGATATTGAGCAAAGTAGTGGAATACAAAATTAATACCCATAACTCAATTGAAATTCTGTACATCAATAATGAATCAGCTAAAATAGAAATAGGGAAAACTATCCCATTCACATTAGCCTCAAAAAAAAAAGCTACTTCAGAATCAAATTAATTAAAGAGGTGAAGTATCTGTACAATGAAAACCAGCAAAGGCAACTGGTTATTAAATATAATATATATATATATATATTATTTAAATACACACATATATATGTAACACAATAGACACAAAAGCAAATGGAACAGAATCAAAGATATAGTGATAAACTTCACATCAATATACTAAACTCATATTGGACAAAGTTGTTAAAAGTAAGCAATGGAGAAAAGATAGCATTTGCAAAAAACAGTGCTAGGAAAGCTGGGTATCCATATGTAATAGCATGAAAGGTAAGTCTTATTTTTAATCCTCCACAAAAGTCAACACTAAATAGATCAAAGACCTAGCAATCTTACCAGAAACACAGCACCTTCAAGAAAATCAGATAGACCCAGAATTCCAACACATTGGTTCAGGAAATGATTTCATGAACAAGACCCTAAAATTAAAGAAAATAATAATAATATTAGATTGGATGGGATCAAACTAAATACTTTCACAGCAAAAGAAAAATAAAGACAGAACCTACAGAATGGGAGAACTTTCTTACATGCATATGTTTTCAATTTCTAGGATTCAAATAGCTTAGCACACATATGCAAGAAAAAAAAGAAAGAAAAGAAAGAAAAACATCAATAAAGGGGCAAAGGAATTTAACAGACCATTCTCAAAGAGTAAATAGAAGTGATCAACAAATATTTGAACACAAGTTCAACATCTCTAAATATTACAGAAATACAATTTAAAACTGCTCTGAGATTCCATCTCAGTCCAGTCAGTATGGCATGTATGCACAATAAAATTAATGCATGTTCCTGAGAATGTGGGGAAAACAGATTTCTTACACAATGTTGGTGGGACTGCACATTGTTGCTACCCCTCTCGAAAGCTATATGGATATTCTTCAAGG